>NW_028186610.1:223605-228464 GCF_003343005.1 Rhea americana
AAAACTCGGAGCGTTTTTATTAACGTTGGTAGATCGGGTTTGGTTCGCTGAGGAAGCAGAGAAGGAAGTTTGGAGCAAGTCCCTGTCCTTGGGGGGAGTTCGCACCAGCCAGGGTTTTCTTTTTTTTTTTCTTTTTTTTTTTTTTTAAAAAAAAGCAAACAAAAAGACAGAGCAAAATCGTTTGGTTTTGATTGACTTTATACAAACGAACCTTATGTACACTCTTTTTTTTCCCCCATACACCCCTATTTATATAAGGCAACATAAATAAGATCCTTGGGACTGTACAACACATATGAACACTTCTTAAAACTGCACTTTCTGCTTTTAAAAAAATAGCATCATTCTCTTAAAAAATATTAAAGAGTTTTTTTTTTAATGTGTTGTTGATTTATTTAAAAAATAGGCATTCTGCTTTGCCATTAGCTTAAATGACACAGATGGAGGCACTGTTAGAAAACGGACGTCAGCACGATCATTTTCTCTTTTAAAAAATAACTTAAGCCATTCCTGAACAGTTTTAAATATTAAAATATTTTCTCCCCCCCCCTTTCTTTTAAATAACCACCTTGTTGTCTGAGCATCGTCCCAGGCGATTCCCGCGGAGCCGGCGGCCGTGGAGCCGCCACGGAGCCGTGTCCCGGGCTCGGGGCGCCCGTTCGCCCCCGCTGAGCGCCGGGTCCCGCGGGCCGGATCCGGCTTCCCGCGGTGGTGCTGGATTTAGGGTCCAGGGTGGGCAGGGGCTCTGCAACGCGCCTCCCGCTTTTTTTTTTCTTTCTTTCTTTCTTTTTTTTTTTTGGCTGGAGCCGCCGAAACCTCGCTGCTCTTCCTCGCCTCCTCTTCCTCGCCGCGGCTTTGGCCTCCTCTTTCCCATCCGGACCGGTGCGGGTGCCGCGTCCCGCAGGAGAGACCCTGCGCGCGGCTCCGCGGGCCGGCGGCAAGGCCGCGCTGGGCTGCCTGGGTGAGACGGGCGCTCTGTCGCTATTAGAAGGTGATGGGAAAAAAATATATATATATATATATCTCTATAAGAAGAATTCGCCACCGCTTTCTTGCCTTCCCTCTGCCCTTGGCGTGGATCTATCGAGTTTAACCCTTGCAGTCCTGCTGTTCCTGAGATGAGCTGGGAGAGCCTAGGATATATATGTGTATATATAGGGGTGTGTGTACATGTGTGTCCGGGAAACACATTTCCGCAAAAGAAAAAAGAAAAAAAAAGAAAAAAAAAAAAGCCCAGAACTGGAGCGGGGGAAAAACAGAGAAAAAAAGAAAAAAAAAAATAGAAGGAGAAGTTCTGCCACTGTCTCTCGTTCCCTTTCTCGCGGCTAGTACACGGCGCCGGGGTTGGGAGGAGGCCCCGGGGAGGTGTGATGCATCGTGGCGGCCGGCGGCGGCTGGTGGGGTAAGTGGGGCGCGCTGAGGGTCTGGGGGTGGTACCAGGGGTTGTGCTCCTCCAGGAAGCCGGGCGAAGAGCTGTAGGGGAGCGGCTGCGGGAGCGGGGTCCGGCCCGCCGCGCTGCCGTGCGAGTTACTGTCCCAGACGGCCGGCGAAGGGGGGGAATTGCAGGCCATGGAGTCGCTGTTGTTGGGGCTGTGCTCCAGCGGCACCTCGCCRTTCTTGTACAGCTTCTTGAACTTGGAGCGGCGGTTCTGGAACCAGATCTTCACCTGGGCGGGGAGGGAGGAAGGGTGAGCGCCGGCCGGGCTCGCCGCCGCGCCGGAAAGCAATCACACGGGGCTCCGCCGGCGTGCGGGGCGGCGCGGGAAACGGCGGCACACGGTGCGTCGCGGGAAACGGGGGCACACGGTGCGTCGCGGGAAACGGGGGTGCACAGTGCATCACGGCAGAGCCTGGTGCATGGGGCGCCACGGGGCTCCCCCGGCGCGCGGGGCGGCGCGGGAAACGGGGACGCGCGGAGCAGCACAGGAAATGGGGGTGCGCGGGGCAGCGCGGGAAAACAGGGCGCACAGGGAGCGACGGGGCTCCCCCGGCGCACGGGGCGGCACGGGAAACGGGGGTGTGCAGTGCATCGCGGGAAACGGGGGTGCACAGTGCATCACGGCAGAGCCTGGTGCATGGGGTGTCATGGGGCTCCCCCGGCGCGCAGGGCGGCACAGGAAACGGGGGTGCACAGTGCATCACAGCAGAGCCTGGTGCATGGGGTGCCACGGGGCTCCCCTGGCGCACGGCGCAGCGCGGGAAACGGGGGTGCGCGGTGCATCGCAGCAGAGCCTGGTGCATGGGGCGCCACGAGGCTCCCCCGGCGCGCGGGGCGGCGCGGGAAAGCCTGGCACGTCGCGGCGACCCGCCGGCACGAACGCCCGCGGTGCTGGGCGAGGCGGCGAGGCGGCGGCGGCACCGGGCGCCCTTCGCCCTCCCCCCCCCCCGGGATGGGGCGGCGGTTGTCACCCAAACAGGATGTCCCTCTGGGAGCGGGTGACGCGCTCCGTCAGCCCTTTGCGAGTGGCCCCGATTGCTTCATCGCCCAAGGGAGGAGGAGGAAGGGCGAGCGCTGGGGAGCGCCGCGCCAAGGGCGGCACAAGGGCGCCCGGCTGGGGGGCGAGGGGACGAGCCCGGGGGCGCGGGGGGCAGCAGGTCGCCATCGTGACGGCGGCGGCAGCCCCCCGGCGAGGCTCGTCGGGGCCACGTGCCGGAGAAGCCCGCAGAGGTCGGCGCTGAAGCCGCGGCTCTGCGAGGCGTTTGGGACAGCAGAGGCTCCGCGTCGGCGCGTCCCGGGGGCTCGGAGCCGGGGGCTCCCGCTGCCGGGCGCGCGGGTCCCCCGCGCCCAAATCGCCCTCGCTGCCAGCAAGGCTGCTTCAAATTCAGCCCAAACTGCAACACCCCCCCACACACACCCCAAGAGCAGTCCCTTTTTTTGGGGGGGGGGGTGCTCCTTTCCAAATTCCCTTTTCTCTGCCTGAACCAAGAGGGATTGGGAAGCCGGAGCGGCAGAAAGGCGGAGCGAGGCGGGCGCGGGAGCAGGTCTCTCCCGCGGCGCTCCGGGTGCCGCAGCCCCCGGCAGAGCCCGCCTGGGCCGGCGCCGGCTGCGGGGCTGGGATAAGCCCCGAAACCTGGGGAAAGGGGCACGGCCGGGGTTCGCCCCCGCCTCGCTGCGCCTTTCCTCCTCGGCGCGTTTCCTCCAGCCGCGCAGCCCTGGTCCCCGCGGCCCCCCCGGAGCCAGCCGGGAGCCTCCATCCCCGGGGCCGGGGCCGATCTGGGTTTTGCAAGGAGGGGGACGGCGAGGGGTGCGGGGGCTCAGCCCTTACCTGGGTCTGGGTGAGCCCCAGCTGGGCGGCCAGTTCGGCCCGTTCGGGCAGCGCCAGGTACTGGGCTTTCTGGAAGCGGCGTTGCAGAGCCGCCAGCTGGTAGCTGGAGTAGATGGTCCGCGGCTTGCGGATCTTCTTGGGCTTCCCGTTGACCATCCGCACCTCCGGCTCCGGCTCCTCCTTCACCGACACTGGGCAGAGAGCGGAGGCGTGAGGCCGGGGCRGCGAGCCGGGCACCCCCGGCCGCGCGAGCGAGCGCGTCCCGCGCGGCCTCCGCTCCCCCTTCCTCTCCCTCCTCCGCCGGCTCCCCCGTCCATCGTCCCGGGGCGCGGGACACACCAAGACCCACCCCAGGAACGCCGCCGTCCTCCGGCGGGGAGCGCGGCCGGCCCAGGACCCCCCCGKCCCCAGCCCCACGGGGGACACCAGCGCCGTGCAAATTTAGCGCTAAACTCCAACCACGCTACTGGGGCTGGGAGCCCGCGGGGACGGATACGGCCCCCCCCCCTCCACCAGCCCCTTTCCCGGGCATCCTACCTGCTTCCTGGGCTGGGAGCTGCTGGTCCCTGTAGTGGCCGTACTGGCGGTACGAAGGGCTGTAGGAGTAGTCGGACTTGGGCGAGTAGGTGCCGGCGGCCCCGATGCCGTTGAGGTTGAACTGGTGGTAGGGGTAGTGGCTCACGGGCTGGCTGTACGACTGGCCCGCGTAGTAGTCGTGCTGGCTGGTGTAGTAGCCCAGGTCGGTGACGGAGGACTCGGGCAAGGTGGGGGAGTCCTTGGAGGCGGCATGGCAGCTCAGCGAGCCCGAGAGGTCGGTGAGGATGCTGGAGAGCTTCTTGTCGAAGGAGCCGCTCATCGCTGGAGCGGGGGGGTGGGGGCTGCCCGCCCGCCTGGGGACCACCAGCACCGCCACCACCACCACCACCACCCCCTCCCCGGCCTCGCCGCTCCGGCTGCCCCCGCGTCAGCCCCGGCGTGTCCCAGGCCGGCTCCCAGCGGCTCCTCCGCCCGCCCGGCCTCTCCCGAGGAGCAACCAAGCGCCTGTGCCCAAACCTCCAGCCCCGGCCGCCTGCTTAAAGCCTTTAATTACGGAGCAGGGCAGGGTGGGTGCGCATTCCTATTGGCTCCAGAAATATTGCCTGGGAGGCAAAACAGGCTCCTGCCTCCTGCTTTTTTCTCTCTCTCTCTCTCTTTTTTTTTTTTTTTTTTCTCTCTTCCCTCGCTCAAGAAACAACAAAGAGTGGGTGAAAGAGGGAACAGGAATAAATAAAGATCGGAGCCTCCCGTCTGCAGGCGCAGGGGCGGCAGGGGGCCGGCTGGCAGGGCCCCCCGGGGCAGCCGGGCATTTCGGGGATTGGTGGAGCTGGGGGGGGGGTATGGGGGGTCGAAGGGGTCTTTGCCAGGGAGAGCTGGGGATAGGGAGCGGGGTGGGCTGGGCGGCAGCAGGGGTATGTCTTAGAGCGAGCCCTGCCCCCGGCTCCCAGCAGTCACCAGTGTCTCCCAGTAGGATGCCTGCCCACGTCCCCATCCCCAGTGTCGCTTCACAGGGCAGACCCCCCCCCAGCTCCATGGGGTGGAGGGGCCTTCAGGTTA
>NW_028186610.1:229145-231432 GCF_003343005.1 Rhea americana
AAAATAAAACAAATTAAAATAAAACAAAATAAAATAAAATCACATGGAAGCAGCCAGGACGTGGCAGGAGGTAAAAGCATGACCCAAAGGATACCTTGAGACATAGGCTTGTTTTCTTGCACAGGTAATGTAATTTGAGATTTAGGAATTAATTGAGGGGACAGGAAAATGTCTGGGGCAAGCCCAGCCCTGCCATCTGTCCTGCTTAGCATGTGCAGGGCTCTGCAAGGGCCTCCCTGGGGAGGTTTCCCAAGGTCCTGGAGGTGCTGCTGGGAGATCCTGAGGTTCCCAGTCTGGCCATCCCTCCAGCCGGACTGTCACCAGGGCTGATTTCTTCTGTTACATGGTTTCCCCAGCAGGAAAAGCCAGTTCAAGACCTGCACATGGAGCAAGGTGAATTCAGCTCAGAAGCAAAGTGCAAACAGGGAGCAGGTCTGTTCAGTCCTGAACCAGTTTGGCACTGGGAGGCACTGATGCCTCTGGCTCCCAAAGGTTCCTTGGCCAGGCTGGCTTTTGCTGGAGCCCCCAACCCAGGAGCTCACGGACACACAAGGGGGCTGAAGGGATCCCAGTTTGGATCCCCTGAACTTGGATGAGGGGGTTGGAGACATCCTCGCGCTGGGCTGCCTTCGGGGCTGGACCTTCCCCCACCCTGCGGGCTGCCAGGTGGGTGGTGGGAGACATCCATAGGCACAGGGCAGCCCTGGCAGAGCTGGGCCCAGGGCCACCCCCCACCCCCGGGTCTCCCTGTGCCCCCCACCACGTTGAGAGGGTCCCCCAGGTGCCCAGCTAGAAGCACCCCGGACTCTGCAGCCCCCCGGACTTCCCCATCTCCTCAGTTCGGTCACTGCTGGGGGAATACTGGGGGGGGGCCTTGGCGGACTGGCCTATACTGACCCCCCCCCCAGCATCCTTTAGCAGACGGCTCCATCTAGTGGCCTTTTGGGTGCCGACACTCCCATTTGGGTGCTAAGTCCCTCCTTGGGTGTTAATACCCCACCTTGGGTGCAGACACCCTCTCCCTGGRTGCTAGCACTCCTCCTTTGGTGCAAATACCCTTCCTTGGGTGCAGAAACCTCTCTTTGTGGGAGTGCAGACACTCCCTCTCAGCTGGCAACATCCCTTCCTTGGGTGCTTACGCTCCTCCTTTGGGTGCAAATACTCTTCCTTGGGCACTAACAGCCTCCTTTGGGTGCTAACACTCCGTTGGGTGCAGACAGCCCCCAGGAACACCCCGCACTGCTCTTGGGGGCTGCTGCACCCTGCACCAAGCACCCAGAAGGGCTGGAGAGACGGGGGAGGGAGGAGGGTTAGGACAACAGTCAGGTCTGCATAAAACACCCCAAAACGGCTCAAACAACCCGTCCCCTCTGGCTGGATGGGATGGTTTGGCCCCCGCTCTGCGGGCTGCCTGGCTTGGCCCCGCTGGGGTGCGGGGTGGCAMCCCCAGCCATGGGGCAGCCAAGGAGGAGCCGTGATTTGGCCAAAAGAGGGGCTGGAAGGGGCTCGGTGGGTGGGAGCACACTGGTACYGGGGACGTGCTGGGAGCCGCGAGCACCCCCTTCGTCTCGGAAATCGGTGCCGAGTGCGGCTCGAAGCCAGTCCCTCATTCCCGGTAAAGCCGTGGGGATGCAAATCGCCCAGGCATCCTCTTCCGTCCTCCTCCCCTTGGCGCCGCTCCGGGGCCGAGGAGCTGCAGGGCTTTTTTAGCCGTACAAGGAAGAGCGTGTCCGGCTGGCCGGGCTGCCTATCCGCTGGATTTCCGTCCCCGTGCGGAGAGGGCTGTGAGAAAATAGCCCCGTCCCCTGGGAGACGGCTCTTCCTGCGGCTCCGGTGAGGAGGCGCCTTGTGCCGAGCCTGCCCTCCGCGATGCCTCCCAGGAGGCAGGATGGGTGCTCAGCACCGTCCCTCCAAGAGGGCCCAAAGCCTTTTGGGGCACGAAACCCCCTCCGGCGGGCTGTGCCTCTCCCTGGCGTTATTTGGGATGCTCCGAGCTGTGATCGAGGGACCCCAAGGCTACATGGCTGGGGAGAGCCTGGGTGGGAGCCACCCACGCCAGGAAACCCAGGGCCAGGCAGCAGGGCTGGGGCTGGGGACTGGGGACCAGGCCTGGGGACTGGGGATGAGTATGGGGACCAGGGCTGGGAACCAGGGATGGGGACTGGGGCTTGGGATGGGGCTGAGGACTGGAGCTGGAGACCCGGGCTGGGGACCAGGGCTGAGGACCATGGCTGGGGACCAGGGCTGGGGACCAGGGCTGGAGACCCGGGCTGGGGACCAGGGCTGG
>NW_028186610.1:235073-255415 GCF_003343005.1 Rhea americana
CGAGGTGCGGAGGCAGCAGGAGGCCTTGCACGAGGAGACGGTCCTGGGGCTCCGTGGCCCGGGGTGAGGGCAGATGTGTGCTCTGAAATAGCCTCCTGAGTAGTTATCCCCCCCTCACGGCTCCGGGCTGTGCCCTCTGCCTGGGATGTGCGTGTGTTGGTTTCCTTTCTTCTTCTTTTTTTTTTATTGGGGGGGGGTCCCATCCTGACCCCCAGGTTTCCTCCCGCATCCCACCCCTGTTCACCAGGCGGGAGGGCCTCTGGCGCTGAGTGCCAGGCACGGGCGTCCTGCACAGCATCCGGGCGCAGGAGCCTGCTGCCGCAGGGCACGTCCGGCGTGCCGGGCAGAGGCACGCTCTGACGGCGCCCGCCGGCGCGGAGCCTGGGAGCGGCCGCGGCAGCGCTGGGATCGTCCGATATGCCGTGGGCGGCTCAGGGCTGTACCTGCCTGCGCGCTCGCAGCGCCGCCTGGTCTTAACTTTTTCTGGGGCGATCATAAAGCCCAGTCTCTCCTGCCCCCTCTCCTGCTTTTGCAGCCTGCTCGTGAGGCTGCTTTCCTATCTAGCAGCCATGCGTTTTGTTGAGGAAACCTGTTGAACTGTAATTCCTGCTGCTGAGTTAAGCACCAACAAAAGCCCTTTTCAGCTACCGCATTCTCCTTGTTAACCCACCACGATCTCTGTCCGTGTCCTTCCCAATCCCCCTGCGGCCAGCGTGCCCAACTCCCTTTGCATGTAGCRCCCTGGCAGGAGGTTTGAGTTGTGTGTTTGAGCCAGCGCAGCACGCAGGTTGGGTTGGGTTTTTCTCTGGCTTCGGGGCACAGTTTTTTTGCTGGCTCACTCTCCCGTGCAACTCCCTCTGTGAGCCGAAATGTGAGGCTGCAGGGGCCCCGTGGAGGCTGGGCTGGGATGGCTCCGTCTTTTCCGTCTTGCCCGGCACCGTGTGCCCGTAGCAGGACGGACCCGTGGCAGCTGCAGGACGGAGGCATGTGCTCCGCATTCCAGAGATGCATTTTGGACGCTCACCCCGCCGTGGGATGTTTTGTGCTGCCGCTGAGGAGGGAGTGAAAGGGTTCCCTGCAGAACAGCTGCGGGGGGTGAGGAGCAGGCTGCGCGTCCCGGGGACCTCGCCTTGCCGCAGCGACCCGCTGGCTCTCGTCCATGGCCAGCTTCTCTGCTCCGGAGGTGTTGGAGCAGCCAGCAGCGAGGCAAAGGAGATCGAGGTTGGGTTCCTGGCCGGGTGCTAGGGCAGGCCGGCTCTTGGGGATGTTGGCAGTGGCTGTCACTTTGTCTCTGGGGCAGTTTGGGGGCCCTGGCCCGGGCGGGGGTTTGCGATCCCCCTTTGCAGGCCGTGTGGCCCGTGCATGTCTGAGCATGATGCTGCAGAGGCTTCGCCATCTCCTAGGGAAAGACTTTGGACAGTGAAACCTCCGGAGGCTTTGCGCTCCCCTTCCCTTGGGATCCCTCCTGGGCCTGGTCCCACAGGGGTGGACAGAGGTCCTTTCTGAGCCCTCCTGCTTCCTCACCGAGCCCTAAGCGTGTGGACGGCGGATCTGGCAGAGGCTGGCTCTGTGGGTCAGCTGTGCCTTGGTTCTCTCTGTGCTCCGCGCAGGCGGGAAGAGGCAGAGGTGAGCGTGGGCAGCTCCTGCCTCGCTGAGGCCTTGCACACTTGCTGTGGACAGATTTGGGGAAGAACTTGCCTCTTGTGAAAGTTGCAGGAACTCGATACCAGACTTGGTGTCCCAACAACCCACCTCCCTTCCTGTGAGCTCGCAGGGGTAAGGGGTGGGGGCGGGGGGCACATTCCCCTTCCTGGCCTTGTGCTCTCTGCTGGGCTCACTGGGACTGATCTGGAGGCCTCTGGGCTCCCGCGTGGGACAGCTCAGAAATGCAGATCTGGGGGAACAGCCAGACTGGCTCATGGTGGCACATGGCCCACCCCAGCTCTGCCACCTCTGTGTCCCCATAGCTGTCCAGGGGCTGGGAGCAGGGCAGAGCTCTGCTGTATTAGTCCAGAAGAGGTCCAGGGTTTACCCCATCAATGGAGGATGCTCATTGTCCCCAACTGGGGCTTTGGGAATGACTGTATCCAGCCTTTCTGCCCCATTCCTGGTGGATGCGGTGAGGTGGGACCTGAGCAGGTTTGTCAGCAGCTCCCCAACCTCCTCTGCGCCGTCGTTTTGCAGCCAGACTGTGGCAAGTGAGGGTTAGCCCTCAGCTTCCTCCCGGAGGTGCCTGCGGCCCAGGCATGCGAGCGGAGGCGGTGAGGAGCCAGCGTGCTGCACCGAGGCGGGAGTTTGCTCCCCTCCCTCAGCCCCGGTGGGCTCAGCCTCTGCTCCATCATCAGCCGGGTGTTAAATCCAGTGCAAAGAGCCTCGCTGGAGCCCTGGAGCAGGAGGATGGAGGCCTGTTCCCCACGCCCTTTGCTCGCTCCTGGCCCGGCTCGGCTCTGAGCGCAGCTCCAAAGGGCGCCGCGCCCTGCGCGAGCCCTCGCAGGTGCCACCCGCCGCCGCCTGGGTGGGGACCGGAAAGGGCCGTTTCCTGCCGCCGTTGTCTCTGCCGCTCACGGTGCTTTTTGTGCGCCCCGCGCACGGCTCCGGATCGCGGCAGAGGAAGGGCCAACCGGCCCTGTCGGGGCGGGGGGCTCCCCGGTTGTGGGTGCTGGGCTGGGACCGGGATGCTCCGTGCCAGTCCTCTTTCCTAGGCTGAGCTGTCATAACTGACAGAGGGTCCCGGTGATTCAGCGTGGCTGCGGTCCGCTCGGGGACGAGAGAGATCTCCGGAGCTGGTGGAGATCCCCTCGCGCACAGCTGGCGTTTCCTACCTCCCAGCAGGACTAAGCCAGCTACTTCCCGACCCTCCGCTCGCCGCCCGCCGGAGGGCTGGCGCAGGGCCAGCGAGCGCTTGGAGGCCAGCGTGACGCTGGAGTCCGAGCGTTTGGTGTCCTGGAGCCGTGTCCATGCAAAGGTTTGTTTGCTTGCTCCTCCCCTGGCCAGGTGAAGGCTAAGTGGATGTGGCAGGCGTTATCTGACTCGCCGAAAGATTGCAGGAAGCCCTGACGCCAGCTCCTTCGCCTGCCTGTGCTGGCAGTAGCCGCTCCCGTTCTTAGAGGCTCCAGCCGAGCAGCTTGGGGGGAAGCGTTTGAGCAGCTCAAGCGAAGGGTTAGGTTGCCRGGACCTGACAATGCTGCACGAGGTTGAGCATGGCAGCAGGGCGCTGGGGAAACCCGACTTGTGCCAGACTTGCGCATTTCTGAACAGCGTGGGGAAACTGAGGCCAGGGAGGCCGCAGGTCCGGTGCGCACAGTCCAGGAGGGGAAGGGAGCACCGAGGCCTAGGGAAGGAGACAGCATCCACCTCCACAGCCCGCTCGCTGCCYCAATTTCTCTTGTCTCTTCCTTGGCTGTGGGGGACGAGAGGCTCTGCCCTGGCACTTGGGGCCTTTGTGGCTTCTGAGGACCTGAGAAGTGGCAAGCTGGAGATGGCAGCTCCGGCTGGCTGGTTGGGAATGGGGAGAGCGCAGCTGGTAGCAGAGATGGGTTAATTCCCTGCTTGTCCTCCCCCCTGCCTCCCTTTGGGGACTTCTGCTAATTCAGGAAACGCGCTTGCATGTTTTTCTGCTGATTGCCAGAACTGGCGTGGCCAAACTCCCCCCTCCTTGGCCAGGGCCTGTCGAAAACTGCTGGGGTGCTTCAAGGCTGCGTCTCCTTGGCAGGCAGGGAACGGCTGCTTGGCAGCGGTGACGGCGCCCACGGATTGATCCGTCTCTCGCTGTTGGTCTCGGCCCAGGGATGCTTCGAAGAGGCATTTCTCTCCCTCGCCCACTTCCTTTCCGGCGTGTGCATCAGCAGATTTGTCTGCTCAGGGCTCCTGGGGGCTATCTTTGAGGATGGATCGTAGAAGGTTCCCTCCCCCCCCATCAGAAACGTTTCAGCCCTGGTGTAACCGCCTTGGAGGCAAACGTGCAGGAGTCGGGGAGGCAGCGGACGGTTACAGGCTGGCCCCAAGCAACGAGCCTCGGGCGAGCTGTGGGCTGTGCCGGGCATGCCCGTTGGTGCGTTTGCCTTTTGGGGGTGATGAGGGATTGAGGGGGGCTCTACCCCAGCACCGGGCACAGCCAGATTGCAGAGCTGAGGTCTGCACCCTGGGCTGGACCCATCACCCAGTGCCACCGTGGGGTGATGTTTGGGTGGGAAGCCCCAGGGAGGGTCCCAGTGACCCACTCCAGGCCCAAGTCTGCCTGGGAGCAGGGATTGGACTCGTGGTCAGCCACCCCCACCCCGGGTTTCTCGRTGTCCGGCTGTCACAGGAAAGCAGAGGACGCTGTGCAGAAGCTGGAGCCTGATCCCTCTCGCACGYGCCTTCGTGCTCTTCCCCTTGCGCCTCTCTGCGTTTGGCACCCGGCGAGTGTCCGGGGATGGATGAGGTGCTTCGCTTGCCCTGGCGGGCCGCGGAGCAGCAGACACAGCTGCCGTGCTGGAGCCCCGGCCAGGCATCCTCACGCCGCGGCCTTCGTCATCCTCCCTTGCCGGGGCCAGCCCTGCCGCTGCGCGCTCGGCTGGGCATCTCCACGGAGCCAGGAGGGCTCTGGAGCTCCCTGGCAGCCCTCGGGGGGGTGCTTAGGGAGGGGATTCGGCGGACGTGCTGGGAGCCGCCGTGGAGCTCGTTCTTGCCCGGCTCGTGTCCGTGGCCCCCGCGAGGTGAGGGGGGCCGTTTCTGAGGCCCGGCCCGGGGGGAGGTGGGGCGGGCGCTGTCAGGAGTGGGGCTGGGGGCCCGTGTATCGCTCTGGGGGGATGTGCAGCCTGCGGAGCCCTGGGCTGGCCCACACCAAACCCCTACGCTTTTTCGTGCAGAGCCCTTCGGGGGAGCAAAGTGGTTGAACTGTTACAAGCCCGCGGTATTTGGTCGCATTAGGTTCGTGATTGCTCCARCTGCCTCGGCCCCTCTTGCAGCCCGGGCTGAATGCCCCTTTGCTCTCCAGTTTGGGCTGGGTGCTGCGTTTTGGGACTGGTTAGCACCGTGATGCTGCGGCCAGGCGGGAGCTGTCTACCCTCCCCTCCTCGCCTTGGCCCGTGCCTGCAGGGAGGCCCTGCAGCCCCGTCCTCCCTCCYGCCTTACCAGGGTGGATTAGGACAGGGCAGAGCCTTTTGCATTCTTGCCTCCTTCCCTCCCTCCCTTCCCTTCCTCCCCCTCCTGCTGCTGTTTGACCATCCCGGAGTTTGCTCCATCCTTTGGAAAGGACGCTACTCTTGGAGCACGAGGTCTCGGCTGAGCCTGGGCTCCTCCTCCGCGGCCCTGGCCTGGAGTCCTGAGCTCAGGACTGGTGCCCCCCCTCCCCCAGTGCCACTGGCCTGGGACCAACACCACTACCGGTTCTGCCCTCCCTGAGATGGGAACCCAGGCGTCCCAGCTATTTTTACTTATTTTTTTTTCCTCCTACCATGCTAGGTCTCAAAGGTAGCTGGGCTCTCTTGTGGGGCAGGTTGGGCCACGCATGGGCAGGGCACAGGTGTGCATGTTCCCCCCTGCCCTGGAGCCCCCAGCATCCCAAGGGTCCCCCCAAATCTGTTAAATGTCCCCCCCCCCCTTGCCCCCAGCACCCCTGCTCCATCCACAGCCCTAAGTGTGCGGGTGGGCTGGCTTGCCGGGAAGTCTTGGCTAGAGGCAGTGAGACCGTCGAGCTGCCCCGGTTTGGGTTGGCTCCCTGCCCCTCTCCTGGAGGACCTGCTGAGCTTGGCCATGGAGGAGTGACCATGGAGGAGGAACAGCTCCGCTTGGAGCCGGGATCTGGCCTTGTCCCCGGCAGAGCCAGGACCACCCGTCTAGCCCAGGGAGCCGGAGGGTATGTCCTGGCAGCAGGAGTCCCAGCCCTGCGGGGTGCAAGGGGCTGTGCAGTGCCCTGGCGGGGCTGTCTGTGCCCCGGGGAGGTTCAACCAGTGTGGGGGCACTTCGAGGGCTCCCACTGGGGCCAATCRAGTGTCCCCCGGCCCCAGCTGAGTTTCTGTAGTGTCTGGGACGTGCTGTCCCTGCCGGGCGCTGCTTGAGGCGCGTTGCAAGGCGGGAGCCCAGCAGGAAGGGGTCCGGCATCTTTTCGTCCTGCCTGGCACGTCCCCGCAGCTTTCCTCAGCTCGATGGGGCTCTGGGGCAGGATCCCGGGCTGAACGGCCCGGGGCACGTGGGCCTCGGGGAAGCGCTGCCCCCGAGGGTAGGGCAGGAGCCTCCCTGACTCCTGGGTTCTCGCTGCGGTCCTGAGTCACAGGGCAGCTGCACTGAGTCACTTCCCCTTGAGGTAAGGGGGGACAATAGCGCCCTGTTGTCCCCCCACATCTCCCTCCTCTCCCCACGGAGGTATGTTGGGGGAGGAATTAGGGAGGCACATTCCTTTYGTGTGGAGCATCGCAGACTGGGGAAAAAGTCAGGAGAAAACGGCCTCCCTTCTCTGTGTGCCGTTTGCCTTCGTGGCCAGTAGGTCCCCCCCTTTTCCTGGGAGCGGCGGGCGCCTCTGGCCCCCCCGTCCTGCCGCGGCTCAGCCGTGCCAAGGCGGGGGAGCCGAGCCCCAGGCCATCTCGCCCAGCATCTCCTCCCACTCCGCTGGGGGCTCTCCTGACGCCGGATGATTCGGTCCGGCCCTGCTCCAGCATCTCGCTGACTCAGCCAGAGCGAAGCCGCTGGCAGTGCCCGGTGCTGGCTGGGCATTGGGGGAAGGGGGGGGCCCCGGCGTGCCGGGGCGGGGGCTGCCTGGGGCCCTGCATTCCTCCTGCGCCTGTGCTTTGAGTCACGGCGCTGCCGGGACRTGCCCGGCCCTGCGATGTTCAGCCCTGCCCGACCAAAGCGGTCTCCTGTCCCCCGGTCGTGCTCTTCCCCGTGGCACTGCGGGGAAGTCGGCGCGAACACCCGCCTTGATTTTTTTTTTTCCCCCCTGGAGAGGGATGAGGACGACGAAGTGATCTTGCCTTTGTTGTGTATCTTAGCTGGTGCTTTGGGACTGAGAAGCGACGGGGAGACGGACTGCGCTGAGAACGGACCTGCTCGCTACCTGAGCRCTCTCCGATAGGTGCTCGGGGCTGCGGCAGCCCCCGGGGCGCTGCGGCTCCGCCTGGCAGCCTGCTTCCGCCCTCGGCGTGTTCGGGAAAGCTCTTCCTGTGCTGGCACGGCGCTGCTGTGCCGCCTCCTCGCCATTGTGTTCAGGGCCCTGAAGGACTTCCCGGCGGAAAGGTTGGCCTTTCCGGAGCCCTCGGAGGCACGCCGCGTCCGGCTGCCGTCCTCGAGCCCCGTGGCAGGGCTGCGGGTGCCCCGTCCTGCTGCTGCCCGAGGGCTGGGGCGCTGCCGGGGCCTCGATCCTGCACAGGCGAGGGGGCCGCAAACCCCTTGGGGCAGAGGGGGGCAGTTCCCCTCCGGCCAGGCCAGCAGCAGCACCGGTCCCTGCTTGCACGTCGCTGCCGCGATCAGCCGGGAGGAGCTGCCACAGGCGGGTGCTGGGGTCTCTTTTACTCTTCAGCATCCTGTTGAAGTACCTCGGGGTATAAATACGGCGCTCGCCTGGAGCCGCGCTCCCTCCTGGGCACCTGTGCCCGTCCGGGGCTGCTGGCTCGCTTCCCCCCTGCGTGGCTCTGCTGTGACTCAGCGGGGACCTGAGTCACCCCAGGAACCCCCCCGCGGGACCCCCTGCGCCACCTTGCCGGGCGGACGGGATGAGACAAGCCTGGATTCCTGCAGGAAAGAGGAAAGCACGTGTGCGTGCCTGCACAGCCGTGCACCTCCGGCAGCTAATCCGTGCTCCGCTCTGCCGCACCTTCCTTCCCAAAGCTTCCCTCCCTGCCCGACACCGGATCTCGCCAGTTCTGCCTCTCTGCTCATTTCCCCCACCCCCCACCCCAACCCCGGGGTCTCTCCCTCCCCTCRCTGGTGTTGCATCCGGCTGCGTGTGTTTATCGCAGCATTCCTCCGCGAGCCGCGCGCTGGCACGGCCGCGAGAGGCAGCGAGCCTGTCGGCCGGCTGCGGACACGGTGCAGCTGTGCTGCGCCGAGGCCTGGGCCCTGCCGGCGGCTCAAAGGTTGGCGGGGAAGGGCTCTGGCTGTTTACACACGCGTGGGGCCCTGGCGTCTTCTTCCCGGTGCTGACGACGACCGAATCGCTCTGTGTTTCGCTTCCCCTGCCTTGCAAAGCATCCTGAAGCCAGAGCCTGGCGTTGCTGAGCGCTGCCTGAGCTGGGAAATGGGTGCGTGCAAGGCACGGTTCGCAGGCACGATCCAAGCCTGCCGTTCCCACACCCCCGTGCGCGCTGGGATTGAGTGGCTTTGCAGTGAGCTCAGGGCGGGAATGGAGCCGGCGAAGAGTGTGTCCGTCAATCCGTCCCGCTAGCCGGAGGGGGAGCCTTTTCCTGGCTGCCGTAGCCCTTTGAGGCAGCTCCCCACCGTGCTGGTGCACCCTGACATGCGAGCCGCTGCCGGGGGGAAGGAGAGAGGCTGGCTGCTGCCAGCGGTGAATTGAGCCCTGCACGTGTCCGCACTCACGTCGGTGCAGGGTCCCCAGGCAGCCCCGGTTCCTGCTACTGTTTCAGACCTGGGGGAAGAGGGAGATGGAGCCAGGGCAGCGCTGTCTCCCTGCCGTGGGGAGCGGGTCAGGGCCTCGGGGAGGCCTGGCACGACGCGCTCCGGGGAAGTGTTGTCTCGTGGCTGATTCAGCTCCCTGGGGAGGGCCCGTTTCCCAGCACGGCGTGGGACTTGGCTCAGGTTCCCCTCGGCTGGGATGTGGAGGGAGGCCAGCTCGCGCTCAGCCTTCCCATGCCTGCATCACGGAGGACGGGAGATCCCGGGCTGCAGGAGCACGCAGGGCGCTCGTGCTAGCGGGGGCCCCTGTCCTACTCCCGTCCGCTTCGAGTAACTGCCAGCCTCGCTCTCTCCCACGGTAGTCTGCTTGGTTTCTGCACTGCTGAGCAGTGGAGGGCTTTGGGCTGGGGTGAAGGCTAGGGAGGCACGTGCTGATCGCTGCCTCCCGTCGCTCCCCTCTGCTCTCCCCAGGCTGCTGGTTGGGGCACCCCAAGATGTGGACATGGAGAACAGCACACGGACRGGCGCCGTCTACTCTTGCCCCCTCACCGCCTCCAAAAGCGACTGCCAGAGGCTTGATATTGAGTTGAAGAGTACGTGAGTGCCCCAAGCACCCTGYAGCACCCCAGTACCCCCAACCCAACACTCTCCTCCTCCGTTGTTCCCATCCTCCAGCCAGGCCCCCCATTCCTCTGTCTCTGCCCACTGCAGAGAGGGCAAGAGCTGCCTGAGAAAAGCTGCACTGGGGCCCCGAGTGAAACGGGGGTTTCTCTGCGTTTTTAAGTGCGGCGTCCCCTGGGCTGGGAGCTCTCGTTTTGCCGTGTTCCCGACTCTCACACCGTGTCTCCCCGGCTTAGGTGAGCCAGACAAATACATCATCGAGGATATGTGGCTGGGAGTGACGGTGGCCAGCCAGCGGCAGCCAGCTGGRAGGGTGCTGGTGAGTGCACGCGTACCTTTGCACACCCTGTGTCGGCCCTCGCAGCTGTGCCGGCGGCTGCGTGTCACCTCTYTCTTTCTCTGTCCCGTTGGAAAGGGACCTGTGGCGGTGTACAGACCACTGTTGTGGTAGTGTGTACAGGGGCACGCRGACCAATGCCAGGGTAGAGGGCAGTGTCTGGGGTATATGGACTGCTGTCCTGCAGCGTATAGACCATTAGTGGCAGGGCAGTATTGGTATGTACGGCCTGATGCCCAGATCAGGGCAGAGGCAACATGTGGGCAGAGAGAGCCGGTCCTGCAGTGGTRGCACTGGGGTGGAGGAGGCTGTAGCCCCCCAGTTTGCTGGTGCCCCGTGTGCTGAGGCTGGGTGCTCGGCTGTGCCGGCAGGCCTGTGCTCACCGCTACACGAAGGTGCTGTGGTCGGGCAGCGAGGACCAGCGGCGCATGGTGGGCAAGTGCTACGTGCGGGGCAACGACCTGCGCCTCAACATCAGCGATGAGTGGCAAACCTACCACAACGAGATGTGCAACTCCAACACGGATGCTGAGGAGACGGGCATGTGCCAGATGGGCACCAGCGCAGGCTTCACTGCCAACATCATCTACTTCGGGGCGCCTGGCGCCTACAACTGGCAAGGTGCGTGGGCACGGCCCCTGCCCGGGCAGAGACAGGGCAGAGAGCCCCCTTCGCCAGGGCAGCCTGCCTGCCCGGGCAGCTGTGCCCTCGCGGGGCATCCGCTTGAGTGGCGTGAGGTGCGTGCGGGTGTGTGCGCGCATGCTCGTGGGCCTTCGAGCGGGGTGTGTGTATGCCTTCGTGCTTGTGTGCGCCACGTGCACGTGCATGCACTTCTGTGCGTGGCTGAGYGTGCGCACGCGCGCGTTTGGGCTTGTGTGCTGCCGCACGTGGGGAGAATGCGTGCCTGAGTGTGCCTGTGTGCACGTGTGTGTGCCTGCGTGTGTGTGCATGCTTGTCTGCATGCCCATGCGTGTGTGCCGTGGCAGTGGGTGAGCGTGCCTGCATGCCTCAGAGCACGTACACCTGTGTGTGCGCTCGCACACAGGAGCAGTCTGGACAGTGGGTGGCAGCAGGCTGGCAGCAAGGGGCTGATACCTGCCCTGCTATTGCAGGTACCAACTACATGCTGCAGCGGGAGATGTGGGACCTGCACGACTTCTCCTATCTCAACAAGCAGAACGGCAACACCTACATAGGTTAGGAACAGGACACTGGGCTTCCCCCCAGTTCCTTGGCAGCTCTGGGGGGATTTGGATCTGGAGGAGGTTTGAGGGATGCAGGCTTAGGGAGAACTTGGAGAGGAGCGTGAGGTTTGGGGGTGTCGGGGGACTCCCTGGGGTGGCCAGGCCCTGGCGGGGGTCCCGTCACTGGCCCCTGGCTCAACCGCAGGATTTGGCCGCAGGGTACACAACGGAGATGGGCAGCGCTGTSCTGCAGCAGGACGCGGTGACGGTGGTGTCGGGCGCTCCCCGGTACCAGCACACGGGCGCCGTGTACCTGCTGAGCCACAGCYCCCAGTACACCCTGGAGAAGAGCTTGCTGCTCCGCGGCCACCAAGTCGGCTCCTACTTCGGCAGCGCCGTGGCCCTGGCAGACCTCAACAACGATGGGTGAGTTCAGCAGAGCTGGGTCCCCCAGCTCTGGGGGATGGTGGCCTCTCCTGAAGCATCCCCTGGCTCAAAGGGGTCTCTGTGGGTTGCAGCATGGAGTGGGTCTCCATCGTCTTTGTGGGAGCTTTTGGCTCRTTTCGAGGGTCTCACTGCTCTTTAAGGGGAGTGTGTCTTCCTGTAGCTTTTGGGTATCGCCACCTCTTCCAGGGAGGTYTCCCCCCTTTCACTGGGGGACACTTGGGTTTGTCAGGGTGGGATGTTGTGAAGAGGGGTCTGCCCACAYGGCTGGCCTGTGTCATAGCCCCTCAGCCCTGACCTGTCCCTTGGCCCCGCAGGTGGCAGGACCTGGTGGTGGGAGCCCCCTACTACTTCAAGCGGAAGCAGGAGGTGGGGGGTGCCGTGTACGTGTACATGAACGAGGTGGGGGGCTTCCGGCCTGAGCCCAGCTTGGTGCTCACCGGCCCCAGCTACTCCGCCTTTGGCTTCGCCGTGGCCAGCATCGGGGACATCAACCAGGAYGGCTTCCAGGGTGAGGGGCTGGGGAACCCCATCACAGGGGGACCCCAGGGTGCGTGGCATGGTGGGGCTGGGGTGAAGTGGGGCTGCCTCTAGGGGTGCAGGGAGGATATTTGGGGATTGAGGGGATCCCACTTGGGGAGTATAATGAGCTCTGGGGAGATGGAGATCTCTGGGGAGGGTTTGGGGTGCACAGGAAGGGACGGGGAGCATCTTGATGGGGGTGTTCAAGGAAGAGAAGGCGTGGGTGAGAATGGGGTGGGAGAATTGAGGAGACATTGAGGAAGCACCAGAGGTACTGCGGGGCAGCCCCCTCCCTGTCCCCATGGGACTGACCTTTCTCTTTTCRCTAAAGATATTGCTGTGGGGGCTCCTTTCGAGGGACCTGGCAAGGTCTACATCTACCACAGCAGTGCAGAAGGACTGCTGGACAAACCGCGGCAGGTAACACTCCATGGGGCAGGGGGGCTCCCTCAGCGGCAAGGTGGGGGCTGGACAGCCTCTGAGCATCCTGCAGTGCATGGGTGGGATGTAGGGGCGTCTCCAGATCCGTGGGGCTGATGGGGTGGTGCTGAGCAGCAGGTGACACTCCATTCTGCCGTGCTCCCCAGGTGATCAGCGGCTCAGATCTGGGTCCCGCCAGCATGCGAACCTTTGGGTACTCGCTTAGTGGGGGGCTGGATGTGGACAGTAACTCCTACCCCGACCTCCTGGTGGGCAGCTTGGCAGAGAGGATTGCCCTGCTCAGGTAAGGGAGCAGGGATCAGTGGGCATCTTGCAGCCCTCTGTCCTAGCACTGCCACCTCCCTGGCTCTGGGGACTGTCCCTGCTTTTCGAGCACCCTGCTCCTGCCGCGAGGTGGGCACACGTATGCCAAGAGGGAGCCTAGTCCCATTTGGAGGCTTAGCCAAGCCCTGTCTTGCTGCCCAGAGCTCGTCCGGTGATCAACATCCTGAACAAGACGTTGACGGTGAACCCCAGTAAGGTGGACCCTGCCCGGTGCACCCCTGACTCCTGGTAAGGCCCCCTCGCTGTGACTGCTCCCAGTCATRGTGCTGCACCGCAGACGCGTGGGCTGCGGGGTGCTGCAGGCGGCTCTGCTCACAGCCCYGTTTCCCCTCCCAGTATCAAGGTGACCGTCTGCTTCTCCTACAACCAGAGCGCCGGTGACCCAAAGTACAAGGAGAGGATCAGTGAGTGCACGGGGGAGCACGTTACGCATGTGCACACAGAAATGGGTCTGAGTGTGGGGGGATATACCCAGGCATTTGTGCAAGTGTGGGAGCAGAAGGGCTACACTGGGGGACATGCTTGCGTGCAGGGGGTGTATGTGTGCGCACAGGTATGGGGGAGGATATGAGCTGTGGGTGTGGGGATGTGTACGCGCACATGTGTAGGGGATATGTGTGCACACAGGTGATTGTGTTCACATGTATGTGTGCAGGGGGACACGCAGTTTTGTGACCCCCGTGGCACTGCTTTCCCCCCCCGCAGACCTGGAGTACACGTTGGAGGCTGACAAGGACCGTCACCCACCCAGGGTGAAGTTTTTGGGGACGCACTCTGCCACCTACCGCGGCATCTTCCGTATGCCTGACACCCGCTGTGAAACCAAGGAGCTCCTGCTGGTGGTGAGTGGGTGTGAGTGCATGCACACACGTCTGGATGCATGCGTGTGTGCACTACAAGTTCTTCTGCTCATGAAACTGGATCAGTGGAACTACATGTTGGAAGATAGAATGGGGATGGTGAGGTGCAGAGGCTCCTGGGAACAGAGAGGAGAAGGCATTTTCCAGCAGAAAAGGGGATCTGARTTCAGGCTACAGCTGCAATGAGCTTGATGGGTCTCATAGGCAGAGGTGTGGAGCAGGAACTGATGCCTCTAGATGTGGCTGGGGGCTGCTTTGCTGTGGCTGGAGCTGGAGGAGGGACAGGGAGAGAATCAATGCTTTGCTGTGATTTCCTCCATCCCACAGGAGAACATCCGGGACAAGCTACACCCCATCATGCTCTCCATGAACTACTCGCTGGTGGAGAGGCCTAGGACCTTCCAGCTGGGCCTCCACTCCCTCAATGCCTTCCCCGTCCTCAACGAGGACCAGTCCCACGAGAATGAGACTAAGGTGCTGTGGGGAGCGGGCGAACAGGCCGGTTGGGGGCACGGGTCCCTCCAGGCTGTGCCAATGCCTCAGTGTCCCCATGTGTGAATGGAGCAGGCACAGCCCCAAGGGCTGGGCTGTGAATGCCCCTCTGGGCCTGGCTCTATGCTTTGGGGTTGGAGAAGGCTCAGGGCAGGCATTGACATAGGGACATCCCTGTCCCTCAGATTGAGTTCCAGAAGGAGTGTGGAATGGACAACAAGTGCTACAGCAACCTCCAACTTCAGAGCAGCTTCRTAACTGACCAGAACCAGCCCCTGCCCAGGTGAGAATGGGCAGCGCCAGGTCTCTGTCCACCTCTCCTGTCCATTGTGCCATCCCCTGCCAAGCCTCGGTCRGCCCTCAGCCACGGTGTCCCCATCCTGGTGTGCGCCAGCATCTCCATCTCGCTGGGGTGGATTCATGCTGAGGTGGGTGGCACCACTTGGGCACCCCTGTGCTGAGCGAGGGTGGTCTTTGCTTGGCGCAGGCTGAACGGGACCCAAGTGCTGCAGTACAGCCGGGACATGCGGAAGCTGTACCTGAGTGTGAACATCACCAACACGCCCACCACRGCCTTCAACGGTGAAGATGCCCATGAGGCCCTGCTCAACATCACAGTGCCTGCAACCCTGCTGCCCTCCTCTGTCCGCCCGGTAAGGGATGTCCTCCCCGTTCTCCAACTGGGAAGGAGGCAAAGACCTGGGGCAGGCACTGCCAGACTGTTCCTCACACTCATCCACTCTCCAGAGTGGGGCCTGTACCTTTGCGGAGACAGTGCTGTGCGAGCTGGGCAACCCCTTCAAGAGGAACCAGAGGGTGAGTGCTCTGCTGAGGCCCACCTGAGCCTTGTCTGGGGCTTGGTAGGCAGGCGGGGGTCCGGCCATGCTACTCCAAAGTCCATCTGTTGCAGGCAGAGCTGATCATCACCTTTGAGGCCATTGGGATCACACTGGACACACGAGAGGTCTTGGTGTGGCTGGACCTATCCACGTGAGTGTCCCTGGGCAGGCAAGGGTGGCTGGAAGCAGGGGCTGGGGAAAAGGTGCCTGGAGGAATGCCAGCTCCTCTTTCAGTGAGTGGAAATGCAASTGCCTCTGGGATAGAGCGTAGCTGTGTAGCGATAGCCTTCAGCTGCTCCACAAGAGAGCTGAAAACCAGTGAAAGAGCTGYTAAACCCAGCAGGGCTCCTGGAGCTGGCAAGACAAGGCACCCCTAAGACTCTTGCTGGGAGGCTGCCCATGCTGTTCAGTGGAGGGAGACGCTGACCATGGGGTGATGTCTTGCAGGCAAAGCACCCAGGAGGACCTGCAGCCCGTGCTGGCCAAGCTGCTGGTGGATTATAGCATCCAGTCGTCGCTGACAGTGTGAGTATGAGCCGTGTCCCTCTGTGCCTCTGCATCCGCCGCAGCAGCTCTGCTCTTTCCCCTGCGTGGAGGGTGGGTGCCCACAGAAACCCTGTGCTTTGGCTSTGCCTGAATCTGGTTATGTCTGGAGTAAGCACAGCCTGGTGCATCTGCAAATCAGGCACGTAGATGCCGTGGTGACCAGCCATGCCCTCGTCTCTAGCCCCAGAGGTGTTCCCTCCCTTCTCTGCCCCCCCTTCACCATGCATGTCCCCCTTGTCCCCAGAGCCTCCTCCCACATCCAGTCACACTTCAGTGGGACGGTGGTGGGCGAGTCGGCCATGCAGAAAGAGCAGGACGTGGGCAGCGCCCTCGCCTTCGACTTCCAGGTGAGGCCGGTGCACGGCAGGGCAGCCAGTCCTGGCAGCGTCGGAGTGGTGGGACTGGGGGCTGGAACAGCTCCTTCCCTGGTGCCACTGGGCTCTGCTTTGCAGGTGACCACCAAGGGGGAGTCACTGGGTGCCCTGGGCACCATCCTGCTTGGATTCGAGTGGCCCTACGAGATCCCCAATGGCAAGTGGCTCCTGTACCCCACAGAGATCCTCGTCAACAGCAATGAGACCTGCCAGCCCCCTGGGGGAGTCATTAACCCCCTCAACCTCACTGTGAGTGTCTTTGTCACTGGTGCTTTGCAGGTGTCCGGGCTCTGCCCTCCCCACGGCGAGCATGGCCTGCAGGATGGCAGGACATGCCTGTGCCCCTGCTTCAGTGTTTCCAGCTCTGTTCACCCCTGTTTGGTCAGAGTTGCCCAAGCTCTAACAGGGTTCATTCCTCTCCAGCTCCTGGAAGACAAAGTCCCACTCCGGCAGAGACGTGAACTGGGGGAATCACAGCCGGCAGAGCCCCCCATCACCCTGGCCACTGCCAAGAAGGCCAAATCGGAGGTGGTGCTGGTGAGCGAGGCCTGGGGATGGTCCTGGGGGCCTCTGGCTTTAGGGGATGGAGGGGCTGGGGAACCTACATGCCCTCCACCAGCACTGCTGGGGCAGGAATGGGATGCAGGTGCCTCTGGACACAGTTGCAGGCTGAGGACCCGGCGCACGCTTCTGCCTGCAGCCACTGGGCGGCAGTTGTCTCCTGCAGGGTGCTCACACGCAGTGACACGCGCACAGCAGTGCGCAGAGCGACATGCAGCAGCACACGCCGCCGTGTGTGAGTGCAGTCTGCCGTTAGGGCCGGTTACCGGGGTGTGTTTGCRGTCACGCGTGGGGCTGCACGCATCCTCCCATGCAGCAGCATACCTGCGCGCACACAGCTGCACGTGTTTATGCAGCAGCATGCACGTACTGACTTGTATACAGCTAGTTACGTGGGTATGTACTACAGCTTCACGGCTACAGACATGTATATGCAGTGACACGGAACTGCATATGTGTACACACGTGTGCAATGCACCCAGCTGTAGTTACACCYGTAGAGTGTACGCAGCTATAGCCACACGCACACTTACAGCCCACGGCGCAACGGCATGCGCCCAGGCACAGCTGCACACGTGTGTATGCCATGAAACACTCACTTGCACGCACAGGCTTCCTGTCCAGTCTTGGTGCGTGGCACACTGCACTAGCAAGGTGCTCTGCAGACTCCGGGGTGTGCACCCCACTGAGCGCCCCCTCCCTCTTCCAGAGCTGCTCCAAGGGCACAGCCCACTGCATCTGGTTCGAGTGCCCGGTCCACGACACCCAGCACCCCACCACCTTCAGCATCCGCGCCCGCGTGTGGAACAGCACCTTCATCGAGGTCAGTGCCAGGCYCTGCGGTTCAGCTTTGGTGGGGGGCAGCGAGTGCTGGCAGAGCTGGGTCAGCTCTGAGGTCAGGGCTGGGCTGCCCCTCCCAGGGAGCTAGGGACACTTTTAAACAGGGCACGGAGTTTGCCAGGTCTGAGCTCAGCAACTAAAACCCATCCCTCACCCTGTTCCCAGTGGCAGGGGTTGGAAGGGGTGAGGTCGGCATGGCTGCCTGGAGATGAGGTGTCCTCTGCTCYGGGACTCATGGGGCCACCAGCTAAGTGCCAGTGGTGCTGGCAGTCCCAAGACCCCTCCATCACCTGTGTGCCCCCAGGAGTACAGTGATTTTGACCGGGTGAAGGTGGATGGCACAGCGACACTGTTCCTCCGGACCCACGTCCCCACCATCAATATGAGGAACCACACGGTGCGGGTGAGTCACTCCAGAGCATCTGACTGGGATGGAGTGGGACTGGGGTTACTGGAGCCCCCCAACCTAACCCTCCTTCCCCTAGTGAGCTGCTTCTTGGCCTTTCCAGTTCTCTGTGGATGTCGACTCAGAGCTGACGGAGGAGCAGCCAGCTGAGATTGCGCTGTGGTTGGTGCTGGTGTCTGTGGCTGCCGGGCTGCTGCTGCTGGGGCTGATCATCGTCCTGCTGTGGAAGGTGAGCACCTCGTCGACACTGCTCACAGCCTGGCAAGTGTCTGGATCCCCCTCTCCTGCAAGCAAGTGGTGCAGGAGCTGCTGTGAGACCTGATGTGCTTGTGTCACCAATGGCTGGTGATTCTCCACCTGAATGTGGGATGCTCACAGACAGCTCTACGCAGAGGCATGAGAAGTCACCTCTCTGGATGGCCACGGGCAGCCCCTGCAGGTGGGAGCTGGCCCAGGAGGAGGCTGTGTACAGGATGCAGAGATGCACTCACCTCTGGGGCAGAATGAGCCTGCTGCTGCTCTGTGGCCAAGGAGGAAGAGCAGAAAGAGCAAATCGAAGGCCATACCCCTTCCAGAGTAAGGGGACCTGGCAAAATATTATGGGAGTCGAACCAGCCGAGGCAGGGCTGGACGATGGCACCTCCTTGTCCCTCGCCACCTCCTCCAGCATCAGATCTCTCACAGCTGCGTGGGACTCATCCTGCCCTTCCCTTGGGCTCCCAACTCCTCCCTGCAGTGGTGCAGGGCACAGGGGTCCCTGACCCCTTGGGGATCCCCCCACTCTCTGGCCAGGAGGGGTTACATGGGAYCAGCCAGGTGCTGTCCCTCCGCAGCATCTGCAGGGCCCCCCACCCTGCAGTGTCCCCAGGACAAGGCCTTGGCAGGGTGCAACTTCTGGTCCACTGCCCCTCTCCCTCTGTCCTGGGTGGGTGGCTCCCAGCCACCCCATTCCGTTGTCTCCCAGGCATTTCCTGGGTGCTGCCGCTTCTGGGCTGGAGCATTCCCACCCTGGCTCTCTCCTCCGCGTCCCCTGACCCCTGTCGCCTCCTTCCTCGCAGTGCGGTTTCTTCCGGAGGGCCAACACGCGGGCCATGTACGAAGCCAAGGGCCAGAAGGCGGAGATGAAGATCCAGCCGTCTGAAACGGAGCGGCTGACAGATGACTACTAGCTGGGGGCAGCAACCGTTGCCCCCGAGCGCCCACTCCACCCGCTTGGTAATGCCCCGAACCCTCGTTCCCTGCGTCCCGCTGGGCCAGCTGCAACGGGACCTTCCTTCTCTCCAGCTTCCTCCGCTCTCCCTTCGCTGCTCCATCTCTTCCTGCCCCTGCTGGGCCCTATAGGGCCCCCATAGGGGTGCAGGGTCTCCGTGTGCATCTCCCTCGAGCTGCTCCAGGACAGTTTTTC
Source organism: Rhea americana (assembly GCF_003343005.1). Classification (NCBI taxonomy): domain Eukaryota; kingdom Metazoa; phylum Chordata; class Aves; order Rheiformes; family Rheidae; genus Rhea; species Rhea americana. The sequence continues at coordinate 253,817 of NW_028186610.1, forward strand.
CTTTCCGTCTTTGAGGCCATGGGCTTTGCTGGCCTCTGCCCCATGAGAGCCCCGGAGCGGCTGGGACGGAGGCAGGAGACGGCCTCCTCGGGGTGTTTGTCACCACGGGCCGGCTGTCAGCATAGGTGAACGGCTCAAGCAAAGCATCAGGCGGGKGCGCAGCGCCCGCGGCAGGGAGGAAGCTGAGGCACGCGCCGTTCGGCGGGCGAGGGGTCCTGTCCCCTTCGCCGGCTCTGGATTCTCTYTCTTTACACTCTCCGCCTGCCTAACCTGTCTCTGGGCTCCAGTTTCTCTTCCCAGTTTCTTCTCTCCCCAGTCTGTGTGTTAAACTGCTCCTTCCTTCTCCCCCCGCAGTGCGACTTCTTCCAGCGGACTCGCTACTACCGGATCATGCCCAAGTACCACGCGGTGAGGATTCGGCAGGAGCAGCGCTACCAGCCCGGCGGCCTCCTGCCCCGCTGGCGCAAGAAACACTGGGTAACAAGCTGGCAGGAGCCAGAGAAGTACTACTGACCCCCTCGCCCTCACCCCGCCAGCGGGGCCGGGGGCCGCGCGCGCCCCCGCCGAGCCGTCGTGCAAGGGGAGCACGAGGACTGGTTTTACTTTGCACAAGGGGATCTTTTCCTGCCCTCCCCGTTGCCTGAGGACATGGCCATGTCCCCCGTGCTCGCTCGTGTGCCCTCCCATGCGCTTCCCCGTGCCCTCTTGTGCGTGACCCGCCTCTTGCACGCTCGCGCTACCGACTGGAGGGCTGCTGCGGCGCGAGGCTGAGCCTGACGCGTCCCCCTCCTCCTTCCTCGACACGATCGCTGCTGGTCTCACTAGTGCCTTCCCCTCGCACGCTGCTGGGGCTGCCCGCGCGCAGACACTCCTCCCTGCCGGGCGTCCGTGACACGTCCTTGCACGCCAGGACACGCTTGCACACCCCGCGTTCCCCCGAGCCTCTCTGGGGGTGAGGTGAATGACCCCCTCTGTGTCCCCCTTCCCTCCACGCTGACCGCACAACGCTGCTCAGCTTGCGCTGGGGCCGCGTGTTACACGGGGACGGGGTGCAGTGGGAGCGCAGAGCCTTCCTCCCCTGCCTCCTCCTCCCCAGTGCAGCACGGGAGCCTGATCCTGCACATTCCTTTCCCCACTCCCCGGCCAGCGTCAAGGCCGGCACGGCACAGCCTTGGCACGGGGGGTGCAGAGGACCAGGAGGGGAAACCCCCTCCATGCAGCCTTCGCCCCTGCAGCGACTCGGGCTGGAGGATGCTGCCCTGGGGGCATCTGTCCTGCCCCGGGGCTCTGTCCTGCCCTGCAGATGCCGACGCTGCCCTGGGGGTTAAGTTATTCCACGTCTCTCATGTGCGTTTCGGTGTGGAGCTCCGGAGCGCGGTTGGTACTAGGGCCCGGGGGCGGTGCGTCCCCCCGGCCGGGCGCGCGCCCTGCCGCTGGTGCCCAATAAAGCCCCGCTCCGGGATTTGTAACCTCTCGCCTCCTCCGTGTGCCAGCCGCGACCTTACTTGGGGGGGTGGGACGCAGCAGGGGCCGAAGGGCCACGAGGGTCCCTGGGGGGAGGCCAGGGGCTGGTGGGACATGGTATTGGGGAAAAATGTG
>NW_028186610.1:256950-268154 GCF_003343005.1 Rhea americana
ATAACTAGGCCTTGGGGCCATTCCCCCTGCCTGGGTCAGTGACAGGTAAATATCCCCCTCCCTGAGGAATCCTCCCAGATTAAATAACCAGGTCTGGGAAAACATCCATCTCCAAGGCAATTGTCTCTAGATAAATACCGGCTTGTGGGGAGATACCCCCCCTGCCCCAAATAACTGCCCTCAGGGAGACGCTTCAGCCAGGGCAGTGCCCCCAGCTAGGTAATCACTGCCTCGGGTAAATACCCGCCTTGTCCCTGCCCTGGGGAAGCGCCTCTGTGCGAGGCATGGCCAGGCTGACGCCATGCGCCTATTGGGGTAAATACCCCCCAGGTAAGTATATCCCCGCATGCTTCAGCCCTGCCCCCCGCGCCCCCTAAGCCGGGTGAATACRCCGCCAGCAGGAAGCCGCCTGTGCGCGCCGAAGGCGGGATAGTCGGAGTTACGGTCAATGCTATATTTACCCGCGTCCCCTCCGTGCTGTCACCGGCAGCTGTGCCCGAGCTCAGAGTCTCCAGCCTCCCCCCGAGTCCCCTCCGGCTCTGCCCTTCTCCATCCCTGGCCTATTTCCCCTCCTCGTGTTTCGGCGCCGGCCAGGCCGGTGCTGCCTCGTCCGTTCCCCTCCCGATGGGAGCCCCAATCCCAGGGTCCCTGGTTCATGGTGCAGTCTGGGTGTCCCTTGTCCTGATGGTGCCCTGTGCCCTTCTCCCCTCTGAATCGTGCCTGGGGGCTCCCAGCCTGTTCCCCAAGTCTGGGCTCCAGCATCTGAACTGGGCTGAACTGGGCTGCCCTCCCCCATGGGTGCAGCCGTGCCCCTGTCCTGGCTCCACCTTGGCTTCTCTACGGTTTCCCATTAACCAAAGATGGGGACCTGTTCTTCTCCAGTCCCTCCCAGTATCCTCCAGTTCATGGTTGTACACACTGGTGGAGGGACAAAGCTGACTTCGTGTCACTGGGATGACCTGCTGCCATCCTCTGCCTCGGGGCTGTGGGTGTCCCTCCTGCTCACCCCATCTCCCCGTGCCCCTGTAGGCTCCAGCAATGCCTGTGAGAAGACCTCGTTTGCCTTCCTGCGGCAGGAGCTGCCCGTCCGCCTCTCCAACATCATGAAGGAGATCAACCTGCTGCCGGACCGGGTCCTCCGCACCCCATCAGTGCAGCTTGTGCAAAGTTGGTGAGCACCTGGCATGGGGGGTATCAACGCTGTCTGTGCCGGTGCTGTCACTCGCTCGTGCCCCACCACTGTTGCCTGCCCAGGTCCCATCACCATCGCTCGTGGAGCTCCCACCACAGCTCCCATCACTGTCACCCATGGGGTTGCTACTGCAGGTCTCATGGCTTCAACTCTGAGGGTCCCACTGCTGCAGGTCCTGCTGCCCACATGGGTTCCCCGGGTGTCACCTGTGGTGATCTGTCACCATCACCTTCATGGGTCCCACCACTGTCACCCATGAAGATCCCACTGCCTGGTCCCACCACCAATGCCTTCATGGGTCCCACCACCACAGATCCCACCACTGTCACCTACATGGGTCCTGCTGCCACCGCAGGTCTCACCGCTGTTGCCAACTCTCTTCCTCAGGAGATCTGGGAGGATCTGCTGGGTGGGATGGGGACAGGGGTCAAGCCACGCATAAGCGGTGCCATGGGGAGGATGTCTTGCCGGGCAGGATCCCCAGCCCCTCGGGGCTGTTCCTGGGCCATGCCCTGGGGTGGGCTGTGGGGCCGTGGCACCCAGCGCCAGGCAGGGTGTCTCCAGCGCCGGCCCCGTGTCCTGCCCATGCCTGCTGCCCCCCAAAAGGGCAGAGCCAGCCCCACCGGCTGGAGATCCGTGTCCCCGCGTGGGGGACGGGCTCTGGATGTCCCTTTAAGGGCCGTGTCCCCCTGCCAGCTCGCAGCAGCTTGAACCTTATCCCAGTGCGGCCACGTGACGAGTTGTTTGTGCAGCGTCCTCAGCCCCTGCCGCCCGCGCGGCACGGCCCCGTGCCAGGCCTGCCCCCAGCAGGATCCGGCCGAGGCCCTGAGGGGCTGGGGGCACTCGTGGGGGCCCCCGGAGTGTGTCCACGGGGGGTACCCTGAGTTGTCCCTCTCCTGCCTGGTATCCCCAGCCAGATCAGTGGGGCTGTGCCCTCCCGGCTGCTCCCGTCCCTGTGCCCTGGGGTGATGGGACTGCTCTGGGGGGGCTCTGCGAGCTCGGGGAAGGGGGTGCATGGGGGAGCCTCGGGCTCTGGGGGTGTCTCGGCTCTCGAGTTGCGAAGCCCCCTCTCCCTGCATGGGGCAGCACCCGTGGGGATACCCTGTGCCCYGCAGGCGCAGGGTCCCTGGGGTGCCCCATCTCCGGGGGGCCCYGAGCAGGGGGTAACCGACTCCTTCCCCAGGTATGTCCAGAGCCTGCTGGACATCATGGCATTCCTCGACAGGGACCCCGAGGACCAGACCACCCTAGGACAGTAAGTTGGGGGGCTGACAGCATGTCTATGATGTCCCACCCGTGGGGTGTCACCTTCTCCCACGCTCACCCTGGTGAGCGCTGGCATCGTGCCTCTGTCCTGGCATGTTGCACCTTGTTTTGGACCCAAACTGCCCCTCCGTGGCCCCCCCCCCAAAAGGGCACCCCTTGAGCATCCTGGTGCCACCGGAATCCACTCCGGGTTTTTCCTGGTGCCGCCTGCTCCAACCCTCGGGGAAACCCGGCCTGGRTCGTGGCTCCTGGGCTGGGTGCCCCAGCTGGCTGCCACCACTCTCGGCACCTTCTCTCGCTCCCGGCCAGGTTCACGGACGCCCTCGTCACCATCCGCAACCGGCACAACGACGTGGTGCCCACCATGGCGCAGGGGGTGATCGAGTACAAGGAGGCCTACGGGGACGACCCCGTGTCCAACCAGAACATCCAGTACTTCCTCGACCGCTTCTACCTGAGCCGCATCTCCATCCGCATGCTCATCAACCAGCACAGTGAGCCCCGCGCGTCCTCCGCGGGCCCGGGCACCTGCCTGCCCCGAGGGTCTCCCCTGGCCCCAGGGCATCTTCCGACTACCTGCGGGTCCCTGCTGCCCCTGGGCCCCCCCAGCCCCAGGCTTCCCCCCTCCCCCTTCCCCCACGTCCTGCTCCTGCTTGCACCCCATCCCCTGCGTCCCCTTTCCCCCCACCGGCAAGCCAGGGAGGGGACAATAAGGCCAGCCTTGGGTGCGCCCCGAGGGGTGGGTGGGTGTGTATGGAGGGGGGGGTTGACTCCCGTGTGAATTTGGGGCTGAGCCGGGATCCCCGCTGCTCACCCTTCGCCGTCGTCTCTCCGCAGCGCTGCTCTTCGACGGCAGCACCAACCCGGCGCACCCCAAGCACATCGGGAGCATCGACCCGCACTGCAGCGTGACCGACGTGGTGAGAGGTCTGTGGGCCCCTGGGGAGGGCGCAGCYCCTGCCCCGCCAGGGGCCGAAACGCAGGCTGGCGGGGGGTACGGGGTGGGCGGCCTCGATCTTCTCCCTGCTCCTTGGATCTTCGTGYTTGGGACACTTCTCCCTTCCCCAGATGCCTACAACATGGCCAAGCTCCTSTGTGACAAATACTACATGGCCTCGCCTGACCTGGAGATTGAGGAGGTGAACGGTGAGGCAGGGCCGGGGGTCTGTGTTTGGAGGGGGTGGCGGTTGGGGATTCCCGGGTGTCGTCTTCGGGGTTGGGGAAGATGGTGGGGCTGACATGTGCTCTCCTGCCCGCAGCAAACAACTCCCAGCAGCCCATCAGCATCGTCTACGTCCCGTCACACCTCTACCACATGCTCTTCGAGCTCTTCAAGGTGAATCTCTGCGTGCCTCTGGCTGCAGCTGCAGGAGCCGGCACTGCCCGAGCCCGTGGGGGGCCGGCGGGGTGGAAGAGCGTGGCGGGGTGGGGGGCCGCGTGCCACGAAGGAGGTCGCGTGGGGCCCCGTGCCTGTGCAGCCCCTGATGACCCCTTCTGACCCCTCGCCCCGCAGAACGCCATGCGAGCCACGGTGGAGAGCCACGAAAACAGCCCGCGGCTGCCGGCCATCAAGGTGATGGTGGCCCTGGGCCAGGAGGACCTCTCCATCAAGGTGCGTGGGGGAAGACTGGCCGTGCCTAGTCCTCTGGGGGCGATCCTGTGCGTCGGGGCTGCTTGGGGCGACGGCAGCGGGGCCGGGGGGGTGGGGGGGGTGGTTAGCAGCAGGGCCAGAATCGGATCTTGACAACCCACCGCATCCTGCAGATGAGTGACCGGGGCATGGGCGTCCCTCTGCGGAAAATCGAGCGTCTCTTCAGCTACCTGTACTCCACTGCTCCCACCCCGCAGCTGGGCACGGGGGGTGCCCCCCTGGTAGGTGCCGTGGGAGCCAGCAGAGCTCCTGGGTGCTGGGAGTGCAGGCACGTGCCCAGCTGAGGGTGCTCTGGGGACGTTAGGGGCGCCTGGAGGCAGCGTGCCAATGTCTAGGGGGTGGGCATGGAGATGTTTAGGGGTGCCGGCGGGTGGCATGGTGACTTTGGGGGTGCCGCGGTGACATTTGGGCGGTCCTGGAAGCGATGCGTTAACTTGTGGGGCTGCGCGCGGTGCCGCTTGGGGTGGCATGGTAACGTCTGGGGGCACCGCGGGCACGCTCGCGGGCGCTGGGGCTGGCAGCGGAAGACCGCGACCCCGTCTCCGTCCCCGCGCAGGCTGGCTTTGGCTACGGCTTGCCCATTTCCCGCCTCTACGCCAAGTATTTCCAGGGCGATCTGCAGCTCTACTCCATGGAGGGCTTCGGCACGGACGCCGTCATCTACCTGAAGGTGGGATTGCCGCCGTCCCCTTCCCCCCCGCCGTTCCCTGCTTTCCCCGCGTGGGCCCGCGAGCCCCCCCACGGCCCTCTCCAGCCGCCCCCGTGTCTCCCGCAGGCCCTGTCCACGGACTCGGTGGAGCGRTTGCCCGTCTACAACAAGTCGGCCTGGCGGCACTACCAGGCCAGCCAGGAGGCCGGGGACTGGTGCGTGCCCAGCACCGAGCCCAAGAACACGTCCACCTACCGCGTGCCCTAGGCCGTGGGGAAGAGGGGCCGATTCGGCCGTGGGTTTAGCTTCCTTCGCAGGCTGTTAGCTAGCCCCAGGGCGCTGGGGGCCCGCGGGCCCCCCCGGTGCCTCCCCGGCACGTCCGGGGTGGGAGAGTGTTTTACACGAGCATCTTTTTAGTAGCCTGGCTTCAGCCTCCCGCCGGGGGAAGCTGGGGCCGGGACGGCTTTTTTTTTTTTTTTTTTTTAATTGCTCACCGGGAAGTGTGTGAAACGTGGGGTGGGGGTTATGTGCTGGGAGGTCTCTGGGGGGAGCAGAGCTGCGGGTCCCCTCACCGCCCAGGCTTGGGGGCACTTTGGTACGTAGCAGGGGGTGGCGGAGGTGCCCCATCAGTGCACCCCATCCCCTGGTGGAGCTGTGTTAAGGGGGGGGTGTTGAGCCCCTGTCCCTCCCGGCGCCCGCCCTGGGGTGGGTACGAGCGGGGGGCACCCAGGGGTGGCGAGGGGCTGGCCCTTTCCACTGTTGCCAATAGCACTTCCCTGCCCCTCCGGCCTCTCTGGTGCGGGGGGGCCTGAAACCCACCTCCCCCCCCCCCCGACTCCCTGCTTGTCCCTGGTATTGCCCTACTGAGCTGTATTCACCCCCGTGCGCGCACGCGCCTGTGCACGCGCGCGTGCACGCCCGCGCGGGCTGGTTCCCCACAGCATGCTTGGACCTGCTTGGGAATCTCTCTCTCCCTTCCTCTTTTCCCGTCCTTCCCTCTCCTCCGTCCCCTGCCCCGTGCTGTCAGTAAATTGGATGTTGACTGAGCTGCTGTTGTGGCTTTTTGGGGCCCTGGGATTCCCCCACCCCAAACCCCTGCACTGCTTGGGCCGTCAGGACGGGGGGGCCTCGATCTTGGGCCTCCCACGTGGTGTGGAAGAGTGGTCGTGTCCCAGGACACCAGGGTCCCTGCTCTGTCACCCCCTGGCAAGTCACTATCTCTCTGTGCCTCAGTTTACCTGTCCCAGGGTCACCCAGGCTTGGGAAGAGGCTGCTGTGTCCCACCAGCCTGGGCTCAGTTACAGGGTGGCACGTGGGGGCTCGGGGCCCCTGCCCTGGGGAGGGAGAGCCAGGCTGCAGCTGGGTGCCCGGCTCTGTCCCCCCACCCCCCAGCACCCCCCAACCCAGTACAGAGGTGCCCCCATCTCATCTCCCAGCCCCCTCATAGTGGTAGCTCATACTAGCAGCACTGGTTTGCACTGGCCCTTGTTACCCTTTTATTTCCTGGGGTGCCACCCATGCCGCTGGCGGGCCGGGTCGGTTGTATTTGGGGAGGGGGGGAGGAATCAGCATTCGCTTACCACATCCCGACTCGGGCTGCACACGTCTGGGGGTGTCAGGCCATGCACTGTCCTCAGCTGGTGCCACACCAYGCCGGGCGGAGGGGCAGCTGGGACCTCCTGGGCCCTTCGGGGCGTGGGGTGGCCGGAGGGGGGGGGAGATAGGGCAGGGTGTGGGGGCTGACGTGCCATTTGCATCCGGAAGAGGGGCTCAGGCCCCGGTCTGTGCCCATGGGGTGGAGGGTGCAGGCAGGGAGGGGGTGGGTGGAGGAGGGGGGCACGTGCCACTCTGTGCTCGTCTTGGCCTGGCACCACGGTCCCTTCGCCACGGTTGGTGTGTCCTGTGCCGGAGCCCGGTGCCCCCCGGCCCGGGCGTCCCAGGGGCTGCAGGCAGGGGAAGGGGTGCTGGGGTGCTCCTGGCCCCCCCCTAGCTCCTCCGCTGCTCCTGGTCTCTCTTCTTCTGCTTCTCCCGCTGCTTCTCTGCTTTCTCCTGGGCCTTGCGCTCCTTCTCCACTGCCAGGCTCAGCTCCTTCAGCTTCCGCTTGAGCACCGCGCGGTCCTGCGAGCTGCCCACACCCAGCGCCTGCCGGGACATGTGAGCGCTGGCCTCTGCGGGTGGATGTGGCCCTCTGCCTGGCCTGGGGGTGCCAGGACTCTCCTGTGCCTCCTGCCCTAGGGACTGACCCTTTGGGGTACCTGGAACCCCCCTGCACCACTAGTTTTGTGAATCATCCTGTTGAGGTACCTAAAACTCTAACCTTCCACTCTGTACCAGCCCTTTGGGGTACCTAGAACCACTTCCCACGTGCCTCCTGCCCCCTTGACCAGACTGTTGGGATACCTGGAACCACCCTCCACCTCCTACTCCCWGGACTAACCTGTGGGATTGCCTTGAGCCTTTTGTCCTATGGAGGAGCCTAAGAGGACACCTAGAACCCCACGTGCCTCCTGCCCCATGGAGCAGCCCATTGGGCTATCTAGAACCTCTTGCCCTGTGACTGAGCCCACTGGGGAACCTAGAACGCCCTGACCCCCAGCAGAGGTAAGGGATGCCCATGCCCCTCCTCGTACCTTGAGCTTGGCGCCATCAAGGTGCAGGAGCCGGGGACCATCAACCCCGTGGGCCGAGAACTCATCCACGTACTGCTCCAGGTTGAGGCTCTCCAGCCACTGCCCGACCTGCTGGCACGTCCAGCCTGCAGCTGCGCCGAGAGGCTCGTCCAGGAACTATAAAAAGGGGGGCAGGATTAGCCGGTGGGGTGGGGGGAGCAGAGCAGTGAAGCTGCGGGGCCGCGGCAGCGGCGTCCCCGGGGCTCACCTCATCCGAGGACTGCGACAGGGTGTGATAAGGGTAGGAGCACTTGGTGTCGGCCGTGCCACTGGGCAGCCGGGGGCTGGAGCTGGGYGGCGTGGAGTCGTCGCTCAGCGTCGATTCCTGGGGCAGCCGGAGGTGGGAGGGCAGAGCTGGCCCCGTGACCTGCCCCCGTGGGGCTCCYGCTCCAGCCTGTAGCACCCTGTCCCTACGGGCCCTCCGCCCTCCCAGCCAAGTAGCTGCTCCTGTAGCTCTCTCAGCCCTAAGGGCTCTGACGCTCTCCCGCACGGATACCCTCTCTCCCAGGGCTCTGCCACCCTCTGAGCTATCTTGCCCCTGTAGGACTTTGACGTCCTCCCCCTGCAGCGCTCCGCTTCCTTCCCTAGGGTTAGGTCCACAGGTGCTCTGATGTCCTCCCCATAGCTTCCTGATCCTACAGGGCTCCCAAGCTCCCCTCCCTCCCCACAGCCACCTAGCCCTATAGGGCTTGGAGACCCCTCCCGTCCCCGGGCACTGACCTGGGAGGCAGATTTGGCGGGGCTGAGGCCCTCGTGCCGGGGCGAGCCAGCGGGCGAAGCGGTGCCCGGGGAGGCCGAGCCCTTTGCGCCATCCGAGAACCAGGAGAAGGGCAGGAAGGGTGAGCCCGAGGGGCGGCCGGGGCCCTCCGCCGCCTCCCTAGGGACGGAGCCGTGTTAGGGTCTCCTGCGGGGCCACCTTGACCCCCTCCCTAGGCCATTGCGGGGGGGCCGGGCAGCCCCGCCAAAGCCCGGGGCTTCTGCGGGTCCCGGGCCCCCCTCACCTGCTGCCCATGGACAGGCGGTTGCTGCCCTTCTCCTTCTTGCTCTTGCTGGAGGACGCCCGGCGGAGGGTCACCCTGCGCGAGAGGGAGCCGCGGGGCAGCTGGGGCGCAGGGGTCCGGGTGGGAGGAAAGCGGTGGTCCAGGCCCGAGGGCCGTGCTCCCTCGCTGGCCACCCCGCCAGTGCGTCACTCTGTCCATCCATGCGTCCTTCCATCCCTCCACGCATCTCTCCCTCCCTACCCGCACCCCTTCCATCCGCTCCTCTATCCGGCTCCCCGTTGCTCCATCCMTCCCTCCCTCCCTCCCCAGGGCCAGGACTCACCCCAGATCCAAGAACTTCCTCCGCGTTTTCTTATCCAGCCCCACGGTGGGGCTGGCCGGCTCGGGGGGGCTCATGTCTCGGCTGTCATCTGCAGGAGGAGGTGGGGGTCACCCGCTGCGCCCCACATGGGGGTCCCGGGGTGCCCGGCAATGGCAGGAGGAGGCTTTGCCGAGGCCACGGGATGGGCCGGTCCTCTGCCGGGATGCTCCCCCCCCCCAGTTGCCCCCAGCCCAGGGTGGGGGGGGGACAGGGAAGGGATGGGGGACGGAGCAGGCCCTCACCTTCGCTGTGCCGCTGGGGCCGGGCGTCGCGGCGGGCGAAGCCGGGCGAGCTGTCGGAGCTGTGGCAGGACTTGGGCGAGGGGGTGCCCGCCAGCCCCTCCTGGGACGAGGCGTTGGTGAGGGGCCGGTAGCGGCTGAGGGGCGGCGAGGGGCCCTCGGGGTCCCCCAGCGCCCGCCGCACGGCCGAGGCCTCGAAGGAGAACTCGGTGCCGCGGGAGAAGGGCGACGGGGCCGAGAGCGGGGACGAGGCCGGGGACGAGCAGCCGCCCGGCGAGCGCCGCCCGGCCGCGGGGCTGCCGCTGCCCTCGGCTCCCTGGGGGGGGGGCACAGGGGATTTGGGGGGGCAGTCAAGCCCCTGCAGCCCCCCCCGGGTTTGTCCGCATGTGCCAGCCCCCCTCTCTGCCCCCACCTACTCCCCCTGGGGGGGTCCCCACAAACTGCCCCACGGGGCCTTTGCTGCACGTCCCTGTGCTCTGTCCCCAAGCACCTTCCCGCCCCAGGCCCCCAGCCCGTGACCCCCGCTGAGCTCACCCCAGTGCGCCCCATGGCCACCCCCAATCAGGCGCCCCCCCCCCAAACCCCTGGGTCTCCCGCAGGTGCCCAGGTTGGGGCAGGGCCCAGCGCCCTTGTCAGCCCCCCCCCCCCCCTCCATGGGGCTTACCCTCCGCTCGGGCCCCTCTTCACCCTCGGTGGAGCTGGCGCTGTCTCGCAGGCGGGAGCGGGACGGCCGGTGCCGCCGTCCTTTGGCTAGGAGCCGAGCTCGGGCCTTCTGCAAGCTGCTGTCGAGCCGCTGCGTCTCTGGAACCACAGCGGTAAAATCTGGGGGTGAAAGAGAGACCGGGGCAGAGAGAGAGAGACAGGAGGACAGACGGACGGGTAGGGACAGGGAGATGGGGATGGATGGACAGACGGATGGGTAGGGATGGAGAGATGGACGAGTAGGACAGGAGGGGGGGGACAGAGGGACAAACAGACAGGTAGGGACAAGGAGACCAGAAGAGATGGATGGATGCACAGGTAGGCAGAGCATTGGGAGGATGGATGGACAAACAGATGGGAGGACGTGGGGACACCGTTGGAGATGGGAGAGCATTGCGGAGACGGATGGGCAGACGGACGCAGAGAGGCGGCCAGGTCGGAAGAGAGGCAAAGGGGCATGGAGCCAGGGTAAGAGTATCCGGGGACGGATAGGGGGTCGCGGCGGGGACGGGATGGGGGGCAGGGATAGAGAGCGTCGGGAAGATGGACGGGAGATCCCGGTGGAGGTGGGACAAGGGACAGAGGGACAAGAGAAGCGTTCAAGGAGATGCCCGGCACGCGGTGCCCGCGGCGCAGCCGGGGCAGGGAGAGGAGCCGGAGGCACAGCGGGGACCGCGAGGCTCCCCGGGCTCCTCCACCCAGAGTCTCCCTGAGGACGGAGTGTCCCCGTCACTGGGCCTGTCCCAGGTCTACCCCGCACCAGCAGAAAGCTCTGCCCGGAGGGTGACTGGGATTGCCCCAGCGCGCCCTGGCCACCCGCTGAGGGGTTTGGCCCCGCCGTCCCCACGGTGCCGGGGGCAGCCCGGGCCCCGCCGCCTGCCCTTCTCCGCCTGAGCGGACCCAGCTCCAGCCTCCGCCCGGGCATCGGCACGGCCCTGCTGGGACACGTCTCTGCGTCTGCGGCCCCGTGTGCGCCCGTGTGCCCCCACCATGCGCCTGGGTGCCCCACGCATGTCCCACGTGCCCGTACCCACGTGTCTGTGTGCCCCATACGCGTCCCTCCGCCGCCCCCCCCCGCCCCTTGTGCTCGTACCCTTGTGTCCGAACATCTTCACGTGCGTCCCACGGTCCCACTCCCACGTACGTGTCCCCACACGCAGCTCTGGGGTGACTTCTGCACCCCCCCAGTTTCCCTGCTCACCTCGTCGCTGACAGGTAAAAGGCACTGAAGGGCCAGGGGGTTGGGGGGGGGGTTGGAGGGCCCCACGGCTGGGGCTGAGCCCCCCGCAAGGGCTGTGGGACTGCACCACTGGTAGGCCCCTGTGCTGTGTCCGTGGGTCTGGGGGCCAGAGAGGMATGGGGGCACCTTCCTGGGGAGCAACGCCCACAGGGACTCACCAAAAACCTCATCCACGTCCTGCAGCTTGGAGACCGACATGATGAGATAGCGCTGGTGGGAGAGGGGGGCAGTCAG
>NW_028186610.1:269924-272191 GCF_003343005.1 Rhea americana
GCAGCGCCGAGCACCGCGGCGTGGTGCTGAACGGACAGCGCCGGCCCGGCCCGGCCCGCACCGCACCGCACCGCGCGCGCGTGCGCGCGCACACGCTCACCCAAGCTCGTTTGCACGCACGGACACACTCATATGCACGCGCGTGCACACGCGGCGCACACGCAGGCATGTGCACACACGCATGCACGCGGATACACGCAGGCTGGCCCACGCACAGCGGTGTACACGTACGCACACGCGTGCTAGTGCCTCTGCCTCCTCCCAGTGCCCCCCATTTTCCCTAGACTTCCCAGTACCCCAATCCTCCCTGAGCCCCCCCTCCTCCCAGTCCACCAGTCCTCCCAGTGCTCCCAGTTAGACCATACCCCAGTGCCTCCTCCATCTTCCAGTACCCCACAGGAACATTGGCCTTGCAGTGCCCCCCCCCCGGGGCTGGCCAGTCCTCCCAGTGCCCCCAGTCAGCCCCGCCAGGCAGCAGGGGCGGCGGGGGGGAATAAGGCCCGACCGAGACAATGAGGCTGTATTTATCGATATGACGGGATGAGAGGACGTTGCATTACAAAACGAGGACCAATACATACATACGTACATATATATATAGTATATACACCCACAGGTATACGTGTGAGATTAAATAACCCCAGGACCCCCCCAGGGCTCTCGCTCCCACCCCCCCCTTAAATACTCCCCCATCCCCAAAGTGGCTCCAATCCAGTCGGACCCCCCCTCCCCATCACCCCTGTGTGCCCCCCTCCTCCCCATCCCAGTATAACCAGCTCTGGCTCCCAGTTGCCCCCACATCCAGTTACTGTCGGAGACTCAGTACTTAGCGGGGGGGGGGGTCCAAAACAGAAACAAAAATAAAGGGTTTCCCCTGGGATTGGGGGAGTGGGACGTGTCCCAGGGCAGGGGCCCCGCGACCCAGTGGGCTTGGCCAGTGGCAGTGGGGGGAAATCCCAGCCCCAGAGAAATACTGTGATTTTTTTTTGGGGGGGGGTGGTATTTACAGTTGGCAGGGGGAGGCTTCGTGGTCTCTCACCCCCCTCCTGGCATCGCTTGCACACCAGAGAGGAAGAGGGGGCAGAAGAGGGGAGCCCCGTCCCTTAAGTGCACGGGGGACGGGGCCCGGGCCCCCCATATCCCCTCTGCCAAGGGAAGGTGAAAGAGCCCTGGGCTCAGGGACACCGGTGGTGGCTGCTAGGGGAGACCAGTGGCACCAGCATGGGTGGCCTCACCGCCCTGTGGCCCTCATGTCCATGTCCATGCAGCCAGGGTGCTGAGCAGCCCCTGTGTCCCTGGGGGGGCTGCTTTGGGAGCCAGCGTCCCCCCCGCCGTGCCTGTCACAGAGGTTGGCAAAGGCAGAGGTTGGCAAAGGGCTGTTATGTCCTTTATGTCCAACGGTGGTGGCACTTTGGGGAGTGGGGAGAGCAGATCTGCCCCCACCCCAAACCCACGTCGAAAGTCCGAAGCGTCCTGGGCACCATGTGCCAAACCTGACGTGGGCACCTCGCTCCGGAGCCTGGTGCCGGGGTCGAGTCCGCCGGGTGGGGGGGCCTGGCCAGCACCATGCACCCGGAGGAAACCAGGCCTCCTTGAGCTGATGCTCCAGGTGAGTCCCAAGAGGAGGAGCTGGGCATGGCGGGGGGGATGTTTCCAGTTTATCCCCCCATCCTTTGCATCCCAGTATGGCTCACATTTAGGGGGAGGGGGCACTTCTGCCTGCCCCCCCCCCAGTGTCAAACGGCGGTGCCAGCTCTTCATCTCGATTTGTGTCCAGGGGGAGGGTCGGATCAAGAGGAGGGTGTGTTTGGGGAGGGGGAGGCATCGGGGGGGCTGTGCCCCCCCGATCAGTCCATCACATTACCATGAGACTCACACTGGACACAGACATGAATGCAGGGTGTCCGCCCCCCCAAGCAGCCCCCCAGAGATGCATCCCCGGCCGGATCCCCCTGCTGTCTCTGTGCCCCTGAGGGGAGGTGGGGGGCACCAGGTGGCCTTGGCGGGGGTCTCGTCTCCTCCCCAGTGGGGAAGGGGTGGGAAGGTGAGGACAGGGCTGGGAGGAGAGGGGGGAAGCCCCTGGCCCCTCCAACTCGCTGCGGTTTGAGGGTGGTTTAAGTCGGGTTGGAATTTTTCAAAGTCTGCAGCTTGGCCTCCAGTTCGGAGATCTGAAAAACAGCAAAGGGGAGAGGTCTCAGCGGGGCCCGGTGGGGCTGGGGGCACAGGGCTGAGAGACACAGGTTGGGGGACACAGGATGGGGGGCAGG
>NW_028186610.1:272651-280168 GCF_003343005.1 Rhea americana
AGGGGGCTGCAGGAAGGTGGTGGGTGAGTTGCTGTGGGACACTGGAGGGGCATTTTTAGGGGTGATTTTAGGAAGGTATGGGGGGGCACTGGGGGCTCTGCTGGGGTGGGGGATGACGCAGGGGGTCCCTGCGCCGGCTGGCCCGGCCGGGGGTGCCTTCCTGGGCCCTGGTGCCCCCCAGCCTGGCAGGTCTCCCCGGACGCTACCCCGACTGTCCCGCAGGGTGAGAAGAGGGTGCAGGTTGCCCGACCCCCCAGGAACCACCCCRGCCCCATGGCACCGGGATCCACCGGCCTGGCATGTGCAAGCAGGGGGGGCTGCTGGGGTCCCACACGTCACCCAGCCCCACACCCAGGCACTCCGGGGCGATCCAGGTCCTGCGTGTAGCAGGGGATCCGGTGTGACCCAGAAGAGGATCTGCTATGACCCAGCACAGCTCTGGCCTGACTTGCTGGGGGAGGATCCAGTGTAGCTAGCATGGTATCCAGTGTGATCTGGTGTGGGATCCAGCATGACCAGCATGGGATCCAGCTCCCAATATAGGATCAAGCGTGACCCAGTGCCTTTTGCAGATCTACCAGGAACCGCTGTGGGATCCAGTGCCCAAGAAAATCTCTTTTGATCCCTTTTGGCATGTAGGACCCTGAAGCAGGATCTGCTGTGACCCAAAACCTAGGCAGATCCACTGCAATCCAATGTGATCAGGTGCGAGCCAGCACCCAGGCAGATCCACCGTGATCCAGTGTAGGATGCAGTGCCTGGAGCACAATCCGGTGTGAGCCACCACCTAGGCAGATCCACTGTGATCCAGTATGGGATCCAGTGCCTGGAGCACAATCCAATGTGAGCCAGTGCCCAAGCAGATCCACTGTGATCCAGTGTGGGACCCGGTGCCCAGAGCAAGACCAGGCATGAGCCAGCACCCAAGCAGATCTGCTGTGATCCATTCTGGGATCCCGCGGCCAGAAGAGGATCAGGAGTGAGCCAGCGCCCCAAGCAGATCCACTGTGATCCGTTGCAGGATCCAGTGCCGGGAGCAGATCGGCTGCGATCCGTTGCGGGACGCGGCGGCTGGAGCGGGGCGAGGCGGGAGCCGGGCCCTCCAGGTGGTCCGGTGCCTGGCCGTGCCCCGGGTGGCCGGAGCGGTGCCGACGGGGCTAGGGGCAGCCCGCGTCCCGGCGCCCGGTGCCCACCTTCTCCTGCAGCTTCTCGATCTCCTCCTTGTGGGCCAGCTCCGACTCCTCCAGCACRCGCCGCTGGGCCGTCTCCTTCTTCAGGAACTCGATCTCCCTGCGGGCACAGCGCCGTCAGTGCCCGCCCAGCAGCCAGGGCAAAGCCAGGGCAGGGGGGGCCGGGAGAGCCGGGCGCTGGAGGTCCGGGCCCAACCAGCATGACATGGGGGAGAGCGGCCCAGTGCAAGGGGACCCCAGGAGTCRGGGCCTCAGGGAGGGACCATGCCCAGGGGAGGATCCGTGCCCAGGGATGAATGGTGCCTGGGAAGGGGTTGGTGCCCAAGGGATGGTCTGTGCTCAGGGAATGGTCCATGTCCAAGGGATGGTCTGTGCCTGGGTGGTGCTACATGCCCATGGGGTGGTCCATTTCCCAGAAGACAGTCTGCACCTGGAAAAGGATCCATGCCCAGGGACAAGTGATGTTTGGGATAGGATTGGGGCCCAAGGGATGATCTGTGCCCAGGGAATGGTCTATGCCCAAGTGGTGGTCCATGCCTGTGGGATGGTCCATGCCCAGAGGATGCTCTGTGCCCAGGAAAGGATCCATGCCCAGGGACGAGTGGTGCCTGGGAAGGGACTGGTGCCCAGGGAGTGGTCTGTGCCTAGGGGACAGTCCGTGCCAGGAACGGGTGCTGCCCTGCCCTCACTTTTGCTGGTACTCCTTGATGAGTCTCTTGGCCTTGCTGTACTTGCGCTCCAGGGTCTGGTACTGGGCCTGCGTCTCCTTGAGGTGCTCATCCACAGCCTGGCACAGGTTCTGTGCCTCCATCCAGTACCCCTCCAGCTTCTCCATCCGCTCCTTGTTCTCCTCCACGCTCTGCTCCAGCTGGGCCTTCTCGGCCCGCCACCGGGCCTTCTCCTGCTCCAGGCACTGCAGCTGGGGGACAGCGGGCTCAGGGCTTGGCCCCATGCAGCAGGGCATGGCATGACGCAGCATGGCATGGTACGGCACGGCACAGCATGGCATAGCCAGAGAGCATGCATGACTTGGCACAACCTAGCCAATCTCCCCACATACAGGGGGAGATTTGGGGAGCTAGAAGGGGATCAGGGAGATGGAGGTCCTTGGGGAACTGGGGAGATGAGGGGGGATCAGGCCTGGGGAGGATGGTGGTGCCTGAACCCTGGCACAGAGCTCTGCTGCTGTGCCGGAGCCTGGACACCCTGGGGCCCCACTCACCTTCCTCTTGAGCTGCTGGATTTCAGCCTCAGTGACAGCGTGCTTGATCTGGAGCTGGGAGAGGAACAGGCCGCTCGCATGGCGTGGGGACAGACCGGGCTTGGCCATCTGGCCACCCCGGAGYAGCTCCCACGCACGTGCACGTATCCACACACACGTGCCCACACCAGCCCTTGCACCCTCCTCACCTCCTTGAACTTGTGCACCAGCTTTTCGGGGTCCATCTCCACGGGGGAGAGTGTGTCCTCGTTCTCGGCCAGCTCGAACACCTCGATGGCCATCTCGCTGCTGGGGAACATGGGGCTCATCTCCTCCTCCTCGTCTGTGGCATATTCGCCCGTCTGCAGCGGGCATAGAGCACGGTTGGTAYGTGGTGGTCCCACAGCCCTGCAGCCCCCAACACCTCCTCCCACCCCGAAACACAGCTCTCTACAGGGGAAACTGAGCCACAGGGACCCTATCAGACAGGGCGAGGGCCATGTCTGTCCCCTCCTTGCTGAACCCTCTGCCCCCAAAGCGAAGGAGGTAGATGTGGGTCATGAGGGCCCTCGTCTCCGTGCCCCACGGTGGAGCCACCCCCCTCACCTCCTCATCATCCTCGGTGTACTGGGTGTACCGCTGCTCGATCATCTCCCGCTGCCACCGCTCCTGCTCCAGGGTCTGCTGGATCAGCTGGGCCACCTCGCTCTGCTCGCCCGGCTTCTCCCGCCCGATGAGGAACCTGCAGGGACAGCAGGGTGGCTCAGCCAGGGGACATCCAGGGGACACCCAGGCAGCTCAGCCAGGGGACACCCCTGCTAGGAGACACAGTGCTCCTGCACCGGCGGTACCAGCCCTCGGGAAGGATGGGAAGGGGGCAGCCCCACAGCGCAGCAAGGGATGGGGGTGTCAGGGCATCCAAGGGCAGGTCAAGGAGGGGTGCCAGAGGCAATGGTGGTTGGGATGGCAGAGGAGTGGAGCTGTTGGGCTGGGGGATCCTGGGGTGCTGTGGGGGGCAGGTTGGGGGGCAGGGAGTACTAGGGAGGCAGAGGAGAGGTTATGGGTATATTTGGGGGGCAGGCTGCAGGGCAGTGGGTGCTATGAGGGGCACAGCACGGCCTGGGAGAGGGAAACTATGGGAGCGTGCAATGGGGCAGGGTGTTGGAGAGGGACACGGGTGTTTCGGGGAGCTCAGCACCAGCCGGGGGTCTCCCCACCCCCGGAGCACCCCCAGCCCGGAGTCGGTCCATGGGGGTTCCCTGGCCTGGCCCATGCCCCGGCCTGGGGCGGGTGCTGGGGCCAGCAGGAAGCCAGGACAACGGGCTGTTGTGAGCCACGGGCCGGCTGAGACGCCCCGGGGTCCCCCGAACCCTACCGGACGCGGCCCTTGGTGTTCCTGAGCACGGAGGCGGCGAAGCTCTGCGTCACCCCCACCAGGCTGGTGCCGTCCACCTCCACGATGAGGTCGTTCACCTGGATCCTGGGGACAAGGGGGCCATCAGCGAGGGGACACCCCCTTCCCCACCCTATCCCCTGCCCCCCCCCACCAAGGGGCGGCCGGCAGCCTGCCCCCCGCGAGGACGGCCCCGGGGACGAGGAAGCCCGCCGCGAAGCTGTGCCGCTTTGTGCCTCTGCATTATTAATAGGGCTCGCGGCTCCTGTTTCGGCACCGTCAGATAAGGGGAATTTGACCCCGCAAATGTGCAAACACACGCGTGCACGCGGCGCGGCTTTGGGGCCCRGCCAGCCATCCAGGTGGGAAGAGGGCCGTGCTAGGGGCTCCCGTCGCACGTCTCCCAGCAAAGCGCGCGGGAGCGTGGCRCAGAGCGGGCTGGGCCCAGGTCTGATCCCCTACCTGGGTGCTCGGGGCGTTGGGARTGGGGGTCCCCGTTACCTGCCGTCCCGGTGGGCAGCCCCTCCCTCTGTCACCGTCTTGACGAAGATGCCCAGTTTCTCCAGGCCCATGTCGGCCCCTGCACCCATGCCGATGATGCTGATCCCCAGCCCTTCGGAGTCTGCGGGGACAGAGAGCCCGTGTCCTCGCGGGGCGGGCGCACGGGGGGTGCCTGGGGCCGACGCAGCCCCTCCGCCAGGGACGCCCGCCYGGGCGCAGGTGGAGAGCAAGGCCACGGGAGATGGTGGGCAGCTCAGAGAGGGAAGGGATGGACGGTGGCTGGATTAGGGCCTCTCTCTCGCCGGAGGCTGCACGATGCCTCGGCTGCACGACCCCTCCTCCCCCAGGGCCCGGGACCTCCTTTGCTCGGGGAGGCCTGCAGTGGGCTGGCTGCACCTCCCTGCTCCTGCGGGTACCCTGGGTGCCTCTGCCAGGCGGGAGCCCCGCGGTGGAGCTGGTTGCGGGAGGGACACGGGTGAACACGTGTACGTGGCTGCCACGGCACCAAGTGCAAACCAGGTGCACGTGTGCCCCACGTGCAAGGCAAGGAGYGTGCAAGGTGTGCAGGGGATGAGGTTGGCAGCCGGAGGCCGGGAGGGTGCAGGGACCCCAACCCAGCCTGGCCCACCTTTCTCCAGCTCCACAGGGAAGAGGTCAAGCCGCTCCACCCTCTTCTCCAGCTCGTACTCAGCCGAGGCGGCCATGGGATCGACATCCTCGTTACGGCGGTCGTAGTCCTCGTTGGAGTAAGTGCTGAAGACCTGCAGGAGGGCGGGAAGGAGCTGTTCACCAAGGCACCAGACCAAAGATGGGAAAACACCATGGCCAAAGGGATGGCAAAACAGGCGGCCGTTTCACCATCCCTTCAGCCCCGGCGCTTTCCCCAGCCACCAAGCCCAGCGCTCCGAGCACTGCCCCGCGCTGCCGCTCCAGCCAGGAGAAGAGAAAGCACGGATGGAGCAGCTCCAAAGGGGATATTTTTCCCTCTGCTCCACCGGGCTCTTAGTAACCCACTTCCCCCTTCCCCTGACACCAGCCGTGCTCGGAAGCGCATCCATTAGTTGCCTTGGCACAGCCGCTCCTGTGCCAGCAGCACCCACCCTCCTGCAGCCRGGAGCCCTGCCCAGGGCTCATGTTGCTGGTCCTACGAGACTCCAGAGAGACCCTCTCCAAAGTCACGTCATCGGACAAGGGACGTTTGAGGAAGCACAGCAGGTTTGGGGCACCTGGGAGCCCCTCCGTGCCCACGGAGCTGGCTCCATGCCCTGCACGCCAAACCTATYCTCCTCACTTGGCTGAAACAGGGGTGGACACGCCACGTGGAGGGGGACAGACAGGCCCGTGGAGGAGTGGGGCGGGGGTGGAAGGAGGTATGGAAGGACAGACAGACAGATGAATTCAAGGAGGGAGAATGAATAGACAGAAGGAGAGAGTGACACATGGGTGGAAAGATGGATGGATGGATGGACGAACAGACAGACAGATGGGTCAATTGATGGACAGATGGGTGAAGGGGCAAAAGGATGGAGGTGTGGGGATGGATGGGAGGCACAAGCACTGGCTGAGGTTCCTGTCCGGGGGGAGCAGTGCTGACATGTTCCCCCAGCTCCTTGTTGCCCCTTCCCGTTCCCCTTCCCTTCCCCTGGAGCCATTTCCCGCTCTCGGCCACCACCACCTCGCTGTCCCCTTCCCGCCCCCCCGGCGAAATGGCCCTGCAGGACCAAGGAGAGGCCCCACGCGAGGACGCCCGCCCGGCACAGCCCGCCTGGCCCAGCGGGCCTCCCCTCCCCTGGCCTCCCCTGCACCCCCGGGCACCCGCACGCCTGCCTGGACAGCTCTGCGCGGGCTTGGGCACCCATCCCGGGGCCCGGGGAGCCAAACCCCAGCTCTGGCCCCGTCGTGGGGGAGATTTAAATGCCGTGGGAAGTTCGGAGTGCGCTCGTTCCCCCAGGTTTCCACCCAGCGGATTTGATCTCCAGCTCTGCCCAGAGGCAGCGGGCAGGGAGGCAGCGGGGGCACCGGTGACCCCTAGCCCCTGAATCTGGGGGGGTTCTGCGCCCTGGCACCCCGTCCCCCTCCGTCCAGGGGGCAGGATCCAGCCCCACCACGTGGGCTGCCAGGAACAAGTGGCCCAGGGCAGGAGGGAGGCCACGGTGAGGGCCCTGTGGCCCAGGCGAGGCTGGAAGGGACTGGACCAGCTGGGAACAGGGACAGCTCCTGAGCGCGGCAGATGTCCCCGAGGCCGCCGGSCCGGGGCTGCGGTGCCGCCGGGGCGAGTGGATTAGGGACAACACGGCGCTGCTAAAGCCTTGCGACCAAGGGCATTAGGGATGAGCGTCAGCGGCCGTCGGTGACACCCAGGGCCGGGCAGGACCCGCAGCGCGGCCAGGAGCCACCGGCGCGGGGCGACGAGCCGGGCAGGGCTCTGCCCGCCGGGGAAAGCACCCGGGGAGGCGCCTGGGCAGGGGATCCCCGCGCGAGCCCCGGCACGGGGCTCCCGTCTCCAGCCAGGGCTCCAGTCCAGGCAGCTCCYGTGTGCATCCCCCCGCTCGGCCCCMCGCGCCCCCCCACCCAGGGTGCTCGGGGTGTGGGGCACGCGCCGGGGGCCTGGCGCAGCTCTCAAGGGAAAAGCAAGCAGAGACCCCAGGCGCCGCGGGGAAGGGGCCAGCGGGATGCGTCCCCAGGTGCGCGAGGGGAACGGGGCGGGGGTGGCGTTTCTCCGGGTGCCCACGCTCCCGGGCCAGGCCGGCAGCGGGCTCGGGGGTCTCCCGGAGGCATGGGGGGAAGGAGGGGGGGGGGTCTCGGGCACCTCGATCCCATCCCCACCGCGCAAGCGGGACCCTCGAGCCCACGGAGGGAGGAGGCGGGCAGCGAGCTCCCGGCACGTTTTGGGGGTGACGCCGGCCTCCCCTCCCCACGCGGGGCTCCTGGGGGAGCCCCCGGCCGCTCTGCCCCACAGCCTGCTGCCCCACAGAGCCTGCGCACCCCCTGTGCCGGGGCAAACCCTCCCTTGGGGCCGGCCGGGAAGGTCGCCCGCGCTCCCCGGCCCCGGGGCCACCACGGCCCCGGCGGGCCCCTGCCCGGGTCACCGGGGGCCCCGTGCCCCCCACCCAGGTGGGGCCACCCACCCGCCTCTGACTCAGAGCCAGAATATAGGCCGTGGCTCTAAAAATAACCCAGCGCCGGCACAAAGCGATTTCTGTTCCTCCGGTCGGGGGGATACGAACGCAGG
>NW_028186610.1:281098-282433 GCF_003343005.1 Rhea americana
CTCCTGGGCCCCTCGCCAGGTCGCCGCCCCCGGGGAACGGTGCTCACCTGGATGGGCGCCGTGCTGAACTGGATCTTTCGGTTGGGGACGGGCTCCTCCTCCTCGGACAGCCCGGGGATCTCCACGCAGCTGGACTCGGGCTCGTAGAGCCCGTCGGCCTCCTCGTCCTCGTCCAGCCCGCTGCCCCCCGAGTCCTCCCCGAGCCCGCTGTAGGCACTTATGTCCACCAGGTCCGCCTCAGAGAAGTCCTCCTTCTTGGACTCGTCGTACAGGTCGCCCTCGTCCGCCCGCTCGCCCTTGCCGGCCTCCTCGGGGTAGGCGGCCTCCTCGCCGCCCTCCGGCTGCTTCTCGGTGGCCCCGTGCCCGGCCTCCTGGCCCGCGGGCGCTGGCGCTTCGGCCCGCGGCACCTCGGCCCCCTTGGCCGGCTCCGGCGGCGGCGCCGGCTCGCCCGCCGGCTCTTCCRCCCGCTCGGCCGCCTCCGGCTCCGGCTCCGAGTCGCCGCTCTCCTCCACCTCCACCGGCTTGATCTTGCACACCTCCTGCACGCTCGGTCCCCGGGCGCTGCCTCCGTCCTTCTCCGCCGGCCGGCTGCCTTTGCCCGGCCCCTTCTCCTCCTCGGCTTGCCGGAGCCGGGCCTGGAGCGCGGGGCCGTCGCCCGGCCGGCTCTCCGCCTTGCCCACCTCCTGGCCCTGCAGGAAGACCCGGGAGCGTTTGCTGACCAGCTTGGAGTTGAGCGGCCCCACTTTGCCCGGCGTCTTGTGCAGGTTGTTGCGCAGGTCGGCCTTCTCGAAGACGGCGCTGAGCTGGCTGACGGTGGGCGACACGGCCTCCGTGTCCAGCTTGTCCAAGGACTCGGTGCTGCCGTTGAACTTCACCACCACGTCGAGCTTTCGGTCCTGGAAGCCGGCGCGCTCCTTCCGCAGCAGGAGCTTGTTGGTGGTCTCCTTCTCCTGGAGGCTCCTCTCGAAGATCTTGCGGGTCTCCTGCAGCTTGGAGAAGGGCTTGTCGGGCTTCGAGTCAAAGCGGCTCACCCGCTCGGAGACACTGGTGCCCAGCTTCAGGTGGGTGCCCTGGTCCATGGTCTCGCTGAGGCTGCTGGCCCGGGGCAAGGAGAGGCGGACGGGCTTCTCCTTGGCCTTGGCCAAGTCGCAGGCGCCCTCGGCGCCCGGCGCCGTGCCCATCTGCAGGAACATGTTCTTGATCCGGTGGACGTTGGAGCCATACTTCTTGCTCCGGGCTTTCTTGGCGTCCTCGCCGTCGGCATCCTTTGTGGTCTTGAGGGCCTGGATGCTGGCTTCGTAGGCGTTCCTGTGCGGGGACGCGCTCCGCAGCCCG
>NW_028186611.1:0-105825 GCF_003343005.1 Rhea americana
GCCACTAGGCAGCTGTCTTGCAAATTCCACCCCCTCAATGCCTCATCTGTCACAGAGCAACCACGGTGCAGGTATCCCCTTCACAGTGGCTGGGGCTCCTGTGGTCAGGCCAGCTCTGCGCAGCCAGCTCCAAACCACACAGGATGGCCTTCATCTTCTTTCTACGGGTCCCTCGTTGTTCTTCCCTGGCAGCAGCAGTTGAAACCAGTCACAAGCCTAATTGCCTTTCAGCCACTCATGACCCTTTGCTCCTTCGTGATTGTCTTGGGTTTTACTTCTTATCACTACAGTCCCACDAGAGCTCGAGCAGAGTGGAGAGGGTCGGCAGTGTCATTTCACTCCTTACCACTATTGCCACACTGCTCTGTAGTGTGGTACTTCAGGCTGCAGACACCCCAGGTGGCTGCCAACTGCTGGCACGCACCAGCAYCGCTGCCGTGCTAAGGGCTGGGCTACCCACGAGGCCCAGCCTTTCCCTCAAGCCCTGGACACAGTTCCAGCAAACATGCCCGACTCTGAGCTTGGCCATGAGYTCAACCCCCTTCCCTTGACCAAGGGCAGCAGCTTCCAGCACAAGGGCAGAATAAACAGCACAGGCCCAGCCAGCTGTTAAAGTGAGCCAAGACAAGGCAAGCAACAAGGGCCAGAAGCTGGCCCAGCAAACACCGTTTTGGCCAGCAACTCCCGACACCGCCCAAGCCCTCCAGCTCTCCCAAGGGCGAGGGTGATGAACCCAGCAGGCAAACAGCTCAGCTGCAAAGCTCACACCCTCAGGTCAGAAAACAGCACCGCATGAAGCACAAGTGCTCATGGCACTGACCRGCTCTGGCACCCCATACACCTGGCAGCATCCCCCCAAACCCAGCAACAGCCTCAAGCCCCAAAATGCCCCCCAAAGCCTGCAACGAGCTCCCAAGTGGGCTGCATGCCCTCAGTGCTGCCCCGGACTCCACATCGCCGACTAGCCTCCGTGAGGCCCCTGCCCCATGAGCCACAGCTTCAAGGGAGCTCTCTGCAGAAATACTTGGGTATTGGGGAGCTGCCCAATGTCAACACGATGGCCAGCACAGGCAAAAGTCTTCCCAAGTGTGCTTTTTCATAGAATCATAGAATCGGTAAGGTTGGAAAGGACCTCTGGAGCTCATCTAGTCCAACCTTCCTGCTCAAGCAGGGTCACCTACAGCATGTTAGACAGGGTTGCATCCAGGCGGACCTTGAATGTCTCCAGAGAAGGAGACTCCACAACCTCTCTGGGCAACCTGTTCCAGTGCTCTGTCACTCTCASAGGGAAGACATTCCTCCTTTAGCTCTATCCTCTTGACACCCTCCCTTCAGGTACTTATACACATTGATAACATCCTCCCTCAGTCTTCTCTTCCCAAGGCTAAAGAGGCCCACCTCTCACAGCCATTCCTCACAGGGCAGATGCTCCAGCCCTCTGATCATCTTTGTAGCACTATGCTGGACTCTCTCCAGTAGCTCCATGTCTCTCCTGTACTGGGGAGCCCAGAACTGGACAGTACTCAAAATGAGGCCTCCCCAGGGCTGAGGGGCAGGATCACCTCCGGTGACCTGCTGGCAACACTCTTCCTAATGCACCCCAGGATACCACTGGCCTTCCTGGCCACAAGGGCACATGGCTGGCTCATAGTCAGTTTGTCATCCACCAGCACTCCCAGGTCCTCCTCTGCAGAGCTGCTTTCCAGCAGCTCAGCCCCCAGCTTGTACTGGTGCCTAGGGTTATTTCTCCCTAGGTGCAGGACCCTGCACGTGCCCTTGTTGAACCTCAGGAGGYTCCTCTCCGCCCAGCTCTTCAGCCTGGCCAGGTCTCTCTGAATGGCAGCACAGCCCTCAGCTGTATCAGCCACTCCTCACAGCTTGCTATCATCAGCACACTTGCTGAGGAGGCACTCCATCCCCTCATCTAGGTCGTTGATGAAGAAGCTGAACAGCATGGGAGCCAGTACTGAGCCTTGGGGGACTCCACTAGCCACAGGCCTCCAACTGGACTCCATGCCCATGACGACAACCCTCTGAGCTCTGCCATTCTGCCAGTTCTCAAGCCACCTCACTGTCCACTTGTCTAACCCACACCTTCTGAGCTTACCTCTGAGGATGTTATGGGAGAGACAGCTTCAAAAGCCTTGCTGAAGTCAAGGTACACAACGTCCACTGCTCTCCCCTCATCTACCCAGCTAGTCATTCCTTCGTAGAAGGCTATCAGATTGGTTAATCAGGATTTCCCCTTGATGAGTCCATGCTGGCTACTCCTGATCACCTTCTTATCCTCCATATGCTTGGAGATGACATCCAGAATGAGGTGTTCCATCACCTTTCCTGGGATGCAGGTGAGGCTGACCAGCCTRTAGTTGCCTGGGTCCTYCYTCYTGYCCTTTTGGAAGACTGGAGTGACACTGGCTKTCTTCCAGTCCTTGGGCACCTCTCCAGTTCTCCAGGACCTTTCAAAGATGATGGAGAGWGGCCTGGCAACAACATCCGCCATCTCCCTCAGTACCTGTGGCTGCATCCCATCCAGGCCCATGGATCTGTGAATGTCAAGTTTGCCCAGATCTCTAATCCTATCCTCCTCAACCAAAGGAAAGTCTTCCTTTCTCCAGACTTTCTCTGTGGTCTCCATGCTCTGGGATTCTTGAGGGCTGCCCTTGGAAGACTGAAGCAAAGAAGGCATTCAGTAATTCTGCCTTCTCTGTAGCCTTYRTCWCCAGSSCYCCTGCCCCATTCAGTAGCRGACCCACATTTTCCCCAGTCCTCCTCTTGCTGCTGATGTATTTGAAGAAGCCCTTCCTGTTGTCCTTAACATCCCTTGCCGGACTCAATTCCAAATGCGCCTTAGCCTTCCTCGCCACATCTCTACATACTCTTGATTGCATTCCTATAATTCTCCCAAGTAGMCTGTCCCCTCTTCCACATTCTGTGTACTTTCCTCTTGTGTCTGAGTTTGGCCAGAAGCTCCCTGCTCATCCATGCAGGTCCTCTGCCCCCTTTGCTGGACTTCTTTCTCCTTGGGATGCACTGCTTTTGAGCTTGGAGGAAGTGGTGCTCGAATACTAGCCAGCACTCCTGGAGCCCCCTTCCTTCTAGGGCCTTAACCCACGAGATTCCTCCAAGTAGGTCTCTGAAGAGCCCAAAGTCTGCTCTCCTGAAGTCCAGGGTTGCAATCCTGCTTGTTGCCTTACTTGTTTCCTGCAGGATCCTGAACTCCACCATCTGTCTCATGGTCCCTGCAGCCAAGGCTGCCCCCAGCCTTCACGTCTCAAACCAGYCCCTCTCTGTTGGTTAGGAGAAGGTCCAGCAGGACACCCTTCCTGGCTGGCTCCTCCAGCACCTATGTCAAGAAGTTATCATCAATACACTGCAGGAGACTCCTGGACTGYTTGTGCCTAGCTGTGTTGGCCACCCTCTGTCTATGACTCTCCCCTTCCCCCTTCCAACCTAGTTTAAAGCCCTCTTTAGCACGCTGGCCAACCTGTTGGCAAAGACACATGTGCCCTGCTTGGTGAGGTGAATCCCATCTCTCCCCACCAGCTGCTGATCTTCAAACAGTGCCCCATGATCATAGAAATCAAAATCCCGTTGCCAACACCAGCAGCGCAACCAGTTGTTAGTTTGGAAAATTTTGTCTACTCCTCCTCCCATCCCTCCCCCTAATCGGCAGGACCTACGAGAAGACCACCTGGGCTCCCAGACCCTTGGCCACCATGCCCAAAGCCCTGAAGTCTTGTTTGATTGTTTCCAGCTTGCTCCTGATATCATTAGCACCCACATGAAAGAGCAGCAGAGGGTAGTAGTCTGATGAGCGGACAAGCCTTGGCAGCCTTTCAGTCACATCTCGTATCCACACCTCCGGTGTTGTGGATAACTAAAATTGTAAAAGAACAGCTAGGCCTTGAGGCCCCTCAGCTGGACTCAACCAGACTATAATCATGGAGACAGTGACAAGAGGACTGTAAGAGTAAAGCCAAACAGACTCATTTGACCTGAACCGTACCACCAAGAGATACAAGAAACAAGGAGAAGAGCCAAGTCGAGACTTATATGGAAGTTCTGGGGAAGAAAGTATAACCAAGGGTTTTAAGAGTCTGTGTTGAAAGCTGAGGACTGCTTCTGCCACTCCGTGCCCGAGGAAGGGCACAGGGCAGTCCCCTTGTCTGCGCAGGACTCAGCTGGCGTGGCTGAGGCCAGGAGCTGCAAGGCCACGACGACACTCTAGCTGCAGCCAGAAAATTGCCTGCCATGCTGGGAATGGCATTTGGGTGGCAGGAGAGACTGCACACACTGGCCTGGCCAGCAGCATGGCCTCCCTCCCTCAGAGACGGAGAGTCCCTGGGATTCACTTGGCATAAACAAAGTTCCCAAACTGCCTGTGCCCAAGGCCCAGAAACTTTGTTTTTTTTCCCTCCAATCAGCAAATGCACAGACTGTCATGAAGGCTCCACTGGTTTTCAGTAGTACAGAAATCTGTTCTGAAAAAATAGCCCACCTAACTCGGGAGCTTCCCTTATTCTAGTAGATGTGGAAGACAATGATCCACACACCTTCCATAGATTTCCTGGGACACTGGCATGTCTGAAATGCTTTTTCCTCGTGCAGGGCCTTTCCCTTCCACTCTGTTTCTTGGAAGGACACTGTCCTCTGCTGTAGTTTTCTCTATTATATTGTTTCTGGAGCCTCTTCAGCAGAACTTCCAGGCGGCTGGCTCCTCCATGCCCTCTAGAGGAAAATCAGCCATGCTTATTCTGTAATTGTTGCTGTTCCAGCCTCCACAGCTGGCAAGATTCATGCTCCTCCCACTTGCTAGGTGCCTTCTTGGAGCTTTCTGTCCTGTTCTTCTGAGGAAATGTGGCTTTTTCCAGGTGATGAGCTCAGGTTTTCAGCTTGTTCCTTTGGAGCCTCATGCCCACCGGCAACAACTTCCTTCAGCTCTGACACCTGTCTCACTGCCTGTTGATGCAGTGCCACTTCCTTACTGCCATCCTTGCTCATACTGTTCTCCCCTTCTGAAGTTCCTGGCACTTCTCTTTGCTTTTATTCAGATTTCCCCTTTCCCACTGTCATTTACCAAAACCTCTTGAAATCCTGCAGGATGATTATGCAAGTATCTAACACACAGCAGTCAAGACAAATGCATCCTAGCTTCAACAGAGTCTTCTTAGCCATGCAGACATGGAGCACCAATATACAGACAGTTCCCATGTAACTGCATGGAGCACTTGTCAGTTGGGCCGGTATGTATCAGTGCAGTCCACTTGAATGCTCAAGTATCATCAGCTTTACCACTCTCAGCACACTACTGAGCTCACCTCACTGCAGGGTCTGCTGGCAACAACCATTGCTGGTGTTCCCCAAAACACCACAACACACAAAGCGACACTTCACAGAATTATAAGAGCCCTGAGAGCATTCCCATTCCTAGAGGTCTGCATGCCAGGGCTCAAGGCCAACTTAGAGACAGCCCAGTTGARGGCGTCTCCTTCCAGTTGTCAACTATGGGGAGAGAATCCCAGTGTTGTGGAGGGCCACAGCCAGGCCCAATCCCCAGGCCCCAGAACTGCTTTCAGCTTAGGCTCTAGTGTTTGGGCCCCATCTTGTCCAAAATCTGGGTTCTGTTACCTGGTGTGCAAGCAACCAATGGACACACAGGGTCGAGATATTTGTTTATTTCATTTCTGCACAGAGACATGTGCTAGCGTTGTTGGTTGCTTGCACACCAGGTAATAGAATCCAGATTTTGGACAACAAGATGGCAACTCTGCTGGGACTTGCCCGAAGGCCTTGCCCAGATCGTCTTGCCATCCCTGACAGCAGACTGGATTGAATCGAGCTCCAGCACACACCAACCTGTTAATCAGGGAGTCCTCTGACCTCCCTCCAAAGTCAGGACCACAACAGATTCAAAGGTGCAATGCCAAAGAGAAATATTTGTGCCACGGTGAAAGGGGGGTGAATCTTTGGATTGGTGAGTATAAAATTTACCTACTTCCRTGGAGGATCATGTTGGATTATATCACACGTAGGCGCTTGGCAAGAGTTGCCTTAAATTGACCAGAGGGGTCAGAGCTGAGTGTGCACAAAGGTAGAGGTATAGAGGTATTTCTAGGTAATAAGGTTGGTATTTCTATGTAATTAACATGGGATCAAGTCAATCTATGATTCTTCCTTGTAGCCCTCCTGGGGGTGGGGGGGGTTGTATTTTGAAACATTAGGATATTTTTGGAGAAGATACTGTTATTAATATGCGTAAGTTGGAATGTATAATTTGGAACGTGACGAGCAATGGCCAGAAAATGTGACCTTGAACTGTAATACTGTATTATAATTAATACTGTTTAAGGGAATGGATGTTGTTTAAGTTGTATTAACAGATCCAGAGTGGGATCCAAATAGGAGGGAGGGTAGGGAGCTATTGAGGCAGTATCAACAGCTAATTCTCTACATGGTTCAATATGGGGTTCCAAAACCAAAGAACGTATCAAAGTTGTATGAATTAAAGCAAGGGCCTGAAGAAAATCCCTCAGCCTTTTATGAAAGATTATGCGAGACAGCCAGAAAATGGACAGACCTGGATCCGAATGAGGAAATGAATCAAAGACCATTTAATATGCTATTCATTGGCCAGTCAGCTCAGGATATTAGAAAGAAGCTACAGAAGGTAGATGGAGCTGGGGGAACGTCTATTTCACAGCTGATAGAAAGAGCATATAAGGTATATAATAACCAAGATGAAAAGAGAAACACAAAATCGAGTGAAACTACAGGCCTCTATCTTGGCAGCTGTTCAGGGAGATTAATTCCAAGGTAGGGGCAGAGGAAGTGGAAGAGGTAATAGAGAAGGAAGAGGTGGAAGGGGAGGGAGGCCAGGAGGAGGCCTCACTAGGCCCCTTTTGGGTCCAAATCAGTGTGCAATTTGTAGACCCGAAGGGCACTGGAAAAATCGATGTCCAAACCAAAGAAGGATATCAAAGCTACAGAGCCCAGTAAACAACAACCTAATTATGTTAGAGGGGTCAAATATGGAATGAAGTGGACCGGGGAAGAAAGTCAGAATTTCCCCAGTTGATCCCCTCGTTCCAGTAAAGCTGGAGAATGAAACTATAGACTTTTTATTAGATAGTCGAGCCACTCATTCAGTGGTAACTAGTTGTAAAGGACCCTTAAGTAAGACTACTACCACCATTGTTGGGGCTAGTACAGGGAGGAAAAGTTTGAGGCCATTTTTGCAACCAATGGAGTGTACAATTGGAGGTACTAAATTGACTCATGAGTTTCTCTATATGCCAGAGTTTCCCCTCCCTTTATTAGAATGGGATTTACTATGCAAATTGAATGTGCAGGTGACCTTTTCCAAGAGTTCTGTGCAGCACCACATCGCTCCAGAACCAGCATGGAGAGCACAAATCTGCCTTTTGATGGAATCAACTTCAGAGGATAACAGTACTAGTATCCCTTCAAGTGTATTGGATGCAGTAATTCCCTTGGTCTGGGCCTCGACAAAGCCAAAACAACAAAGCCAGACAATTTACGCTTTTGAAGGGAAAGTCCCACTAGGAGGAGGAAGGAGCAGTTATGCTGGACAATTCTTCCTCAAGGATTCAAGAACAGTCCTACCCTGTTTGGTGAGATCTAGGCCAAAGAACTAGTCCAATGGCAGGAAGGTACCTTCATCAACATGCCCCCTCCCCTTCCATTGAACTCCCCTGTGCATGACTTCAGGCCTGGGGATCTAGTTTATATTCACACATGGAAAGAAGAACCACTAAGAGAAAAGTGGAAAGGACCTTACCTRGTGCTTCTGACAACTCATACTGCAGTAAAGGTGGAGGGAATAAGCTCCTGGACCCAGTATTCCTGAATAAAGAAGGCACCTTTGAGTAACTTATGGACTGCCACACCCATAGAGCCTCTCGAGATAAGAATACAGAAGTTGCAAAATTGATGAAYTGTACTTGGGAAATTGTAGTTTACATTGAATTAGTGCGCTCTTCAGTGTTATTAGCTGTTATTTTGCATTCTGATACTATTGTTAATAACAGAGAGAACTGCTTTATAAGAATATTGATTTATTTAATCCTTGCTATAGAGTTAAGATGGAAAATGAAGACACTTATTTTTGTTATGCATGCCCATTGGTAAAAGTAACCTGGTTTTGTAGCTTATACATGCCTTCAGAAAAAATGACTCAGATTACTGCTTATCTATTCCCCAAATCTCCCGGATTACCTGTGTCATGAGAAATACTTAGAACTAACTTAACATCCATATGAGAACAACTGAAGTTGTTTAAATGAGACTTGCTAGGTAAGTGAYATTATCAAGTCTCAAAGGGGGGAATTGTTGGAGCAATACTGTGAGAAAAACCTTGCAAATAGTTAACAAGACTCAAGAACAAGGGAGAGAGAAAAACAGTACTGCAAAGGATAACCAGCTCCAGCCAAATAATCTTGATGAAACCACAGCACTTTGAAGAATGTGAGAGGTAGGCAAGACAAAAAAACAGCAGAATAACCCAGAAGTGACCTTAGGTTCATTAAGGCTTATTAACATATTAAACTACACACCCCTAAATGAATAATAAGATCGAAATGATGTGATAATGATGTTACCGCCTCTTCTCCGCTTCCTGTGCTAATTAACAGGAATGTGAAAGCACAAGCGCAGAGCAATTACCTGATGTAATGAAACTGCAACCAATAGAAAGATTTGTATCAAGTACTCCCTGAAAAGTGTGTATAAATCAAGAATGCGAGGGGGAGAAGGTGTGCTAGCTTTGTGGATTTACCACCTAGCACCCATCTCTGCACAGAAATGAAATAAACAAATATGTCGACCCTGTGTGTCTCTTGGTTGCTTGCACACCGGATAACAGAACCCAGATTTTGGACAGGAATCTGAGCTCCAGGTTCAACTGCCTCGCAGCAATATTTGAGCCTGGCCCTAGGCCCCATGTTCCAGACCTGGACCCTTGCCCACAGGCTGGCTTCCTGGCCAGATCTCAGTCACCACAGACTTCCCCAGCCAGCTGGATTCTCAGCTGGAGCTGGCTCCTATCCCTGTTCATGTCCTGGTCCCTTCTCTCAGGGACTGTGGTCCCTCTGAATAGCGGCACAGCCACTCCATGTATCAATCACTCCTCCCATTTTTGTATCATCTGCAAACTTGCTGACGGTGCCCTCTGTTCCATCATTCAGGTCATTAATGAAGAGGTTAAAACAGTATTGGCTACAGTATCAACCTCTGGAATAAACCTCTAGTGACTTTGTGCCTCTGATCACCACCTTCTGAGCCAGGCACTTCAGCTAGTTTTCAGTCTGCTTCACTGCCCACTTATCTAGCCAGTACTTCATCAGCTTGTCTATGAGGATGTKATATAAGATGGTGTTCAAATTGTTACTAAAGTCAAGACAAACAACAACCACTACTCTTCCCTTCATCCACCAATGTCTAGTTTGTTAGAAAGTTCCCTAACCTGATCCTTCTCCACCAACGATAAGCTGGCCTTACTCCAGACTTTCCCACTGGTCTCAGCCCTCTGAGATTCCTGAAGGCCCATCTGACTAGTAAAGACTGAGGGAAGAAACCCTTCAGCACCTCAGCCTTTTCCGTGTCCCTTCTCACCCCATTCCCTGCCCCATTCAGCAGCAGGCCCACATTTTCCTAAGTCTTCCGTTTGAAGTCCTTCACATTCCCTTTCACGTCCATTGCCATACTCAACTCCAGATGGGCTTCGGCTTTCCTAACCCCATCCCCACACGCTCAGACACTGTCTCTATATTCTTGCTGGATCAACTGTCCCTGCTTTCACCTCTTGTACACTTTCTTGTTACGTTTGAGTTCCGTCAGGAAGGGTAAGGGAACATGTACACAAAAATAAAATAAAATAAAATAAAATAAACAGCTGGGAGAGAATTTGACATTTCTCTACCAAGACTGGACTGACACTGGTAGAGGGAAAACTCACACTCCCCAGGCAGCAAACCCCTGCCTTAGCCACATGCTCCAGGTTGGCAGCTT
Source organism: Rhea americana (assembly GCF_003343005.1). NCBI lineage: Eukaryota > Metazoa > Chordata > Aves > Rheiformes > Rheidae > Rhea > Rhea americana. Next base: position 10,030 of record NW_028186611.1, read on the forward strand.
GGACCTGGGGCTTTGATGCAGAGCCAAACAGAGTCTGCATGCCCAGCCATCAGTGCAAGAGAGCCCCAAGACTTGTGCAGGCACCAGGGACTCCCATTCTCCACAAGCACCACACTCCCAGCAACACTAATTTAAAAGCCACCTGTAACAGCAGGATGATATCTGACTGCCCCCCTTCAAAGTAATATGTTATTTACCCAGAGATTTACATCTTTCAGGTGATACTTAGCGATTTTTCTCCTTCAAGTATCCTTCTTCTCCAATGTTTCAGTGGGAGTTTTCTCCCCTGTAAAACCCCAAAAGCAAAAACAGATGAGCCAGGATTCAATGGAGAATTTCAAAACACCCAAGCCAAGTTTAAAGAGTAACACCCCAGTAATCTATTTGCAAAAAGATCTTTTTGCTTTCCCAAAAGCCTATCCTTATGGCCAAGAGCCCCCCCAACCCCTATCCTGGTTCACAGTGGTGCATTGAATGCCCGTAGATAGTGCAAACTTGCTCCTTCTGTGCCCCTTTTTGCATACTCTTATCCCCTCTCTTCCTCCCGCAAGCTGCAGCTCCCATTTCCCACTATGCACACTGAGCTGGTATATCCTCCCTCATCTGCCTGCCATTCTGCTCATGTGCTCCATGCACACCCTGCTCCCTTTCCACATGGAGAAGGATGGCTGGAAGTGGAGGTAACATAGTGGTAAACAGAGGACACCAGCATGAACAAGCAAAGGATACAAAATGGAGGTGATCAGAGCGAAYGCGGTAGACGGAGGGTAGAAACAGGAACTAAGCTCTAACAGATGGAAATGAAGTGGATAAGAGAGCCCAGGGGGGTGGAGGCCAGTAGGGAAGAGCCGACAGGCACTAGAACCGAGGACAAGAGGAACGGGAAAGAGGGAGGAAGACGGCGGGGGGGGGGGGKGTGCACAGCCACAGCGACACCGGCCGACAACAGCAGCACCCGCGCCCCAGCAAAACAGAAAATGGCGGCACCACCCCCCTTCCGCCCCGCCTCTGCCGGAAGGACGTCGCTGTCCGAAGGACAGCGCGGCCCGCCAATGGGAGGCGGGCGGCGGGGCAGCCCCGCGCTGTGGGGGCGGGGCCAGCGGCCGCCGCTAACGCCGGCGAGGCCGGGGCGGGGCCGATGCGAGGCGACACGTGCGGCAGCAAGATGGCGGCGGCGGCGGCGGGCGGCAGGAAGAGGAAAGCGCCGCGCGGCGCGTTCGTGGCCGTGGCAGGGCGGCGGCGGCGGCGGCCGTCGCCGCGGCGACAGCGGGCTGCGGTGAGGAGTTGCGGAGGGCCCATGGCGCAGGCGGGGCGGGGGAAGCCTCTCGTGGCCGCCACGTTCCCCCGCTGAGCGAGCGGGCGTGTTGTGCAGGCGTTGGGCGGGGAGAGCAAGGCGCGTCCGGCAGCCGGCTGGCACCGCAACGAGGAGGTCTCCAGCGACTCCGAGGGGGAGAGGTAAGGGCGGTGGGGCCGAGGTGGCCGCGCTGCCACAGCTGCTGGTAGCGGCGCTCACGTGGCTCCCTGCAGCCCGGCGGCGGGCGGGCGGCGGCCGGAGGCGGCGGCAGCGGAGGAGGAGGAGGAGGTGGAGGAGACCCCGCAAGAGAAGAAACTGCGGCTCGCGAAGCTGTATTTGGAGCAGCTGCGCCGTCACGGTGAGTCGCGGGGGCTGCCGCGGCCCGGAGAGGCTCTTTCGCTCGGGCCCCTCACTCCTTCCATCAGTGGGTCTCCAGCGCGGTGTTGGGGGCCCTGCAGGCTTATCCCCCACCGGCACGGCTGCTGGCACTGCGTCCTCGCAGCGGGGCGCAGAGGAGGGCGGCATCCTCGCTGTAAGGGGAGGCCCCGGCCTGGTGGGGTGAGGAGCTGAGCCTGGCACGTGGCAGAGATACAAACCGGGCGCTCACATCACGGTGTCCGGCACAGAGGAGGAGAGAGCAGAGGAAGAGGCCTTCGCAGAGGATCTCATTGGCGACCGCCTAAAGGAAGATGTGGTGAGTAGGAGAGCTGTGGCCTGGTGCACCCCATCGGCTGGGAACAGCTTCGATCCCACCTCCCGGTCCTTCCCTTCTCCCTCGAGATAGCAGCCCCCAGGGACGCAGTGTCTCCTCTCCCAGATGGGGAGATCAGAGGTGTTTTGGAGGCCTTCTCACAGAGGTTCATCTTTCTTTTCCAGCTTGAGCAGAAGGGCCGATTACAGCGGCAAGTTGCCAAAGATGTAAGTAGGCAGGTTTGGGAGAGCCCCTTTTGCTTTGGGTGCACCATACCATTTACCTTCAGAGGAACACTACCATGGGCAGCTGTTGGGGTCAGACAGTGCTGGCAGAGGCACGGCCCCAACTCTGCTATAGTCATCATGCATGGGCTTCCCATACCTCTGCCAAATGCAACAACAAGGGCCATTCTCCCTTCCTGGGAGGGACTGGCAGTGCTTGACTTATGCACTGGAGGAAGGTGGGGAGGTGGTTTTGGAGTCCTTTGCTGTGTGGGGATACTGACCTTTCTGAAGCCACAACATGCCTGGGCACCCTTGTGCTTGGGGAAGCACTTGGGGTCCAGACCAGGGAGAGGACCTGTTCACAGCCCGCTCTCTCCATTCAGGTGCAGCCTCCAGATCTGGCGAGCATCCGAGTGTTGCGGGGGCACCAGCTGCCCATCACCTGCCTTGTCATTTCTCCAGATGACAGGTTCATCTTTTCAGCTGCCAAGGATGGCTTCATCATTAAATGCAAGTCTGGTTCCTTCCTCTTCAGGGGTTGAATCTATCAGTTTTTCCCGTTTAATCCCTGCAGAGACCCTGCCACAATAGGATTGCGGGGTCTTACTGAGGTTGTCTGGCTGTCGCAGGAGGTGCTGTGATCCTGGAGCATGGGGACCAATGACTCTGGGGCTTGACCCTTAGCAGGTCCAGGAACATTGTAGTTGCCCCTTCTAGGGTGTAGTGCAAGGTTTATTCATCCTTTGGAGGGGGAAGGGGAGATACCAGACTATCCTGTGGGGGAATTGGCAGCAATTTCAGTCATTTAACAAAGGCTACCTTTCCTGCAGGGGAGGTGGAGAGTGGGAAGAAGCTGTGCGTGGTGCCTGGAAGGAAGAAAGGCACTGAAGAGCAGCAGGTGGGGCATACAGCTCACATCCTCTGCATGGCTATCTCATCAGACAGCAAGTACCTGGTAAGGCGACAGGAGGCTCATGCTGTCGGCTGGGTCCAGGCATCGTCCCCAGCACTGCTTGGCCCCTTTCCTGCACTCTTGGGAGCCTCTCTCTGATGAAGGCAACCAGGATGTTGGGAGTGCATCTCTTCCCATGGCCCTGGAGGGTAGTTTTGCAGCTGCAGATTTACCCTGTTAGGTTGAAACAGCCCTCACCTCGCAACTTGCTAGAGTTGGTGGCATGTTCCCAGGATGAGACTAAGTGGGATGGGAGCATCGGTTGTGCTCCACTGCTGGGGAGGGCTGGAATCTCCAAGGGGAAGGTTTCAGACATCCCCTGCTTCCCATCAGGCAACTGGAGACAGGAACAAACTGATAATGATCTGGGAGGCAGCCACCTGCAAACACCTGTACAAGTTCACTGGTCATCGTGATGCCGTGTCGGTGAGTAGGTGGTGGGGGCTGTGGGCATTGGCTGTGGATGCCTCTGGGGTCAGAAAGCTATGTGAAACTGTGTTGTCCCTGGTGACTCTTACATGGGGGTAGGTTATGGTTCCTACCTACCAGGAGCTGGAAAATGGGGAAGGAATGCTCAAGGACTCATTTGAGAGCGTACAAGGCTGCACTGGTATTCTCCCCCCATTTCCATGGGGGTGGGTTTGCTGCACCTACCTCTAGCTGTAACTGCTCATCAGCCCCATCCTAGGGTCTCTGGAGCTCTCTGAACCTCTTGTTGCCCCCAAAGGGGTAGCTTGGATGCATGGCCCTTCTGAACAGGGCAGTCAGTTTATGGGACGTCCCCTGGCCTTGCGGTGATCCCTGGGGACAGGTGGGGAAAGAAAGGGAGATTTGTGGCCGTGTATATGTCTATCTGCCTTCTTGTTCCTCCACAGGGCCTGTCCTTCCAGAAGGGTACACACCAGCTGTACAGTGCTTCCCACGACCGCTCTGTCAAGGTCTGGAACGTGGCGGAGAATGCATACGTAGAAACTCTGTAAGACCCTGGTCAGGCAGCGGGAGATGAAGAGAGCACACCACTAACCCTTTGGACACTGTATCTGGCCAGCCTGCTGGCTGGAGGACTCCAGGACCGTCCTGGTCTGGGATGTACCAGCAGCCCTGCACAGAGACAGGCAGGGGAGCAGAGCTGTGACTCAGGGCAGCTCTTTTTTCTCTCCTCCAGATTTGGGCACCAGGACATCGTCACAGGGCTAGATGGCCTGAGCCGGGAGTGCTGTGTGACATCAGGGGGACGAGATGGCACAGTGCGGGTCTGGAAGATCCCTGAGGAGTCACAGCTCGTGTTTTACGGGCACCAGTAGGTCCAGGGTGAATCAGTGGCTCATGGGGGCTGTGAGCAGGTCCGTTGGGCTGGCAGTGAAGCGTGTGCATGTATTAAGCCGGCAGGCGCCCTGGTGGGCTCTTGCCTGCATGGGTCTTTATCTCCCTTCCTTCAGTAGAGTCCCAAAACTCGTAATCAGTGCTAAACACCACTCTTTTTAGGGGCTCTATTGACTGTATTCAGCTCATCAATGAGGAGCACATGGTGTCAGGTGCAGATGATGGGTGAGTGCCATGACGGGGCCATGCTGGGAGTGGATGTGGCATGGTAGTACCTCCTGCACCTCCCTCACCACCTGCTCCCCCTGGGCAGGTCCATCGCTCTGTGGGGGCTGACAAAGAAAAAGCCACTGACGCTAGTGAAGCAGGCTCATGGCACATTTGGCTCCCACGGCCTGCAGCAGCCATACTGGATCTCAGCGGTGGCTGCCCTGCACAACAGTGACCTTGTTGCCACAGGTGCTTTGTGGTGTGAGACCCTTGGTTTCGCTGTTGCTTTGAGGTGGTGGATAGGGGAAGCTGGGCATGGGGCCTTGCTCCCTTAAGAATAGGGTGCATGGTGGGGGAGGGGGTCATCTCCGTTTCTCTGTGCCAGGCTCACACAGTGCCAGCGTGAGGCTGTGGAAATGCGGCGAGGGATTTCGGAAACTGGAGCCTCTGTTTGATGTTCCAATGGTATGGACAGGGCAGGTGGGGGAGGTTGGGGATGCTGAAGAGCTGGGCTCTGTCCTGTTGGCTCAACACCTGGCATTCCAGGAGGCCACAGGTGAGGGCTGAGTGACTGCAGGAGTAAAGTTGCCATTCTGGAGCTACCTGGTCCTCATGCACGTTCTATTCCATCCAGATTGGCTTCGTCAACAGCCTGAAGTTCTCAGCAGCAGGTGACTTCCTGGTGGCTGGCCTTGGGCAGGAGCACCGGTACTGTCCCCTCTCCCATGGGTTATGGGTACAAAGCTCCAGCGGGGGGGGGGGAGGGCATAGGGCCTAACTCCTTCTAAGGGCTGGGCACCTTGATCTAGTGTCCTGCCCAAAATGAGGAGGGGGGACACAGCTTGCTGTGAGGACAGGCAGCAGCTGAACCTTTTTCTCATTTACAGGCTGGGTCGGTGGTGGAGAATCAAAGAAGCCAAAAACAGTATCTGCATCATCCCCCTGAAGCAGAGAGCGGGAACGGCTGACAGCTCCTCCCCCGCTTCCTCACTGTCTGCCAACCCTGTCCCCTGATTCATTAAAGCCTCTGATGTTCATAGACTTGCTTTTGGTGTCATTAGTGTGGTCACCTTACTGCGTCAGGGAGAGCTTGAGCATTCCTGCCCCTCAGCAGTGGAGTTAGTGCATGACATTTCTCCCTGGTCTCTAACACCCTGACTGCAGGCACTCCACTGGCACCTTAATTTGGGCCATGGCTCTCACTTGTACTCATGGCCCTGCACCTTGATGCTGCCCTCTTCTCAGAGGAGTCAATTACCAGAAAAGAAGAAAGAAAAAAGAAAAGAAAAACACTTTATTTACATAAAAATTACCTCCAAAATCACAATCTTGCTCACAGGAAAAAAAATCTACTCTTAAAAACTTGATTGGGCTCAAATACACAGGGTAGGTTATTCAACCTAGGCAAATGCCAAAAAACAGAACTCTTGGGCTCTACAGCTGGCTGAGCAGAGGCTGTAGAGCAGGGTTAGCCATGATGCTTTCTGTCACCTTCTCAGTCTTGAGCATCTTGTGCCAAGAAATACTCTAAGAAAAAACTAAAAACACCATGAGAATACATAGGTGAAGTATGCTGGTGCAGCCTGGCTGTGCTTTTATCAGGTTGCTGGGGCAAAGGGAGGTGTGACTAGGGTCAGTGCAGCCATGGGTGCTCAGCTAGGATGCTTGAGAGGCAATTGGGGCTAGTGGCATAGGTGGGAGGCAGTACATGCCCTTGGGGCTGTTGGATTCCTTTTGGCTCCCTGCAAGCCCGGGGCAAAAAAGAATGGGAAAAGTTCTAACTGCTAAGGGCTAGTGCCTAACTGCTGTCCTGGGGAAACATGACATGTAACGTGGCTCATTACAGCGTGAGCATGATGTGTAATAGAGCTCAGTGTGAAAGAGGTGTGATGCGTATCACGGCTCAGCAACAGGAAAGCATGATGTGTGATGTGGCTCAGCACAAGGGAAGAGGAGCACATACCATGGCACGGTGTGAGGGAAGTGCAATGGCTAATGACTCAGTGCAAGGGGAGTGTGATGTGTAACATGACTGAGTGGAAGCGAAGCATGCCATGTAACAGCTCAGCATGGTGGAAGTGTGATGTATTATGTGGCTTAGCATGAGAAGCATGATGTGTAACATGGAACAATGTAAGGGAAGCCTGGCATATTATGGCTCAGTGCAAGAAATCCCAATGTGTAATGGCTTTGTGTGAGGGAAACATGATATGTGATGTGGCTCCATGCAAGGAAAGTGTGCAGTGTAACACAGCTCAGCGCCAGAGAAGTACGCTGTAACACAACTCAGCACAAGGAAAGCATGTTGTGCACTCTGGCTCAGTGCACAGGCCATGAGGCTCGCACTGGACTGGGGGCTGAGCTTCCTTGCTGGCTTGGGCCCCCAGCAGCAGGGCATGAGGCCGGGGTGGGTCCTGCTCTCCGGATTCTGCCTCTGGCAGTGCCCTCACCTTGGTGAGCAAGCCTTTCAATTCTTGTTGAGCTGGAAAATCCCCAGAGGACTGGGGCTGCCAGAAGGACTGCAGGAGCTGCAGCACCTCAGAGCAGCCAATCCCATCTTTCACAAGGATGACGTCGTGGAGTCCACCACCTCACGACCGTTGCACACCGTGGGCACATACTGTGAGGCAGAGCCTGGCCAAGAAGATGGCAGTGAGCAGCATGTTGGGGTCTGGCATCAGCCTTTCCCGCTCACCCAGGTCATCTCGATTCGGTGGGTGATGGATGCCCAGAGCGGCTGCACCTCACTGGGCTGTGATGATGGGTGCCCTTGGTAGCTGCATCACTAGTATGGGTAATGGGCACCCAGCGTAGCTGCACCCCACTGCGGTGGGAAATGAGTGGTGAGGCAGTTGCATCCCACTGGCATGGAGGTGGGGAAGCAACAGGCATTGGGTACCTGTGGTGACTGGCGCAGGCAACGGGTGCTCAGGGCTACTGCATCACACTAAGATGAGGCAATGGGTACTCACGAGCAGTACCCTCCGGCAATCTGTGCCACAGCCTTGGGGCTAGCAGCCATGTGAAACAGGAGGAATTGGGATTCAGAATGGGGGACAGAGAGGATCAGTACAGCACACAACAATGTCTTTCACTGTCCTGTTTTCAGCCATGTCCTACTCCCGTCCCAGCTTTGCTCCAGGGTCCTATGTTGGCATCTTCCACCTCAGCAATGAGAAGTGGGATGCTGACCTCCCCCTCAGCCCTCTCCCCCAGCCCTGCTACACTCACCATGGGACTGGCTAGAGCCTGCAGCTGCCACGCTGAACCGAGTGGTGCCCACACGGTGGCTGGCCACGTTCTTCTGCGGCTGGAAGAGGATGATGTGGAGTTTGGGGGTGAAGAGGCAGCCAAGGACCACGGTGCCGCTGAGGCTCACTGAGATGCACATGGTGGTGGTCTGGACCTGGAGACAGGGCAGTGGAGGGGGCAATCATCAGGCCAGGCCTGCAATTTCAACAGGATGCCAAGAAAGCTTCTCTGAATCAGTCTGCCATGAGCCCTCTGCCCCAAGCAGACCAAGGCAAAATCTGCCCTGGTACATCAGCCAGCTTCCAGGAGCAGAGGATGCTGCTGAGCCACAGGGAAGGGCCATTGCCATGTACATCCTGTTCCATGGGACACACTGGGTGAGGGTGGGATCCAGCACACTCTTCCCTGCCCCTTCCCAAGCTGGGACATACTCAGAGCCAGGGACAAGGTGCTGAGGACAGCAGCCAGTGTCAGCTTCCTTTTCCCACCTGCCTGCACCACTCAAGCAAATTGGATGCCACATCCCACATCAAATCTCCCCATCAGGTTGCCCTCACTTAGCAGACTGAAACCTTAATGCCTTGGATAAAGAATCCCCTGCCAGGCCAGTGCCTATATCCAGCTGGAGACTTGTGGGCGGAAGAAGGCCACTGGCCCAATGGAGACATGCTGTCTGTGCATGGCATACCCTGGGAACACCCCCAACAGCCCGCCAATATGCTCTAGGCACTGGGCCACACTGTTTCTCCAATGCCTTGCAAACATCCCCATTTTGGACTTTTCCTGATGTGGAGCTGGACTCTGGCACTACTGTAACACAAATTTCTGCTCCCACCAGGGGCTGCTGTTTCTCTGTAGAAAATCAGGAGCACAGCCATTCTCATCATCTGCCTGCACTGCTGGCACCCACAAGGCACAGAAAGGAGGATAGACATGGACTGCCTCTTTTCAGGAGTGGGTATTGCCATGCATCTGTTGGCTCCCCAGACCCACGACAGGGTGCTCCCTGCTCTCCAGGGTTGCTTGACCTCCCTAGATTGCCCTAGATCCATGGTCAGTGTTTGTCTCTAGGGGGCAACGGGCAGAAGTGATCAGGGCTACCTGGTACCCTTGCTCATAGCCAGGCCCAACGAGGGCAATTACTGCAGGGTGGGGGCTTGGAAGGATGGGCAGCAGATCAGTTGGATGCTCTGGAGAGCTCAGGGACATGTCCCATCCTCACCCTGGCCAGCAGTTTGCAAAGGGGTAGTCATGCCCCCAGGCACCATTGCCCCTTCAAACACACCCTTTTAACACCATCTGTGGCCACACATCACCCAGTCTGAAATGCCCTAAAATGTTGGTAACCATCACCCTTATGAGCTCCAATTTCAAAGGCTCCCTTCCCCAGAATCACTCATCTCCCAGCCACAGGCCTTGCAGGGCATATATCACAAGGATCAGCTAGGCTAGGCCCTGCCTGAGCCCCCCAAAACTCAGGCTCTTACTCGGTAGTCACTGGAGGTCACATAGAAAATGGGCAGGAAGGCCAGCCAGATGATGCAGGTTGTGTACATTGTGAACCCAATGAACTTGGCCTCATTGAAGTTTTCAGGGCATTTCCGTGTCTTGAAGGCATACACCGTACACAGGACAATCAAGAGGACATTGTAGGTGAGCGAGATAAGCATGTTGGAGTCACGGTTGTTGCACTTAAGCGTAACAATGTATCTCTTGTCAGGCTCAGTCTCCTTGCCTGTACCAGGGGTCTCCACCAGCAGCCAGATGACAACAATGATTAACTGGCAGGAGATGAGAGCCATGCAGATGACCACCTGCGATGTGGGGCTTATGAACCGAGGGCGCTGCACACCTTCCTTCACACCACTGAAGATCCTGGCAATGCGATTCGTCTTGGTCAAGAGGGCCGAATAGCAGACAGCGAAAGATGTGCCCAGCCCCAGGCGCCGGAGTGTGCACACCTCAGTGGAAGGCTTTGCGATGAAGATGAAGGTCATGCTGTAGCACATGAGGACCCCTGTGAGGAGAATGTAGCAGAGTTCCCGGCCTGAGGCCTTCACAATGGGGGTGTCATTGTTCTTGATAAAGACCCCAAAAACAAAAAGGGTAGAAATAAATCCCAGGCAAGAAATAGTGACAGGACCAATGGCCCAAACATCTTTCCAACGGATGTACTCTTGGGGCAACTCAAAGCAACCATTCAGGGTCTCATTGGGCCAGTAACCAAGACCACAGTCCATGCAGGTGAATTCATCCAGCAGGTATTCATAAGGCTGGCAGGGGATGCAGATCCAGCAGCATATGTCTCCAGGCTGCATGCTCTTTATCTCATTCTTCTTGCATGGGTCACTGCACTGGGACACAGGGACAGATGTCTCAGCCCATGGGATGAGGCTGGTGTTGAGAAAGAGCCCCTCGGCCCAGTAGCCCACCTTCTGATACCGATACCGCCCATCCACGTGGTAATAGTTGAAGATATTGTAGCGCCCAATCCCATCACCGTAACGGTCAAATCGAACAATGCTCTTGGTATCTGCTGGCCTGAATGGAGCTGGGGAGAGGAGATGAGGAGACAGTCACTGTTCAGAAAGCTGGCTTCACACTGCCAGTATGCTGCAGCAGCTTTGCTCAGCATAGCACATGGACATACACACATACCCCGGCCCACCCACTGGACAGGAAAGCACTTGCTCCCAGTGTAGAGATGTAGCTGCATCCAGCAGATTAAAGGGACATGTCCAAGCTGCTAAGGTCAGGGGTAAATTTCCAGCCTGTTCCCTGCCTTCATGATAACTCAACAGTAATTACTTCCAAGGACCTAGCAGGATCATGAAAGTAATGGTGGAGAACTATCTTCCCACATGTCTAAGAACTTGGTAGCTCCCCAGCCAGCTCTGCAGGGGAAAACTGTGTGTGTGTAGGGGTGGATTTTGAGCTCCTGTGCAGTATTGTTGCCCTCCTACTACCTACACAGCTCTGAATTACTCACAGGTAACCAGATTCAGCCCAGATTATAGATGAGATACTTCAGATTCACCCTCAGATCTGTAGGTCTCTAATCAACAGTCTCCCTCCAGTTTAGTTCCTGAAACAGGGGACTAAATCCCAGAACATGCAACTGAAGTCTCTGAAGACACGTATGCTTTGAGAGGGGAGGCAGAGAGTGGGGAGGGGAACCTGCGGGACTCAGTCCCACACAGCCATAGCAGTCTCTTGGGAAGGCAAGGCTTGGATTTCCTCCAAAGAATGATAGTGTGCTATTAGTGTCCTGGGAGAGCTACAGCTCACTGTGTGAGGGCTCTTAGTTTGGGCACATTGGAGGAACTGCAGGGTTATAGATGAAATCTGTCTTTCAGTCTTCCCTGCCCTTTCACCCATTCCTTTCAGATAGGTAGTCAAACCTCTTCACCTCTGAACTCACCATCAAAATTAACGTTGAGCATGAAGTCCTTGTAGAACTTCTTGCCGTTAACAGGCTTCATGGAGTCACAGAGTTTGGTGACATTGGGGCACAGAGCCTGGTGCATGTTGTGAAGAGAGTGAGCCATGGCATAGACTGCATTAACCACAAATGTTATCTTGGACTCTGGCTCAAACTTGCCCATCTTTAGGGAATACCGGCTGCATTCTTGAGTGTGGAAGCTACACTTGAATTTGTGCTCCCAAAACTCACGAAACCAGGGATTTCGGCTGTTGTTGTAGGGACTGAGATTACGGAAGTAGGCAGCAAACTCTTTAATGGGATATGCTGCCAGCTCAATGGTGATGGCTCCCTCGGCAACAACTTCTCTCCCAGCCACCACACTCTCCAAGGCTCCCCACCCGTCGCTGGCCACCCACATGAAGGATACGTTTGCTCTGTGAGCAGCCGCCAGCAGCTCCCGGGCATCTTCACTCCGGGTAAACAACACAACCACTCTGGCACTGGGCTTCTGCAGTAGGGCCCTGACCACACCATCATATGTTTTTTTGTTCATGGAGCGCCCCACCTTCTCTGAGGTAGCAATGCAGATGTTGCGCATGCGGGCTTCTTGCTCAAAGGCCTCTATGCCTGTCTCACCATAATCACCTTCTGAGGCCACAGTGGAGACATATGTCCAGTTGAAGAAGCGGAGGATCTCTGACATGGCCTTAGCTTGGTAGAAATCTGGTGGGACAGTGCGGGCAAAGTAATCGTAACGGGATTTGTCGCTCAGCTTGGCACTGGTAGAGGCATAGCTGATCTGTGGAATCTGGAAGAGCCGCAGCAGGTTGGCTACCTGTGTAGAGGAAGAGGGACAAGTATAAGGTGCAAGGGACATATTGCCCAGCTATGGTCTGCTCCTGCAGTTCTCCTGAAGACATGTCGCAAAGAGGGACATTCCCACTCTAAGATCTCTGCCCAACACCAAGTATTAAAGAGTCAGCCAACCACCCTGTTGATCCTAACTACAGTAGCGTATTTGTAGAGCAATCCCACATCTGGTGACTCAGAGACTCTGACTGCTCAGCAGCCAGTTCACAGGAGGCAGACAGGCAGATGGAAGGATACATTTACAGGATTGCCCAAGCCCTTACATATGTGCTGGAGCACAGCTGTTAAGTATGATCCTTGCAGGGCTGCAGCAGCCTCAGCCCACAAGCTTCCTGCCAGCCCTCAGCAACCCACCAGGCACATATAAGACCTTCTGCGCCTTTATTAGTCACTGGACAGACATTAGCCTTTGCTGCCAAAGGTGGCCAGACCTTAGCAAGGATAGGGCTAGAGGGAAGGACCAAGTCATGTCTGGGCCTTTGTGGCTCTGCAGCAGGCCCATTCGCTGGCTCTTGCCTGCTTGCCCTCAGATGCCAGGGAAGGAACATTATGCTGCTTAGTGGGCAAAGGGACTTAGGGTCATTTCCTCATCCCAGTCGCACTGTGATTACATTCTTCCAGGAAGCACAGCAATTTTGCTGGGTTCTCATTCCTTCCAGCTCCTGCTTATTCAAAATATTGTTTTTAATATTCATACTATCCCCTTTGAAATTCAGAGTGGGGRTAGGAAGGGAATGGACTCATCAAAAGCAAGGAGGGGGGGAAGAAAATGCAGAAAATCCACCACAGGTAACCCACAAGAGACAGCTTGTCCACGAGGACAAAGCTAATGCACCTCACAGCCCAAGGTGGGCCTCCTCAGTATCACCACTGCTTGCAGGCAGGGAAAAAGGGCCAGGATTAGAGCTTCCACTCTTGAGCCAGAAGGAGGCATCAGAGTGCTGAAGATGGGGAGGGGGCTGCAGGCAGCCCATTGCCTGCCTACAAATGCCTGACACAGTTGCACCTTCAAACTGCTCAGCAGAAACTCTGGTTACCTTCAAAGGGGAAAAAGTGCTGCTAATGAAGCTGCTAAAATTCCAGGCTCTCAGAGCAGGGTGAAGGGGGAGTGGGGATTAGGGAGCCTGAATGCTTCTCTCTGCTGCCCATGCAAGAACCATGCTGCTTAATTAACATGGACAAATATGTTTTTAACAGCAAATTACTTCCCCTTATGGGAAGAAGGCCCCAGAGAGCAGCAGTGCCTCTACGTAGGTTCAACCTGGGGTGGGAGCTATCAGACAATAATTCCTCCCCAGTAAGGCCTGTGGCTCACTAATCAGGTGCATGGGCCAGGGGCAGTGATCCATGTACTCTGGAACAACCCCAAAATTGTCTGTCCCAATTGTCTCAGAAACATGCTGTCTCAGGAGGTGCCCTCAGCATCAGGGCACCTTAGAGTGCTTGGATATGGCAGTAAGTGCTGGTACGTACTCTGGAATCAAACTGAACAGCAAGAGGAGGGAAAAAAACCCAGGCCAGTGAACTGTTTCCATCACTAAGCACTGGATTCCTCCATCCTACAAGAAGGGAAACATGTGCACTTGCAGACAGAAAGTGGCACATAGAAACTGATGGGTGTGCTTAGACTTGCAAAATCCTAGAGAGCATGTGGCCCACTGACAGCCCAGGGTCTTGGCCAGCCCCTCCAGCTGGTTGCATCTTTAGAAAGGATGCTCTTTCCAAGGCATTCCCCTGCCAAAGCTGTCCCCTGGATTCACAGAGACTCTGCTTTGGGAAGCTGAGCTGTGTTGCATCCAGGGTTATATCTCAGGTCTCAGATGCTAGAGGTGCCCATTCCTGCAGGCGGGCACTGAGGATGTTCAGGAAGTTGTCTCTTCCTTGTACCCTCTTCTATCTAGGCAATGCTCTCAGCTGAACCCAGTAAAGACATGTAGCTGGCCATCATAGTTGGCCTGGGTTTGGTGCAGAGGATGGTAGGATAAGAACCCTGGCAAGCATCATCCTAGCTGGCATCACCTTGTGGCCTCCCCCTGCTTCATGTCTAGTGGCTTTAACACCCATCCTGCCACAGGCAAGAAGGGCCACAGAAGCTGGCTCCTCTCCCATAGGCCTGCTGGTGAGGCCCCAAGGAGCCATTCTGATGTCAGGAGACATCACAGTCATACCAGAGGGTGTCCCCACACCCACCAGGGCATCAAACCCTCCAGGAACAGGAGTCATGGGGCTGCAAACAAGCCGACGTTGGGTGCTGGCACACTCTTTCTCCCACTGTGCAACATCGCCGGCGAATGACCACGCACAACAGCCAGGTGTCAGAATGATGAAGCAGCCCCAAGTCTCAAGTGCTACAATGGGAAGGGGGGACTGGGACAATGCAGATGTCCCATGGCAGCTGGTTCCTCCAGAGCAGCCCATGAGGATTGTGGTGAGTGGACTCCCTCCTCCACCATGGGCTCAGTTCTGTGCTGGATGCTAGGGTCCTTCCTCTGGTAAGGGGGACAGAAGGTCACCATGAACCCTTATGGGGACAAGTAGAGGAGACACAGCACCTCCTGCAATCTCACTTTCTCCCTTCTCTGCCCTGCAATGTGTGGATTTTCACCCCAGTTTGCATCTGGGCCAGGGCACACTTCCCCAGTAGGTTACTTTAGGCTCCTTTGAGTGACAGAATAGCTACAAACTACAGTCTATGCACAAGGCAGCATTTAGGTGTTCTGGTATTTCCCATGAACAAGTGTGCCTGCAGGTCCAGGAGCAGCTATGCCATATCTATCCCTGGAAGCAGCCAAAGAGGTTGCCCAAGGAAGTTTGGGTCACACTTCCCTAGCATATGCTCTGGGTCTCCAGGGATTTGTAGCTCAGCAACTTTCCCAGAGGCTGCTTCTATGGATTTAGTAACCTTCAAGAGGTTGCTTCTCCATAAACTTGCCTAGTTTCCTCTCAAACACAATTCTAGTGTCCAAACATCTGCAGCAAGGAGTCACGCCAGTAAATATGAACAGGAGAAAAACACTGCCTTCAGTTCATTTTGAAACACTTCCAGGCTGCATTCAGTCCCCAGATTCTTGTCTTGGATGATGGGGAAGAGTTGATTCCTCTCCTGGCCTGGATCAGCCCCAGGTCACCAATGCGTATCATGTTCCCAAGAGACCCCATGCTCCGTCTCCACAGCAGGAATGTCATGCTGATGCAGCTGTGGCCATCCAGGCCTGGTGGCGTGGGCAGCTGGTCCGCCGGGCCCTGTGGCAAGCAGTGAACAGCGTGCTCACAATTCAGGCCTGGTGGCGCCAAGCCATCGCCCAGCAGCGTGAAGAGAGGCGGCTACAGGCACTGTCAGCGTACTTGAGGCTTGAGAGAGCGAGCGTCATCCTCCAGGCCTGTGCCAGAAGGTGGAATGCCAGGACCCAGTACAAGAAGTACCAGAAGGCAGCTCACACCATTCAAAATGGGTGGTGGAAGAGCAGGCAGTTGAGGGCACTAGTTGGTCATCACAACACAGAGGATGGTGTGGACCTGAATATCAAGATAATCATTGGCTAAGGAGCCCCCTGCTACCACTCTCATGCTTTGGCAAGCCACAGAGGGAGGAATAAAGTATTTCCCATCTGTTCCAAGCCTGGCCAGTGTCCACCTCAGAGGGAATTGGCAAGGAATGATTCTGCCACAGCCCAAGTTGCAAAAACTTCTGCTGAGGAGCTGGTGTTGGGCAGGCCCAGCAGGGTCCTCCACAGCCTGAGACAGGGAGACCTCAAGAAGTAGCCCACACATCGACAGGGCTGCAGATCCCCAAATTAGTAGCCAGATCGAGCTGGGAATGCCATAGCAGAGAAATAGCTCCTAGTGAAAGCTTCAGGGCTCTCCCACCTGATGGGTTGTCTTCCCCTCCACTGCCTAGGGGGAAGAGCATAACCTCAGAGCAAACAGCTCATAATGGTAGCAAGGGCTGGCATGAAAGGATGTTAAGGGAGAGGAGGGTAGCTACATACCCTTCAAGCCCTGAGAAAACACAAATGGGAGGTTTTCTTTAGCAGAAATTCAGACACCACCCCCTCCCCTGGAAACACACTCCGAGGCCAACGAAGAGGATGGGTCCAGAACTTCCCAGTTTGAGGCGGTCCTGGGACAATAAAGGCTGAGCCCTGTAACCAGGTTATCCCCTACTGCCATTTCTGCCAACCGCTTAGCCTTCCTGTGGGGTACCTGGATGGAGACATCACTGTAGGAGCCCCCAATGACGCCAGTGATGGCTGTGGGCACATCGTCATGGACAGCGTAGGAGCCGTCAGGGCAGATATGCTCAGAGCCATCCACCCTGGTCAAAGATGCACGGACGAAGTCAAGTGACTGCTCCAGGGCATAAGTGTCCTTGGAGCAGGTGTCGAGGATATGGGCACCGAGCATGATCCCTGGCAGAATGCTTGGGTCCTTGTTGATCTCATCTAGGGCGAAGAGCATAGCCTCGAGACGCTGGATGCCCCGGTGCTCATTGATTTTGCCGCAGTCTTCACTCCCCACACCTTTCTCATGCACAGGAAAGAGGCCCCCGATGACCAGGTCCCCATCAATGCTGATCTCCTTCTTGCCAGCTGGGCCATGCCCGCTGGCCAAACAAGCAGCTGAGTGCAGCAGCCAGACCCAGAGAGCAACTGGGACCACCATGGGGTGCATCACTGTTGGTAGAGGGACATGTATTAACCCCTGTTGCCAGTTGCCACCCATCAAGGTGAGGGTAGCTGGTCCCAATGCATCAGGTAGCAGTCAGAGCTGCACGGTATCAGCAGGAGAGGACAGTGCTGCCTGGGCACAGCACTCGGCACCTGGAAAAGCAGAGAGGAGAGAGTGAGTCTAAGGGCTGCAAAGAGAGCCAAGGACCAACTGCCAGACTTGAGGGACCCAGATAGCATATTGCTCTTCCAGCAGCTCCAAGGGTGATCCTGTTTGTGTTCTCCATCCCAGTGTGACCACACCAGCCCCTGTGCCATGTAGGCAGAAGCCCCTCATGCTGTGCAGAGGGTTAGGAGAGAGCTAAGCGGATGTGACAAGCCCAGCAGTGACACAGGACTTTCGATACATGAGAAAGTGACACAAATCTGGAGACACAAGCTGGAGCATGGCATCTGATCTTACCACAGAGCCTTCCAGGAGGAGCTGGCATGTCCAACGCAAGTTGGGAGCCAGCTTCCGCAGCAGCACCAAGCAGAGTGGCCAGGTAGGGGAGAGCTTTTCTGGCCCATTAAAATATCACGAAGGGAAGAAACGAATGGGCCCAGAGGCAGGGCCATCACCCAGGGCAAAGATGTCACCCAGAGCAAGGACAGCCAGCGCAGGCTGGGCAGCGAGACCTAGTCCTGGCTCCAAGTAGAGCACCCCAACCCAAACCACAGCACTGCCTTCCTGATGGGACCTGCAGCTACATCTTGCAGATGAATAGGACATTGCTGCTAAGCCCCGTTTGCCAGCTGGACTGCCAAACTCTGGGCTGACACACATGGACAATTCCTGCATTCATTGTATTTTAGACACAGGTTTTTCACCCCCTTCCTTCCCCATATACTAAACGTGGAAATTTCAGGAAAAGTAAAAGCCAGATTTGCTTGCTGCTGCTGCACAAATCACAATGGAGCTAAGAAATCAAAGAATTTTGTAAGACATGCCTTTCTGGATATAAACGAAATCTCTTCAGAGATTAGTTATCTTTTCCCAAAACATGGGAGAGTTTTGTTTCCTATTTAAAGTAAGCTTCTGAAACCCTTCATGTCTGGGGTTTAGGCATCTGGGCCATGAAAGCAAGAGCTGCAAGGAGACCTACAGCAGCCTGTCAACCTCGGGATGCTCTAGCATTAGGGTGACACTGCATGTCCCTGGCACTTGCGTGCAACACAAGTTTGCAGCAGTGGGAAAAGGCAGCTGGATGGTTAGGGTGCTCATGGGAGCATGGGAGACCTGCAATGCTGGATGGAATGCTGGATGGTGACGCCAGATGGAGAGGCTACATGGCGATGCCAGACAGTGATACTGGGAGGTGGTGATGGATGGCATTGCTGGACAGCGATGCCAGACAGTGATGCTGGATAGCGATGCTGAATGGTGATATTCAACAGTGATTCTGGAYAGCTAGGGCAATGCTGTATGGCAATGCTGGACAGCAATACTAGATGGCAATGCCAGATCATGATGCTGGCTATCAGTGTGGAATGATGAAGCAAGACAGCAATGCTGGATGGTGACGTTGGATGATAATGACAGACCATGATGCTGGAAAGCAATGATGTGTCCCCCCGCTATCCCACCCTAAGGCAGCTCTGCACCCACCCCGGGGCACACCAGGCACACCGAGGCACACCTTGATGCCCATGAGTACCTAGTCAGTGCCTGCAGGGCAGGCAGAGGTGGCCTGGGTGCAGAGATGCTCACAGCCAAGGAAGAAAGCCCTAGGAAGGGCTAGAAGTGAGAGAGTGGACTTCAGCACCAGCTGGAAGGCAACCGGGAGCCAGTGGTGATTCTCCGCAGCTCTCAACCACCCAGAGAGGGGAGTAGTAGTGTGGTGATGTGTTTAACTTGGGAGGTGTGAAGATGGCAAGCAGCTGGAACCTGCATGAGGACTTCTTCCCTCATGTCCTAAAATTGCAAGCACCTCTCCCCAGCATGAGCTGGGCAGTATCCCATTGTGCTAAGGTGCCTTCTGCCCACAGCGAGCCTCCAGCAAACTGGGGGCATTTCTTACCCACCTCTGCAGTTCAGTGGAGCCCAGACAAAAGGCCACAAAAGAGTCCTTGCATAATTAAAACAGTGAACACATTTAAGGGATGGGTATGTTGCTCCCAGGGATTCCTCAAGCAGGAAAGAAACCAAACACACATCAGTGTGGATGGTGCCCAGTGGCAGGCTGAGCTCTGGCATATGGGATCAGCAATGCAGGGACTATCCCTGCTCCCTGAGGTCCAGCTCTCTCTAGGGCAACCAGCAAGATCCATTGGAAGAAGGGCATCTTTGGGCCAGGCTCTCCTGAAAGAGCAGCTCACAAAACATCAACTGCCCTGCAGCGAGTTCAATCAGGGATTCTGTGTGCTGGGTTATGGCCATCTCTCGGGCTGCTTGGGTAGCTTGACATGGTGCTGGAAGGGAAGACCACGCCTCAGAACATCTAGGGAACATCTAGAGAAGTGAAACTGCAGCTGGCAAATAGGCTTGGTGGCATCCTGAGTGCACCAGTCAAGGCAGAGCCAAGTCCCTCCCAACTGATAAAGAGCAGTGGAGGGACTCCTGTCTACTCCCATCTGCATATGGCCCCCCCTTCCCAAAACATCAGCAATAATAAATGTTTACAATTTGCAATCAGTCCCATGTGCCCGGAGAACATCCTAACCACCCACAGCAATGAAACTGTGGCATATCATGACCTGCTCATCTCTGACACCAGCACATTTAGGGGCAGAGTGGGACTGGAGAAGACAGGGGTATGGAGAGGCACTAATTAATACAAGCCCTCAAACAGGACCACAGGGAGTGAAAAAACAGTCCTTGCTCCACCTCCCAGAGAGGCCACATAGCCCACATGTGCACTTGCACTCACACACACACTCCATCATGGCTGGATTCCTCCTTTGAGGGCTGATACCACTGTCACTGCATGCATACACACAGTTGTGTGAATATGCACTGTGTACATGCTCACACCCTGGTGTAGGTGATACACTGTGCATTTGCACAGCTTTATACACTGCATATTCACACAGCTCTACAGGGAGTGCAGTACGCACATGCACTTGTCTGTATAGAGATGCACTGCGTGTGCACACTCACACATGGCTGCAGGGTGTGCGTATCTATCCCTATAGGTATGCACTGTGTGTGCATTTGCACATCAATATATTCAGTGTATACATCTGTACAGCTAAACATGGGGTACATTGTGTAGACACCTGTGCAGAGCATGCACTGTGTGTGCACGTACATCTGCCCAAGTATGTGCTCTGTGTATATATGCATATCTGTACAGAGAAGCACAGTGTGCTAAAATGCACATCTGGGCATGTAGGCAGCTGTGTGTGCACCCATCTGTACAGTTATATGCTGTGCATGTGCACATACTGATGTGGTGCACACCGTGTGTGTCAACATCTGCACCTGGCATGCGAGGTGTGCCTGCACATCTATATAGGTATCTACTCCCTGTGTGTGCGCACACCTGTATAAGGGCTGCATTGTGCAAGTGCACACGTGCTACATAGTGCCTCAGGGAGGTGGTGTGATGGCACATGTGTGTGTGTGTGTCACCAGGAGTTGACATGCACACACATGCTGAATAGGCTAGGAACCTACTGGCAGCAGGGGAGCAAAGCTTTGAAGAGCCTCTCCCATCATCTCCTTCCAGGGTTCCCATTGGTACCACAGGGCCATGGCCACCTCTGCTGGGCTCTCCCTCCCTTCTAGAGTCTTCACAGCTGCCCTTCTCCCCCAGCAGCCTGCAAGCCCTGGCACACCACAGGATCAAAACAACCACTCTGCGGTTCTTGCTATGTCACCTCCAACCACCATTTGGTTCCTCTTGTCCAGCCTGGACAAGAGAGAGCAATGAGTAGCCAGGAAAGCGCGAAAGGAGAGAAAGTAAGGAAAGAGGAGCCTAGACTGGTTGAGCCCATACCGCCCTGGGACTGTGCTCCCAGCAGCAAGGCCAGAGAGGAGGGTGTCTCCTGCCCGACACCAGCTCTGCTGAGGAGCTTGGGCAAGGATATGGTGTCACATGTTTCACTAATTCATCCATCCCATTGCCTCCCCAACTAGCCCTGGGCTCTAGGCACCCTCAGATTTCACAAGATCCCACCATTGCCCCGGCTGAGAACCGGAGAAGGGAGCTATGGGCACACCATCACCCTGCAGTGATCCCCAGCCATGGAACCATCCTGCCAAAGCATCATCTGTGCCCTGGGAGAGAGCAGGAAGCTGTCCCCACTTACACCAGGGCCATCCCTTCCACTTTGCTGCCTCACAGCCACTGCCTCTCCTTCAGGGTGCCCCAGAGGCACCAGCCTGCCCGTGCTGGGGTGCTCCTCGATCTGGCCACACAGCTGACTGCCAGCATTGCCTTGCTGAGCAGAAAGCAAGAGGGGTCAGTGAAACATTATGGGAAAAGGAGGCTGCAGAGGCCCCGTCCCATCAGCGGCTCTAGCAGCCTGGCTGCTATGGGCTCAGTACTGCCAGGTCATTGCCAGGATGAGGATCTCCCCAGCAGGCTTTCGCTGCTGAGGCTCTCAGGGAAGGCACCCTGTGCCCTGCACCCCAGAGGTTTTGGGAGTTGACTCTGGAGTGCTGCCCCTGGGCAGGGGGCAGGCAGTGGGCGATGGACGGCAGCATCAGCACTCGGCCCTGGTGAGGTTGTATTGCCTAACGGTTAAGCTCCAGCTCCAGCCATCCCATAAACACACACACGGACTCTCAGGTCAGTCAGCACCCGTGCTCCGGGTGCCGTGCCCGTGCCCAGCTCGGCACCCCACTTGCAGCCCTGGGAGCCCGGTCCCGCACACCGGCTGGGGAGCCCCGCGGGGTCTCGGCAGTCCGTGGGTCCTAAGGGGGTGCCGCTGCTCTGGTAGGGCATGGGACGGCCCGAGGCCACGGGGTCGGGCGGCCAGTGCCGGGAGTGGAGGTGGCGCGGGAGCCGCAGCGCTTACCTGGGCCCGACGGGCTGCGCCGGGAAACGGTGCCGATGCCGGTGTCCGTGCCGGTGCCGGTGCCGAAGCTGCCTGCAAGCCGCGGCTGCCGCCCGCCCGCCGCCGCCGCCTCTGACACTCCGCCAATCCCAGCCGCGCCGAGCTGCTCCGCCCTCCCCCGGCCCAGCCCGCCCCGGCCCCCGCCCCGGCCCCGGCCTCCGCCCGCCGGGCGGCGGCACCCCCGGGCCGCGGCTCGCAGGTTCATCTCGACCCTCCCCGCAGCGGGCACGGCCACTGCCGGGGCTGCGCCGCCTGCCCACTGACCGTGCTGCCACAGCCCGCATGGGCACAGCGGTCAGGACACGGCCACGTCCAGGCAGGACCAGGCAGGGACTGAGCAGATCCAGGCAGGACAGGACCAGTGCACAGACCGACCCAGCAGGGCACAGGTCTACACACACGTAACCACAGCTCGGTTGTCCCTGGGGTCACTCACCTCACGCTCTGCACAGCCTCTTGCCCAAGGTGGCATCACGCTCACCAAAACCTCCAAGAGCCCAGCACCAACCAGCTGACACATCACAGCCCTCCAGCATGTGGCCCCCAGCACGCATCCTTAGCCCAAGCATTGAGCTTGGGGGATGGCTTGGGCGATGCTCACAAGGGGACGATCTCATCAGAGATCCAGGGATTTCCCAAGGCAGAGACAGCAGTTGGAGATAGTATTTGGGGTCACTGGTTGCCTTCCAACATTTGCCTCAACCCTTCCTGGCCCCATCTGGCCTCCTGGGAGTGCTGAATCCTGATCGATCCCCAAGAGAGCTACAGATCTCAGTGACAAGAATGGAGTGACTGGGGGCGACCGGGGGCAGAGGCAAGCAGGTGCCTCCAGGGCTCCAACAGCTTTCCACCGCACTGTGCCTCAGCTTCCCCACTGTGCTTGCAGGCTGCAGGTAGGGCTACCACAACAAAATTTGGCACAGTTCTGTTCCCCATCCTCCAGTGGTCCTATTTTGGGGAGGATAACGCAGGACTTCTGGGGCTAGGTCACCTCCCAGGGCTCTCACAATGCTGGGGTCCCAGACACTGCTGGTCCATCTCCTTCAGCACTCAAAGCACAGACAGACCAGGGTGTTGTAGGAGAGGAGGATGTGTTGGCTGTGGTGACCCTTTCACCAACTCTTCTGCAGCTCGCTGCCGCATTGGCATTTCTGGCAGCAGAGGGATGGTGGCAAATTCCCACTCCCCATGTTCATTGGGCCAGGGGACAAGCAGCCAGACAATATCTGCTGTCTGGCTCCAGCCCCCAGGGAGACTCAGCCAGGCATAAATATTTCAGGGGGTTTGGCTGTTTTGTAATAACTGGCAACAAAGATAAACACCCATGAAGAGCAATATTTTTCCACATGGGCTGGAAAATATTTTTAATATTTTATCACTCAGAGCACAAAATATTTATGAAAAATCCCATGTCAATCGCTGAGGAGTAATCTTCACCATTTCAAGCCAGGGAGGACATGTCCCCACCCTGGAGGAATGGCCAGGTGTCCCCTGACCCATCTCTCCCACATTGTGGACCCAGCCCTGTTTTTTGTGCCACAACATTCAACTTGTGGAGGAACAAGCCCTGGGTTGCCAAAGAAAAACTGAGGCACCAGGGCAGAGCTGAGGGATGGGGGTGGGCAAGGAACTTAGCTCTGCTGGGCCTAGAGAGGGGCTCTAACCACTAGGCATCGCTTCAGGGTACTGTGGCAGCCAGGGTGATGACATCCCAGCTACTTTCTCCACTTTCCTGGGGTAAGCCTGGTCTTGGTTGCCTGYGCCTCTTCCAGGGGCTGCAACCAGGGCCTGCACAAGGATCACTCTCCACCCAAGCCCTAATACAGCCCTAAATCACTCCTTCTTGATCCCTGGGTCAGTCCCAGTGGGCCACCCCACACAGATGGCAGTAGTGTGCCCAGGGGTACTACAGACACCTACAGTCCTGCTGGATGGGACAAGTCCTGATTTCCATGTCAACAGCCCAGCAGTGTGAGTGGGGAAATTAAGCAAGGCAGATCATGCAGCTCTCCCCAGACCTGTTAACAAAGACTGAGGTGAAGGGATGGGGCAGGGAGAAAGGAGAGCCAACACAGCCGTACTTCCCCAACCCTTCTGTGCCTCTCCCGGCCCAGGCAGGTTGGTCCCGCTCACTGCTGAACCCCCATCAAGGAAGTTCCAGAGAGCAGGCAGGGACTTCATGCAGGAGGGGAACATGGCACTGCCATGCCCACTAAGAACTCAGTGAAGTGGTATGGGGGCATTTTTACTCCCAGCGGGTTTGCAAGACCCAAGAAGAAATTATCCTCCTTCAGCTGGCCTCCTTTGTCTGGCCCAGCTCAGCACCACTGACATGGCCCCCTCATTGCTCATGGAACAGCTTGAGAAAGCAGGTGCTATCCTGGCCCCTCAGCTCAAGCCCTTCTGTGAAAGTGAGTATGATCAATAGGGCTATCCAAGGGCATTGCAAGGCCTTCTTGCATTCCTCCTTGCACTGCATCCTTCTTCCGGAGCCCTGGGAGGGTGTGGGGAGCCTGGCAATTCACTGTGGTATGGGAGAGAGGCAAGCCCTACATGAGACAGCCTGGAAGAAGTCCTGAGCCTGCAGCCTGTTCCCCACGATGAGGAAGGACAGCACAGTCAGCCAAGAGGCAGTCAGTAACCCTGTTGGCCATCTGAGAGGAAAAGCATCCATTTTATTACAGATTCCAAAAGCTTCCATGGCAGTTTCAGGAGGACAATTTTACACTGGATGTTTCAATTTTCAGCAAGGAAAAGAGAAAGGGGGAACAAAATCAACCAATCCTATTCACTGCTCTTTGGTGTTAGCAAACACACACCCATGTGACAGAGAAATAGGCTGTGGGTGAGAGAGGGGCACCAATAGAGAGACTAGAGAGAAGGGGAACCTGTGGAACACACATACACCCCCAGAGATGCCTGCAGAGAATACGCAAGGCAACTAGAGACACACAAACTGCAAATGCGTTTCACTACCCACCAGCGTGCACCTACCCCAGCACACCCTAGCATTGTAGGGGACCCACTGCCTCCCAGCTCCAACCCTGCAGCTGAACCATCTGCCCTTGTAATGTTCAAACACCCTTTCTGCAAAGAGGGAGAGTGGCTCCCAGGAGAAATCAGTAACTTAATCTCTTGGCTGGAGAAGAAGSAGACAGGAAGATAGACAGTTCTTGGTACTTTAAATCCCTACGAAAGGCAAGGAAGCCAGGTCTCTGTTTTACTCTTCGCCTCTTTCAGCAGCAATGGGTTCCTTGGTCCACTTGCCTGTGACCTCCTGGTCTTCTGCACAGCCCAAGTCAAGCAGCAGGCCTGGAGCTCCCTCCCCATCCCCGGTGACTTCTAGGTCCAGCTCCTCAAAGGAGGAGCCACTGGCTCCAGACTCACTGTAGCTGTGCTCACTACGATTGTCGGTCTCCTCCCGACCACGACTGGCTGGGAACGGCGAAAGGATGGAGGTGGCCACTGAGGTGTCTCTGCTGTCGGTTGTGGCCTCCATGCTAATGGAGCTAGTCTCACTCATGGTGTCAGCCCCTGAGACAGAGAAAAAGGAAGTGAATGTTGAGGCATGGAGGGGATGCTGTGGGTCTGGGTGTTCCAGCGCAAAGCCATCGAAGCCATCAAAAACCTTGGAGATGTCAGCAAAGCAACAGGCCAGAGTGGAAAGTAACATCTAGCTGTCGCCACCTCTTGTGCCTTCAAACAAACAACCGAGCCAAGACAAGCATGAGCACCCTGTGATGGGATGCTGGAGGTTGATTCATTAACACTAGATSCAGAAGAGAGGCACTGAAGAGCAGCAGCTGTGAAAGTAAGCCCCCCCCCCCCGCTCACCAGTACTGCCTCAGTCTACCAGCTGTATACTCGCACCACTGTTTTCTATGCACACACAACTCAGTGACCCATTTGTGATGGAGAGCAGCCAGACTGGGAGCGAGGGGACAACCCTGCCCTGATCGTGGTGCTGAAACCTGGAACAATGTCAGGGGTAGGGTGCCGTGTTGCAAAGATCAGAGAGGAAGGGCTGTTTCATTCCTTGAGCACCAAACGAGGCAGGGATGCCCAAAGGGAAAGTGGTATGTGATCAGGCTCTTGGACATCCTAAAGTCAGAGTTAAAGCTACATACGCAGCCTTTGTTGCAGAGCCTCCTAATGCTGGCTTTGCCTCATAAGAGCTGTCATAACTCACCCTTCATTCCTCTTCTCTCCCAGTTGCTCTAATGGGAGTAACTATGGTAGGAAAGTGACTGCCCACAACATGATTACATTATGGTATCAACAACAAGCGCTGGAGAGCCATACATGCAGACCCAGTGCTGCCTACCCTGGCTAACTGCATCCAACACCCTCCTCTGCATTGCCGAGACCCAGTCCTCTCATCTCTCATTACTCAGTGCATTTCAGCTGCCAGTACAGCAACACGGACTCCCTGCAAGAGCAGAAAGAGATCCAGTGCCTTTAGAGAGATGTTCTCCACAGCAGGAGAGAAGCACTGACAGCCAGAAGGTCCCAGCTCTTCTATATATGTGGCAAAGAAGGACGGACAGTGTTGGGAAGATGGCTGTGCCCTTGAGCCGCAGCTGCCCTGCTCCAAGCCTCCCCACATCCAGCCCATGAGCTAGGCTTCCCAGAGAAAGAGGCCTTTGCACCTCAAGAGAACATGCAGGGGACCTACAGCTGGAGAGGGACACAGGSATGTAGGCTGGACTAGGGGAGCCCAGGGGAGGTGAATCAAGGGCACAAGGGCTGACAAAGTGGAGGGGAAACTGATGGCCCTCATCCTTCCCTTCTGCCTGGCCCTGGGAACAGCAATTAACACCTTCCTTTTCTCTCCCCGAGCACCAAGTCCTTCTGCCCCACCTTCTTCCTCTCACAACATGGGCCCTCACTGCCAATAAAATGGTTCTGCCTTCTCCCATGTACCCCTTGGATATAGATGGATGGACCCAGGCCAAGGTGCCTGACGTGTTTGAAAGCAACAAGGACACAAAGCACTTGGCATTACTGCCCTGTATTGCCACCACCAGGCCCTGGCTCCTTTGCAGCCGTCAAAACACATGACAGCACAAGGGCACATGGGGCAGCAGCACACCCAGTTCAAGCCCTGAGGATGGAGGGAAGCAGAGCATAATCACCAATCTGCATTCTCAGTCAGATCATCATCTCCATGTCACCCCTCTCACGCTAATCACATCATGAAGTCAGCAGGTGCATGGACCCATGACCCATCCCAGCTTCCTGGGTGGACCCCTGCAGGCTGCCTCCCCAGGCCTAGCTGGACCCCTCAGTTCACCACCTCCTTCTCAGCAGATCACAGTCTCATTAGCTTGGTCCACAGCACAAGTAAGGAACTGACAGAGAGACAACTGTCAGATAAGGAACAGCAGCTTAGGGCTGTTGCCACAGCAACTAGCTAGAAGACAAAACTCTCCTGTAAAACATTAATAATTGTTAATTAGGACAAGAGCAGCAAATGCTAGGTGGCCTTCCTGCAGCAGAAGAAGTCTTCCTTTTGCCTGGTGTCACTTGCCTCCCCATCCTCTTCCTCTACAGATCAGCTGCCTGGAAGCTCGTGTTGGGCTCAGGCTGTCTTCTCGCTCTATCACCTCCACTTATTCCTTCTCCCAGGGGTAAAAACTACACCAGGTTGGAAAATCATGCCAAATAACACTCCCATATCAAGCCTAGGAAGGGAAAACGGGGAGTAACACCTGCAAGGACATGGGAAATCTTGGCAGGCATCATTCAACACAACAGTGGCTCAGAAATACTTGAGGTCCAGCTCAGAAGCAACACTGGAAGAGGACTGCGGGTTCATCAACACCAGCAAAGCTCATCTCTTGTGTGCAAGCTGCCTTAGGGACATCATAGTCTGGGGTGTACAGCCAGACATAGAGCCAGCAAACAGCAGAGAGAACTGCAATGAATCCAGAGGGGTTCAAAAAGAGGGAGAGGAAAGCACTCTTCTCTAGACAGTATTAACACACTCACTCCTCTCAGCATAGTCAGATGCAGCTCCATCTTCAGACTGTGGCATATGAGCTCAGCCAGCCCTCTGAAACCAGAGCTGGACCACCAGTCTCCCCAAATGCCCAGCAATAAAATCCTTTGTCTTTTCTCCATCTCAGCAGCAGGCACTCTGGTTTCTGGAAGGAAGGGACCTACTGGAGAATTCTTCAAAACACTGTTAAATTGCCACACATTCTTTGCTGTTTTTGCTTCTTGGCATGGTTGGCTGCCAAGAGAACTGCTTGAAAATGGCAGTTCTTTTCCTTCTTAGCAGCAGCATCCCACAGTCCCACCTTCACAGCAAGAACAATTTGGAGAGGACCAAGCAGCAGCAGCAGGAGGGGGAGCAAAAGAGTAAATGCAGAGGAAAAAAGCACAGCTGCTCACTGATCAATCCTGCCTTCATCCTGCCCCTGCAGGCCCACATGAGAGGAGTTTTGCCAGTTCTTAGCTGAGGCTAATGTTAGCAAAGGAAACCACCCAACCATCTCCTGTCCCATCTTTGCCAAGGTTCACAGGCCAGTGCCTATACTTCACCCCAGAAGTGTTTGCATTTCAGCAGGTGACATAAGCTGAGCGGAACAAAGCGCTCAGCTTTCCAAACAAGCAGTGCTTAGAGAACACTCACTGAAGGGGAATAAAGAAATACCAACTCTGGAAATGCTGCATGTTTTCTACAAGATCTGGGAGAGTCTTAACATGGAAACCACATTTACTGTAAGTTAAAAAAGATGTTTTGCATGCTGCTGGTTAGGTGCTCACTGAAGGAGACCATGAGTGGCAGAGAGCTGAGCAGGCAGTGGAGGCAGAAAGCCTGGAGCTCCTGTCCTACCTGCTGTAACCTCAGCAGGGCAGTGGGTCAGCTGAGACCTTCTAGAAAGATCACGAGCACAGGGAGCTGCAGGAGAGGAAGAGCGCACAGTCTCCAGGCTCACTGCAAGACTGATGCCTCATCCTTAAGCAGATTGCCTTTGACATGAGCACTAAACTGTGCGCCAGGATTTGCACAAACCCCACTGCATACCAAGACAGGGCAGCCCATCTTGCACAGCACAGCCATTCCTGGGAAGCTGCAAATGGGCATGCTGGGCATCAAACAACGCAGGAGCCATCTCAGGCTTACATCCAAAGGAACTTGAGGAGCCAGCAGAGGCTCCTTTCTTCGTTGCTGGCCTGCTAGTGTAGGCAGCTTGGGCTCACTTTGGTTGACCAAGAAGAAGCATCGTGAAAGGCTCATAGGGAAGTGAAGTGGAATTTTAGACCTGTGTTATCAGCCTTCTAACAGATTTCCAGCAAACAGGTAAAGCCAACAGACTGTGTAAAAAATGCAGCCCCACGTATCCACATGCACTGACTTACACAGCTGGGCCACAGTGAGGCAGGTCCCCATTAGAGTTTCCTTGCAGAGTCTCAGCAAGGAAGGACAGGCTCTGGTTGGAAGAGCATCCTAGACAGGCAAAGCAGTTTCTCCTGTCTCCTTTCAAATAAAGCCCTAAAACTCCTGAGGCCAACCAAAGCTTTTCAAGCTCCCCAGTGGGGACCTCAAAAGATCAAGTTTAGCCAAAGAATGGTGTAGCTGCAGTGCAYTGAGGCAACACTCCCTCCATGGCTCACTGGTGTCAGGGCAAAGTATAATACAGCTTCTGGACTGAAGCTCACACCATTCATATTCATCTTGAGGACCTCAAAAAGCTGGGCCAAGAGTGAACCAAGTCTTCCTCTGCCTGCTCAATATCCATCCTGCATTAAGCAGAGAACAGTTCTAGCTGAGGAGCTGTCACGTAACCACATACCACAAGATAAAGGAAGTCTTGAGGAGACAAGCACCAGCTTTGGAAGTTAAAAGACATGGATAAAGCTGACCTATGGTTGCAGTAGCTCTGCTCTAAGCTGACTTCACAGAAAAACGCCGTTGTTCTCACCCTCCAGCAGCCTTGTCTCTCTTCTGCTCTGAGGGTGACAATAAATAGATTCATGTTTCCTTTTAGGCAGGCACTTTTTCACTGCTCTGTCACTTCTGATCATGTTTGAGCAGCCTCAGCTGGAAAATTTGCCCATTTCAGCAGCCTTGTTCCCTTCTGCACAGGACAGGCTTGCTCTGGTAGAGCCTACCAGCCCTGCCAGGGAGGGATAACAGTACAAGCAGCCAAAACATGCAGGGGTGAGAGAAAGAGCTGTCTGCTCTTGTGGAAAATGTGGGTCACCTTTGGCAGGGGGACATGGCATGAACCCACATATGTTCCAGCAGATTTACAGCTGAGCCCAGGGAGGCCAGGCAGGGAACGCGGTAGGGGCCTAAAGGGCCAACCAGACCAAAGCTGGTCTCTTCCAAAAGTACCTTGTGGATAGCAGGGATTCAGCTTTCATCTCATGAGCACTGAGGTTTTTGGCAGCCCTCACTTCCAGGAGAAACTGGATCTTACAGCATTTCAACCTTTGCGGCCAGTATTTCAAACCTCCAAAGTCCAGATGCAAGTCAACATCCACAGCAACCCCCATCCTATAGGTTTAAGCCCTGTACAGATGGTCTTCAATAACAGTCTTTCCTTACACCTCATGTTACCACTCCTGGGTTAGCAACAGAGCTTTGGATCACTACTAAGGAAGAGCCATTATTTTTTTATTTGAGTTGAAGCAGAGAAAGCTACTGACCAGCAAGGACTTCAGATAAGGCATGGGCTCCAGATGTGGGAGACAGCTGGACGATGTACACCAAAACCAGGACACAGCCCATGAGAGATGCGGTGGTGAGCTCCTGCTCCATGGCCTTCTACACAGTAYTGGGGTTTCTTTCCTACCTTGAAGACATCCTCTCAGCTCTTCCTGCCTGACTATCTTCTGGACATAGCTTCCCTCCCTGGAAATCCAAATTATTGYCAGTCATTCTCAAAGCAATGCCTTGGGACTCCCAGTTATCGAGTCTTTCCTATGTAAATAAAGTTAATTAAACAACTGCCCAGAGTCCAAGCTAAACAAGAGCTGACTGTAGGAGCTATCAGCTCTCTCAGGACCAGCTGGACACTGAAGAGCAAAGCCCAAGTCAGCAGCCCCTTATGAAAAGGTTGCCTGTGATATTTTTTAAACAGAACCTGCAACGGACTCTTAAGAGAGTCCTGCAAGGGGTGGCAATTTTCATTCAATGAGAAAAGAGCCCTGCTCCCCAGCCAGGTCCTCCAAACCTGAACTAGGATATGGCAGCATCCAACAAGAGCCTCAGGAGGAGGGCAAGACAGTCAGGTCAGGAGGACTTAGTCCCTCCTATCATTGTTGCATGGCCCTGCCAAACTTTGACAGTCCTCCGAGTTCCCATACCTGTCCCTGTAGGTGGCATGCTGATGAGCAGCCCATATACAGCATCTCCCCATGCTCTGTAAAGGACATTGAGACTAACTCAAAATAGCTGGGAAAGAGGTCAGCTGCAGAGCCATGGAGGGGAAGAACTGCAGCCTAAAACATTCCTTGGATCAACTGCTTCATCTTGTTCATGGCACCTTCTTTTGTCCCCCAAAGAGTAGCCTGACACGATGGCACAGATCCCCCACACTTGTCAAGGCCTTGCAAGCCTCTGCTCAGAGTTGGCCCAAGCTTTTGGGTCCAACAAGGATTTTCCCTATGGCATGCAGCTAGATGGAAAGACAGTCTCGTGAAAACACTCTTATTTATTCTGCTTCCTCCAAGGATAGCATAGCCATCCTGCTGCAACAGGTTCACAGATCAGGAGCATGGAACCTAAAAAGTTTTCCTTTATGAAATAGAGAGACAGTTTCTGACTTGCCAGATGCAAAGACTACTAAACACAGCACTGGAGTCAATCTAATCAGGCTGTGATGACTGTCAGTGTCTGAAACACCAGGACCTGAGTTATTATTATAACAAAATGTATATTGTATTAATACTGGAGCTGTGCCCAAGCTGGAAAGGATAAGATGGCTAATCCACAGGGGTACAGTGTGTTCTGAGGGTCAGGAAAGCCAAAAGCAAGTGAAAGCGCTGAAGTATGAGGCTTGAAGCCAAACTACGTCTGCTTGGGATTCTCTTTCCAGGCAGAGGAATGGCTAACCATTTTGCAAATTGAGAGGAGACTCTGCAAGTCCAAAGCAACAGACAGCTAGGACAGGTCAGATGGGACAACTGCTTGGCAGGAGTCGGCCACACATTTTGAAAGTGGGGAAGTTCTCCTTGAAAAGCTCATTGCCTTGGAGAGGGCAGAGCAGCCATATGGATCAAGTAGCCAGTGGCACTGACTTTGCTGTTACAAGGGTTGAAATCACCATTGTAACTACAATGCT
Organism: Rhea americana; assembly: GCF_003343005.1. Lineage (NCBI taxonomy): Eukaryota > Metazoa > Chordata > Aves > Rheiformes > Rheidae > Rhea > Rhea americana. The sequence continues at coordinate 42,281 of NW_028186611.1, forward strand.
AAGACACCACAGTACAATGCATGCTACAAGGCCGGCTGGGTCTGAGGGAGCCAGAGAACAAGCCTGGGCTGAAGACCACACTTGGTGCTGTGGAACCCACCCACAGGCCAGGGCCTAGGCCGAGAGTGCCACCTAAGAAAACGAGAAGCCAAGAAGCCAACATCCAGAGCCAGGACACCAGCCAAGTGAGAGGAGCAATGTCCAGAGCTGGTTTCTCATCAGCTAGGGAGCCTTAGACGGCACAGCAGCTGCTCCTGCAGAGGAACTGTTCATCTTACAACTGCTAAAGAGCCTCAGCAGGGCCCCAGCCACCCCAGGCAGCTCTAGCCTGGGGACAAAGCAGCTTCCAGCAGCCCTGGGCCACCCTGGGTAAGGTCAGCTAGAAAACCTCCTAGGAAAGAGGGCTGGCTTGCTCCCTCCTCATATCACCCTGCTGGGACACAAAAGTCTAAGCAGAATTCCCCTCTTGGTGCACTTGGKCCCTCTCTTTCCATAGCCTGATCAAATATTCATCGCTTCTGCTGCTAAATAATAGATYAATGAGCTGTCAGGAGAAGAACAATTAATCTGAGCTTGCTAAAGCCCATACAAAAGTCACCAGGTGCCAGGGCAGGCCAGGCAGAACAGCAGGCAGGCCAAATCATTGCATGGCAGGCAAAAATGTCCCTGCCTGTACATGAACTTGGCACTGTGAGCCATGCCCCAGCCTGGGCCCAGCAGGAGGGGCCTGCTGAGATGTTTCTTTAMCAATGATGGTGGTTAAGCAGGGAAAGGACAGCGGTGAGACAGAGTACATCAGGAAGGGTCACCAGTGTCCCCCCATTGTACAGGGGTACAGCAGGTGATACCACCAGAGTTACACAGATAGGATGCTGGCTGCCTAGTTTCTTATCTTAGCTGAGTAGTGCCCAGCACCAGCAGAGTGACAGAGTGCAGGGCTGAGGACTTGAAGACGAAGAAAACAGACCTGGGCAATGCACATAACAGCCCAGGCAAAGTGCAGGCTGCCTGCCTCAGAGCAAGAGGGAACAGTCCAGTCTTCACTTTGGAAATGCCACATGGTCCTGGGAACATGGTTGGAAGAACCTTTCTCCAAAACAGACTTGACTCTAGCAAAAGCAGCATCTGAGCCTCTTAGCAGAGCCATGTGCTTAGAAACCATCTGCGTTCTCATCAGGAAGCCCATGTCAAGAGGTGTCTTTTGTTTGCTTTCACCTTCCGCTCACTGCAGCAGGGTCATGCTTGGAAGCATGCTGCTGAGAACAAGCCTGGAGCGAAGGCCCGCTGTGTGCAACACYGATGCCAAAGCCCAAGAAAATAATTAAGTACAAAACAAAACTAATTGTGATTGACACTGGCCCCCTGGAGACCTATCAGCTGTGTTCCAAAAATGTTTCCTGTCTTTCTGATGACCCTGATGACTGGAAAGAAGGGACAGAGTTGGTGCTAAGGCATCAGCATCTCCCAATTCATTTCATGGGTGCTGGATACATCAGTCCTCAGAGAAGCAGCCAGAATCTTGCTCCATGCATAGACAGATGACAAAGAGCAGAGACACTGGATCAAACTCAGCAGCCTTTGCAGTCATTGGTTTCACTCAAAGCTGGAGGCACAGAGCACCTTGCAGGAAGAACTCAAAAGAGAGGAAAGACAACACATGACAACCTAAATGAGAGGTGTATCTTCCCCACTACAAGGTCAGGTGCTCACTGCTCAGGCTCAAGAAAACAAATCCAAGCCCTTACAGTGCATACAAGTTGCTGACTTCTGTGTTGCACTAGCCACACTGAAAGGCAGGGGAAATGCCAGAGCCTTCCACTGGAAATTCCTAAAGTCACTAATTCAAGACAGCTTGGGATTTGTTAGTACAGCTGCTTGTGGTGACCATAGAGAGCCATGGTTGTAAGGTGCTGTGTCCACACAAAACATTATTAAACACTATTGTTGCTCTGAAATCAAATGGTCATTTATGTTTTTTTCAACATTTTAGGGGAAGAAGGGGAAAAGAGGGCTTAAATATTCCAGTTTGGGGTTMCAGCTGAATGAGGAGCAATGGTCCAACACTGCCTAGTGTACAGCATCTTCAACTGCCATTTGTCTTAATGAGAGAAAAAGATGCTCAGCACTTCCCTGGCTTTTCCCACCTACCTTGCGACCCAGCAGGGAACAAGAGCACCATTTCTGGATTTCCACTGTTTACATATGGCCACTGCCTGTGGAGAAGCTGATTCGCACCAACAGAGAACAGGGCCCACTCACGTCCCTCCAGGAGCATCCCTGCTCTTTCCAGACTTAAGTGGAATCAGGACTGTCAGCACTGAGGTGAATCGAGCAAAAATCCAAGTCCTTCTAATTAGAAAGGGAGAAGCGTCAAAAGGCAGACTGGGACATTGCTGTACCTGTACTCCAGCCAGGAGAGAAATGAATGAAAGCTGTCAAAGACACCCTGAGAACTGCAGGATCATTAAGAGCTTGTACTGGCCACCACATCTGTTTGAAGGAGCTGTGACTAAGCTGAACTAGCTCTCTGAGCAGCTCACCAGAGAACAAGAAAAAGAAGAGACAGGAAGAAAAATCATTGCCTTCTCTCTCTCCAACATAGAGGCAGGCCTATGAACAAAATGGTTGCACAGATCAAGGAGAAATAGGAGCAGGCAGCGTCATCTGGGACAGAAAACACATGGAAAGCAGGGGACCTGTCTGCTCTCTGGTCTCTGATAGGCTCTGAGTGCAGCTTGGTTTCTAGGGAGAGTCATGGTCTGTGCATTTGTCTGCATTCACTACCCTCACCYCAAAGCCTTCTGAACCCAGTGACCTTGAAGCTGCTTCAACTGCAATTCTCAAACCTGTAAAGCACTATGTTCAAAACTTTCGAAATGAGAGACCAGGTAGAGTAGAGATAGCCATCTGTTGTCCCTGTCTAGAAGGATCTCCTCTTATGCTAAGATTCAGGAAATCCATGCAGGACTTCAATGGCAAGAAGCAAAGTCCTGAGAGAGTAGGCTTCCCTACCACAGTGTTCATGGATTGCCTGCTGACTCCAACCAAAGCACCTATGCTGCTGAAATAGGGTCTGCCTGGCAGCCCTAGAGACTCAACCATTGTGGCCAGAGCAGCAAAGACAACAGTAAATTGAGCTTCTCCCATGAACAAGCTTCCTGGCAGGCCTCTCTTCCAGGAGAAGAGACAGCCTTTCCCCACAACCTGGGACATGCTGCATCCTCAGTCACCTCACCCAAAGCATTCTGAACATGGATGACCTGCGTCATGCAGGCCAGTGGCTGCATGACAGAGACACTCTTTGGCCACCACCTCCCTTTGCCCAAAGGCACTGCTGAGAGGGCCTCCCCACTGTCACTCCTTGCAGAGTAAGGCTCACTCACCAAAACCTTCACTGTGTGACAGCAAAGTTAGAGCAGCCTGGGGACACCGTGATATCACAGGGATGGAAGAGTTGCAGTTATGACCTCAAGGATTCTCAGACAATAATGACACCATCAACCAGAGAGCTTGTCACTTCCTTGGCCCCCCCAGTGGGGTTTGGTGAAGAAGAGTAATGGGATGATCTTGGCCCCAGATATTCTCTACAGCTCCCAGACCCATTTCTACTTCTATGCTCAGTAGCGAAGATGGTAATAAGGATGATATGTAAACTTAAATTTTTAGTCCTTACAGAGGCAACGTCAACCTTTTGTAACTATTACTATTTTTTAGTCCTTACAGAAGCAATGCCAACCTCTTAAAGCTATTATTATTTTAAGCTGTTTTTCTGCAAACTCAGCAGACAACACTGCATCAGATTGTATTTATGAAAGCTTATCTATGCAACTAGAAAGGTGGTAGTGGAGGAGCCACAAGAGAACTGCTGTCACAGCATGCCGCTATTTCTAGGAAGCCCATCTCAGATTAATGGTCATACAACACTTGCCATCTAAAATCTGAAACAGCTTCCTAGCCCTTCCTCTAATTGGGCAAGAGGATCCACCACCAAGGAAATCTTGGTAGGAGAGTCACAGAAAAAGCACCAAGAAACCAGGCAGCGCAGGAAAATAAATGCACTGAATAATTCCCCATCTGTGCTGGCTGAGGGCTCATACACCATCTAGAGTGGGTGCAGCCTGGACAGGCCTGCCAGAAGCAAAAAGTCTAGGGTTCTGGACATCATCTCAGCATTTTCCCTCTCCCTCAAGATCCCTCCATTTCTCTGTTGCAATGTAGAAGTTGTAACTTTGAAAACAGCACATTAACCAAAACCCATCTACTAGCACCAAAGTGGAGATATTCCAAACAACAGTCCGAAACAGCTTAACTCTGCCCCAATCTATGCATTGTAATGCATGTCTCTATGCATTACAAAACATAGTTTTCTCTCTACATTTTCAGAAGCAAAGTTACTCCAGGCCCAAATTTCTGAGACTAGACATACAGAAATGTGCATATGCAATTACAGGAGCCAAGGACCTGAAGAAGCCTTTGTTCACATTAGTTTGTTGTCTCTTTATAAAAAGTAGGCTGAAAACTACTCAAAACAGCTAAAGGCTATCTGAAGAGCATGGCATGTTTTAGCATCACCAGAGCAAACACTGTTGCACTGCTCAGCCTTTCTGCCAGATGACCACCTGAGGCTTGTACGCCACAGCTTCTCCCATTAGATACATACATCTTGACATGTCTTGAAATGTCCATGTGTGACCTCATTGCATGACCAGATGTTCATACAGCTGCCTGAGGGGCCCTTGTAAAGAAAATGGGAGGGAGCAGGCTGTAGGGCACATTCAGTGTTCTGGCAGACCAGAGGTAACCCCAAACCAGCCCTTCTGATATAAAGTCAGAAAAAAAGGTGAAAAGTAGAAAGAATGCCATAAAAATACTAGAACTCAAAACTTTGTGAAACTCAAATTAGACTCTTAACTTCAGTACTAAATGGAAAGAGCTCCCACAAAGCAATTTTCCTGCTTGTTTTTACAGTGAACATGATTAAGAATTAAAGAAATTCAAAACTGAAGATGTGTAAAAAAAATACCAAACTACCCATGAGGCAGAGAGGCACGTTCAATAGTCAGAAAAGGCTGTCATGTTTTTTTCATGTCCATTATAAAAGMATGGGCAATCTGCAGGGCAGGAAGAGGCACCTTCCCCAGAAAGTGGCCGTACAAGCCTGTCAAAGTCCAGTAAGCAGAAATCCCCACTGCTTGCTTAAGYCTCAGATTACACAGCTTTCGTGTCTCACAAACATGTGAGCATGTGGGCCGACTGCAGTAACTAGCATTTCGGGTTACTATAGCACTGCTGTTCTGCGCCTACAGTGATTGTGGTCCCTTCCTTTATAAATACATACAGACTCCAACAGATCTCTTTAAGCAGATGCTATTGGATCATTCTACCACCAGTTACAGAAGACTGGTATTTAAGTTCTTCACAATCCCAATATGCAACAGTTGAAGATGAGATCAAGAAAGATGTATATGACAAGGAAAAAAAACAAGTCCAGCTGCAAAAGTTGCTATAACCAGCTCTGTTATAATGTCAGGGGATCAGTGCCTCTGCAGCAGCACTAAGAACAGATTCACCTTTTCCCTGACATCATAGGCATGACCATGTAGCTCTCTAGGGCACGGCATACATCCTCCAGGACAAGGTCAGGCTTTATTTTTTCAATCATAGTGATAGGAAATGGATCACTAAAATTTGGTGGTTCCCTGATCCAGCAGGCACTTAGCGGGCATAGATCAGCTCGCTCAACTGCTGCTTTCACAGAACAGCAATGGAGACATCTGGGGCCCCTGACCATGGCGAAGGCAGATGCCAACAGAAGAAGAACAGAAGCTTGTGCATAAGACACGCATACCTGTAATATCTGTCTGGGCATCTTCAGCCTCAGCTGCCACAGCCCTGCTCTTCCTCTCCAATTCTTTCATTTCAGGCACATAAAAGTCCCCTTGACGAGCAAGGGGGCACACAAAATAGATTCGATCTTCTTTGTAGATCTCAAGTCTGGGATGGGCACACAGCTTTCTCTCCTGAAAGAGAGCAGGCAACCATGACATTAGGAACATACCTCCATTCCTGGCAGCCACCTCATCAAGCTGATGGYGGCTTGTGATAAGCTGGCAGAATTACAGACCATCCAGTTTTACCCACAGCCCTGATGCCATAGATGCTTGAGCTCAGCGGGAAGAGTCCCCCTCAACATGTGCCCACATGCCATCCAGAAATCGCAGTGCCATTTTCCCCACAGCACCAGCTTCTGCATGTGAAGGACCATGGGTTCAGTCAAGGAAGGAAGGTTAGCAGCAAGCAGCTGCACCAGGCTCCTAAAGGAGGTGCTGTGTTGCTGAGCCCTAGAGAGGCCAAGACATTATGCTCATCTTCAGTGGCCCATTTCTGGAAGACTAAACTCACCACAGTTTTCAGCATGGGCGTTTCAGAATCGACTCATGCCCCAGGTGGCAAGCCAAGATGGTAACTACTCCACACTGCAGAGGTGCTTTGGGGGAAAGGATGAGGGAATCCATCTGGGCACACTGGACATGCCAAGCCATGCATGGGAGCACCAAAGCTCTGCCTCCCACACCCTGAGACATGCCAGACCCAAGTCCTGGTGAAAATCCCAGCTCGATCAGACCTCACAGTGAGCTGAAGCAGGGTGGGTGTCTCTGCCACTGCAGCAGGGCTGTGCCTCTGCTGACTGCCACCCCCACTCCCCACATCACCAGGAGTGAGCAGTTTTGGGGAACCCAGCAGCTGCTCTCACAGACCCTGCCAAGCCTCCAACCTTCCTCTCAGCATGGATGCAAGAATCCTCCAAGCAGGCACGCCACTTTCCTGCTAATTAATATAATCCAGAAGCGACAGCTAAAGCAGCCCCTTTCAGAAATGTGAGGGYAGTGGGAGTTGGAGATGTATTCATTGCACTTCAGACAACCTTTCCTCCTCCTCTTCCTCATCCAACCCCCACCTCCCCCCGGCAGTACACTTCAGGCTCACAGAGACGCAACCAGCCCAGTCTCTGCCAGCCTGGCAGGGAGATGTGATGGGGGCACTTTTCTCCTAACATTCTGGTTTTCCCCAGGCTCATATGAAGTCAGGTAAGTGGGGCTCCAGGCACTCATGGGGGCCTGGGGCTAGGCTGAAAAAAGCAGCTGGGCCCTGCTTGCTATCCTCTCCTCACCCGCCCAAATGCTGCAGTGTCGGCAGTTCGCCTGGCAAAGGGGGCAGACTGTTTACAAGCCAGGTGAGAAGGGAGAGTGTCTCTTCAGTGGGTTTTTGCCTTTTCAAATCACTGACAACTTTTATTTTGGGAGCTCAGGCAGCACAACACATATTCCCAGAGCCCTGTGCTGGAAAGGTCTATGCCAGAGAGTGGGGAGAGCTGCAAAGTCATGCCTGTTCTGCAGGCAAAGCACCTACAGAAACCAAAAAGGATGCAGTGACATGGGTCTGGAGCACAAGGACTTCTCACTGTATAAGTCAACAATTCAGGGATATTCCTGGATTTCATCCTCTCCCTGTTCCGGCTCTTCTTACAGGTCAAGTGAAGTCTAGGGAATTAAATGGTACAGGAGGATGGGACATTGGCTTCTCAAGACATGTTGACTCGATTGCCAGCAATCACTGTCCATCCCTAAGGGAAGTACCCAAGTTGTGCAGAGCTTGGGCCTGACTCTATATAGAAACACAGTACTGGCTCCCTCAACCACCTTCCTCCTCCGTGCCCAGCCAGAGACTTTCTCAACCTTAAAGGGCCAAACCACTCTCAGACCAGCTTTCCAAACCCTCTCCTCCCCACAGAGAACCCACACAAAGCCAGGCAACTCTGACCCTACATAACCAGGGACCAATCACAAATGTGAGAAAGGGGTCGGAAAACTGCAGGWAGTGCTCTCTACATGTCCTTAACCCAGGGCTGGACCCTCACTTCTTGCCTATGGTAGCTCTATGACCACATTAACTATTGCCTTATAAAAACATGGGTTTACTCCCATTGCTGTACCAAACCTCCTCTGCTCTCAGGAATGGACTGAGCTGCTTCCAAACCACTCATATCCTGGCCAAATGAAGGCATCAGGCAAAGTCTATGACACAGAAGAGCCAAAGCAAACTTCTCTTCGATCCTTAGCACCAAGGCTCACTATCTGAAGAGCCATCTCCACACTGATGTGATGCTGTATTTCTCCCTGACTCTGCCGCCCAGGGAATGGACACATGGGATATCACAGAGGTCTGAACCAAAAAGGTGAGAAATGRAGTAACAATGATGAGCGAGTTGGAGCTAGTGCATAACCGCCCAGTGACACGGCAGATCACAGGAACTTCAGGTCCCAAAGTGAAGGTGAGGAGTTGACAGCAGCTGTCACCTCCCCTTAAACAGTGACATTCAAGGCCAGCTGCAGTCCCCAAACGCTCTCATGAGCATTTCTATCACTGTGAGGCTAACAACCACCCAAGCACAGGCTGCAGAGCAAGGAGGCAGGGACACCCTGCCAGGAGCACTCAAAACATCTCAGGGCCCCTGCTGATGGACAGGCCATTCAGATTACCCTTGCAGGTTTCAGCAGGACCATGGACAACCTCTGTACAGAGCTGCAGCATCACAGCTTCAAGCCAGGTTTCCTCTAAAGAGAGTAATTGGGGACAATACTCCATTATAGGCAATAACATAGTCACCTCCAGTCAAATCAGCCCCACCCAATTACTCAAATCTTTGGGCTGGAGCCAAAAAATCCTTTCAGATTCCCTGTGAGTAAGGATGGAAGCAGGATACACAATGAGAAAAGCCGGTATGAGTCATTTTCAGGTCTAGCCTTTCAGGGAAAGCCAGCAGGAAGCCTGACAGCTCAATGCCTTGGATAAGTGGCCTAGGGAATTTCGTGGCAGGTGTCCAAGGGCCACAGACACTAGTGAAAATCACTTTCTCTCCATGGGGCCTCAGTTTCCCCATGTGTAAAATGGTGATGGAAATATGAATTGTAAGCCTTGAGAATATAGGGGGCCACAGCTGCTGACGGAGAGCAGGTAGTAGGAATCAAACTCAAGCCTGGGCAGAGTTTTTACCAGTGCAGAAGGTTTCCTTGTCCCATTGCAACATCTCAGAGTCTAGTCAAGCTCAGACTCAGAGTTTTGGCAGAGTCCCTTATCCAACCGACTAAATCAAGGCAATTTGTGAAATCCCAGCGCCTTGAACACCCCTGACAAGGTAGCATTCAAGGTGAGGGTCCGGCTCCTGTTTAACTGGGGCATACAGCAAGCACTGAGTCCCTCATGGAGGTGCCAGCGCTGAACAGGGAAATCAGTTTTCTCACCCATGTGCTGCAGGAACAAGGAAATGCAGCCCCCTCTAACATCCTGTGCAGGCAATACCTCTTGTGACTGAGCTGAGAGTACTGCTGAAAGGAAATCACATTTCTGACAAGCAGGCAAACTCGATCCCTCAAAAAGACTTGCAGGAACACGGGCAGGCTTCCAATGCATTTGAAGCCTAGAGTTCTCACTTCTAGGCAGGTGAAAGAGTAACACACATAGATCAAAACTGTATTAAATAAAAACAAGTTGAGTTGTTTTTAGCAGCAGAGCAGAGGCGTCTCATATAACTCCTGCTTTTTAAGCAACACACCAGACAAGAATCCTCCCCATCACTCTGCCCCTTGCTCCACTAACAACCAACCGATCGGGGAATCTTCAGCTCCCTTAGTTATTTTAGGTTACTGCAACACATACTAGAGACAGYGATATTCAAGATTCATTGGTTTCTTGGAGGCATCCAGCTAGCTCTCCATCACTTAATGAAGACTAGGAGAATGCAAAAGATATTAGAGCAGAGAGACCCTTGATAAGATTCACACACTCTAAGCAGTTTAAAACTTCAGGGCTGCAGTGTGGTCTCCAAGACATCCCAACTGACTACCCAAAGCCCACCTGGGATTCCTTAACAGCAGTTCTGGGACATAATCTCTGAAAACGATTTGTCAAGGCTGCTACAGGTCCCCTTCCAATTCTACAGAAATAGTAGTGCCTTCCCTCAAAGCAAAAGCAATGCCCCCCTTGTGCACAAGAAAAGCAGGAATCATGGCTTTTTAAGGAAAAAAAAGAAGAGTATGACTGTACGAAGAACAGAACAACTGCCAGATCTGCAGTTGAGCCAAACACTTTTCATGCTTTGGGACAGTCCTGTAAGAGAGATGAGGATGCTCTGTCCTGCCAGAGCAGGGCTGGGAGCTTTTGTTGGGAGAAACAGTCTCCCTGATAAGAGACAGACACCCACTATAAACATTGACCTCATTAYTGACATCAACAAGGATGCTTAATACTTGCCTACCTACCTCATTCAAAGTTTTCTCCTAAAACAGCTGGAGGGAAATCTTCTCAGATCACACTGTTTTTCTAGTAGCAGAACAGGGCACTCTAGGATGTTGTTGCAATCCCTGTGGGGAATAGYGGCACCAGCACACACATGATGTGACTTGGAGTCTGCATCAGTATGTTACAGGACTGAGAGAGGGAAAGTAATACAAAGAGCAATTACAATGTTTGCAAAATGAAGAAAAGGGGGGAAAACAGACTATCTTGTCATGGGTGCTTCCACACCACTCACATCTCCACAGAAGCAGGGCTGTTAACAAAGTCCTGAAACCTGACACAGCYATGGCTTGTGTAAAGGAGAGCTGAAAGGAGCTTGGCCACAAGTTGTATATCAGCAGKGCCTGCTCAGAGACCACCAGTTTTTAAGCTGCCTCCAATCATCTCCAAAGGATTAGGCCAAAACACAGCCACCAAGCTTTGTCACACCATCCTTTTTACCGGGGAGCTCCACTTTGTGGTCAGATCTCAAGGAAGCAAGAAAATCTTGACCTTACTATCAACCCAAAAACAGAGAACAGAAAAGCGAAGGGCAAGGGGCCTCAGACTACGCTCTCAGACCCCAAAGGGATCGCTCCAGGTGAAAAAGTCACTGCCAGCAAAAGTTTCCCATCACTTTGAGTGCCCAGTCACAGACTCTACTGGCATAACCCAGAGCTGACAGAGCTGACTACAAGTGGTCAAAAGCCCATGCTGCCCACTCTGCAGGCCAGCCAGGAGCTGAAGAGATACAATAAGCACCAAGACCGAGGGAACGCTCTGCTTCTCCACCACCAATGCACGCAGGTGGGAATGAACTCACTGCTTTCCCAGCTGCCTTTTTAAATCAAGTCATGATCCAGACTAGAGAGCCAGCCCTTAAATCCGTGCTTCTTCCCAAAGCAACCCAGCTCCTTGCAGGGCCACTGCAGAGCTCAAAAGTAGCAGCAGATCGGCTACCCTAGAAAAACCATACAGGAATACAGGGCTGCACTACCAGCTCCTCCTTCCAGCCTACATAGCTGGCCAGGTCTCTGGGGTGAGAAGCCTGCAGCACTCACGGGAGAAAGTAGGAGAAGGACCCAGACAGGAGAACAAGCAGTGTGAAAAGATGGCAAAGGTATGAAGACGAAAATCAAGAGCTGAGTTTTGGCCACTGGTGAAGCTGAGGAGAGAACTGGGACAGGAGGCTGAGCTCAGGCAAGATGGACACCATGGGGCACTGTGTACCACAGCGGCACACCCATGAACCCTCATCAAAGGGTGGCTGAAGCTGGGCAAGTGAATTAGATCGCCAGAGAGAGGGAGCTGAGAGAGGGGATGAGGAAGGCCTAAAAGACATTCTGTAAGAACAGCTCCTGAAGTTCTGTCAGAGGAGGGCTGCATCACTGTGGGGAAGATGAGTGAGTGCTGTAGAGGGAGTTGTAAAAGAAAGAGGCAGCAATGGAGACCAAAGCCCAGGTCTGAGGTGGCCAAATAAGAAGAGAGGTAGCAGACAGGAACACTGTCCCATCCAGGTTGGAACCAAGGGGATGAGGCTTGAGGAAAAGGCAGAGGTGATGAGACTAGGAGACAGAACTTTAAAAAGGCACAGAAGTGGAGTGCTCGAAAGCGGCAGAGATCACAAGAGATCCAGAGATCACAAGGCAGGGAGAGACCTGGCAAGCACAGATGGAGGTAGAGCCAAGTATGGTCAAGAGGTGGGTGCCAGCGTGGGACAGAGAAGACTGAGGATTAGCTCAGAGGTGAGGAAGGCCACAAGCCAGCTGCAAATGAGAAAATCAACTGTAAGATACTTGAGACCAGAGTCCAAAAGTAAAGTAGGCACACAGTAAATTATTGAAGGTCCACTGACACGGCAAAACAACAGGGAAGTTCAACATGCATAAGCTTTGCAGCTGAGAAACAAACCGTTCCATTAATTGTGAAGCTAAGTCAACAGATGGAGTGGCAAGGTGGATATGGAAGTTTACTGGGCAAAGCCCTCGAGTCAGATCAAATGCAGTCTTGCACAGGTGGAGCAGCTCACCGAGATGTGAACAGTGGGACACTGACAACAGCAGGGGCCAGGCTGCCAGCAATGAAGGCAGAGCCAGAATAACTGGGGCAGAAAAGGGGTGTGGTCTCTTCTCAAGGTCATGCAGCATCATATCCCTTCTGAGTCCCTGCCACAAGTTCATTCTTCCTAAGGAAACTGAGATCAACAGCCCAGCTAAGCTCAAAGAAGCTGTGCCCAGGTAGAAGGGGTATAACCAGCAGAGATGAGGAGTCAGTGCAGAGCACAAGGCTCCTTTATTTCTTTGCAGGACCTTCCAGGCGGTTATATGCCTGTGGAAGCATCAGATTTATTGTTTGCAATCGATACCATCAGGCAATACATACACAGTAAAAATCCAGTGCATCAAGAGTATATCAGCTTAATCCTGACATGCACAGCAGATCCAGCATATTTCTGCTGTGTAAGACTCACTACTTCACATGAAGCCAACTCTTTCTTGTCCCATTCAGGAGCCATAATGGAGAGATGCTCACTATCACCTTGGGAATGCTGAGCACTCTTCTTTCCCAGGTGAAGCAAACACCATCCCTCTCATCTTTATCCTCAGGTCCCATTTCCCAATCACACATCATCCCTTTCATAGAATCAYAGAATCGGGAAGGTTGGAAGGGACCTCCGGAGATCATCTAGTCCAACCCCCSTGCTCATGGAAGGTCACCTACAGCATGTTAGACAAGATTGCATCCAGGCGGACTTTGAATATCTCCAGAGAAGGAGACTCCACAACCTCTCTGGGCAACCTCTTCCAGTGCTCTGTCACTCTCACAGGGAAGACATTCCTCCTCACATTCAGGTGGAACTTCCTGTGGTTCACTTTGTGCCCRCTGCCTCTTGTCCTGTCACATGGGACAACYGAAAAGAATTTGTCCTCATCCCCTTGACACCCTCCCTTCAGGTACTTGTACACATTGATAAGATCCCCCCCCTCAGTCTTCTCTTCCYGAGGCTAAAGAGGCCCAGCTCTCGCAGACGTTCCTCACAGGGCAGATGCTCCAGCCCTCTGATCATCTTTGTAGCCCTATGCTGGACTCTCTCCGGTAGCTCCAYGTCTCTCTTGTACTGGGGAGCCCAGAACTGGACGCAGTACTTGAGATGAGGCCTCAGCAGGGCTGAGTAGAGGGGCAGGATGACCTTCCTCAACCTGCTGGCAACAGTCTTCCTAATGCACCCTAGGATACCATTGGCCTTCCTGGCTACAAGGGCACATTGAAGGCTCATGGTCAGTTAGTCCTCCACCAGCACTCCAAGATCCTTCTGCGACTTTCTCCACGTTGTCCTCATCTTTCTAGAAACACAGTATCTCTTGGCCTTTTGCTTCTGCGAGCAGCATTACTGCACCCAGTACTTCAAAAGACATTTCTTGTCATGCCAGCAGAGCAGGAGGTAGCTGATCTCCTCAGTGGCATAGGCTTTCCTCTCCCTGCTATTCCATTAATGAATAAACTATTGCTTGACCCTCTTTCTCCAGCTGCTCTGATGGGCAGCTAGCAAGCATGCCAAACCAAGCAGGCTGGCTAGCCACCCCACAGCTGATATCCCTCAATGATTTGGCATGAGGGCAGGTTTCCTTTTAAAGGCCAGGGAAGTCCCAGTAGTCTGACAAGCACCAGCTGTCTATGTATGCAGCTCCCTGCCAAAGTGCCAGTTCTATTCCAGGCCTTGCCTTATAACCTCTTGAGTGGAGGATGCACCTGCTTCCTCTTGCTGACTTTGGATGGGCACAAGAGCTGTTCCAGCTGTATAGGGCACGTGAGGAGGTGCCTAAGAAGTGTCCTGGTGCTGCATAAAAAGACAGCAGTATCCAGATAATGGCTGCTGCAGGAGATCTTCTGGATCAAATGTTCACCATGCCCAGGGATGAACAGAGGACCAGGCAAAGGAGAGTTGTCCAGTAAAAGGTCCTTCCTGCCTCATCAACCTCCAAGGGTGACTGTTCACATAGTTCAAAGAGGCCATCACAAATGCCACAATGCCAGCAAGGGAGCACAAGGAGGAGAGGTCGACACAACAAACCTGATGGCCCTACTAGAAAGCATGCATGTCATGGAGTGCATGCAAGGCTTTCAGACTACAGAAAAGAATTATTTGCTACTTGGAAAAAAGCAGTCTTGTCTAAAGAGTCAGAGGCAAAATGATGGCTGAAGGAACAGACAGAAAATAGATATGCAAAGGACTGATCGACCATGATACCTGATATGTGAATAAATGAATGCTGGAGCTTGAACCAAGAGAAAGACAGACAAATCCCCATTTTTGTTCTCAGCAACAATAACCACACATAGATTTGTGCTTTTTTTTTCCTTTGGCTGATACAAGATACCTGAGCAAGACAGACTTCTCTGAAACTCTAATCTGAAAGCAGCCACCGAAGAGCAACAGAAAGTAGCCAAATTGCTTTCTCCCACTTCCTCAGAGCCCAGTAAGCCCCATGCAGTGAGCAAGAGCACTTCAGCCAGCTTTCACTGATGCAGAAGGAAGGGGGAGACATCTCCCACAGTGTATGGGGCAGAGGRAGAGACAGCAGACCAACCTGCCCAAAGCACAGAGGTGGCAGGAGGTCATCCTGTCCCTTTCTGCTGACACTTACACTGGCTTGGAGACACCCAGTGAATCACTCACTTCCTTGCCTGAAAGGCTGAGCACCCCAGGGGGAGTATACTCAGTCACATTCCCACCACCTCTCTGAGGATGCTGATTTTGCAGTTACGGCCATCACCACTCCGCCACACAGTCAATGGGTTGCCCTGAAACTGCAGGGCAGCAGTGCAGGTGGATGAGCAATGCCCCATCTGCTCCCTTCTGGGCAAGGGCCTGGAAGTCACATTCAGGGAGATAAGGGATACTCAGCCCCTGTAGACATTACATGACCCTTCACAGGTGGGCAAAAGCATCCTTTCATGCACACACACTTCCCCACTATCCTGCAAGTCCTGCGAGCAGGATCCACCACAGGAATCCTGCCTAAGTCCAGGTCTCTTCCCTAGTCTTGTCCTTCCCTAGTCTTGTGTTTATCAATCTTCACATCAGAGGCTGCCTTTAATTTTGAGTACGAGGTACCCATCTAATTAAAATTTAATTTATAGCTCAACCTGAAATCATTAAAATACCAGCTGAATCCTGTCGAAATAAAAAAAAAAAAAGAAGTAATGGTTTGTTCATGCTGCACAGTGCCCCTTGGTGTTTGTCGGGAAACAGAAGGCATGTTGGAGCACTGCAGGGATGGGCTTTGTCACTTCATCAGCCTCATCTGCTCAGAAATTCAAATGCCACCAAAAGACTCTGCTTCATCTCTCACTGCTGGAAGAATTCACTGCTTGTTAAAAGACCTGCAAACAAAGAGCCATGTGGTTACAGCCAGCAAAACAGTTATTCAGCAAAAGGCCCTCTTATGGTCCTCGCAGTGCTCAAGCACACCGGCGCTCAGACTTCGGTCAAACCAACTATCTGCCACAAAATGCTTGTTCAGCCTTAGATTTCCCTAGARAAGCTGTGTGGAAACACAGCAGAGGTGTTCGGGGTCTCTGGTTGGTAAAAAGTGGTGTAACATCCCCAAGACTGCAGAGGAACACGCAGATCAGCTGGCAGGTCATCCTGCCTCTCCACCGAGTGCCTGCATATATTCTTCACCTTCCCTGCGTTGTTGAATGCCTCCCACCCCACAACCAGGACTGCCTAAATGCAACCCCCCACTCATCCTCCCTGGCCTGGCTCATGGGGTAACCTTCAAGACATGCAAGCCTGGTCATTCATGATTCCAGGGCTGATCACTATTATAACATCTTGCAGAGAGGATTCCCACACTGCTGCCAAGCTCTGAGCTTCCCAATGTGGCAAAATTGATGTCCCAATCAGCCACATCTTAGGACTGAATCATCTATGCAATAGAGGAGCTGAGCAGCTCCCACCTCTTCAGAGACGTTCACCTCATGTCCCAGCTCACCTCGGCCTCCACACTCTCATTCAGCTTGGCATGCACTCACAGCAAAATCCTGCAGCCCTTGCTCAGGCCTGAGTATCTCRGGCAGAGCAGGCCTCGCAAAGGTGGAGAAGAAACAGAGGAGAGAGATGAGAGAAAGAGAGAGAAGGGAGAAGATGAGCAAATGGAAAGAGTTACAGATACAGATTCTCTGGAGCACCTGTCACCCTTCTCAGCTGGAGGATCTCCTGCCTTCTGGCAATGTCTACAAGAGTCTGTAAAATGGAACCATTATTGGAAAAGCAGCAGAAGAGTAAGAGACCAGTCATCCTGATAGAAGCTCTCTCTTCAACCTGGCCCTTAGAAACACTAAGTGGCCCTCTGAGCTGCCTGCACTCTGTGCATCTGCCATCCAAGCAATGGTTTTAGCCGGAGCAGGACATGTTCAGATGTAAAACGTGAGGCAAGACAAACAACAGGGCAGACCACAGACACCACTACTTTCAACACTACCCACTGCCTAAAGCAAACATAAGGCTCTTGTCAGGCACTTCTAGAAAGGAGGTAGAGCTATTCCAGCCCTGCCAGGCATGAATGGGCCCCAGGAGAGAGTGATGGCGCAGGATCAAGGAACAGCACAGCATCCAGTTTAAACATCAGCCCCTTCCCCTGCTGTGGTCCCAATTGAGAAAACAAAACTTCCCCCAGGAGAAGATCAGTGAGAGGCCCAAGCTGGCTTTGAGACAGGCATGCAGACTCACAGAGAAGCTGCTCATAGCTTCATGCCAGCCATTTGTATGTTAGCTTGTCACAACGGGCATCAGAGTGCCAGGCACTGGTGCAGTTTGCAATACCAAGTGCCCAGCAAGCAGATACAATGACACCATCACAGTATGGAGAGAGCCTGCTGGGCATGCTGAGGACCAACCCTATCTACAAGTCTGCTGCAAACCCAGAGCAACTCCAGTGACTCAAACACATTTTCAGTACCCAGCAGAAGAGCAGAGTCTGCTCACAGTATCGTTATGTTCAGGTTCAACTTGATACCGCATTTGATTACAAATATCAGAAATGGTTTTCTAAATGCTGGCATCCAGAGCACAGGCTTGGTTCTCACTGTAACGCAGCACAGAGCCACAAGGCCGACAAGAGGCGATGCTGATGGCCAGTTATGCCTCCAGCCCCGCTGGGTCCCTCCCTCATTCTTTCGCACTAGGACGCACACAGTCTCCACTTCCTCCATTTGCTACACTTTTAAGCTCATGTTGAGTTTGCTCAGACAGGCCCAGACAGATCAGGGGAAGGAGCTGAAGCTCTCAGCAGAGCAACTCGGTTGGTGAAGTGCAGGAGAAGGTTTGTGGTGCTATGAAGAAAATCTGCACTCCTCTCCTAATCTCCAGCCTCCTTAGGATCCAGCCCCAAGGAGACTCCTTTTCTAGCCATCCCGTGCCCTCTGCCAAGCAGCTTTACATGGGAATCAGAGAGGGAAGGCAGCAGGGGACAGCACTCCTCCTTGCAGTGGCACCTCCTGCCTGACAGACAGCTCTTGAAATGGAAATAATAAAAAGAAATGAAGGGATGGCATGAGGGGAAAGYGTGCTAGGAGATGTTGCCTTGGAAAACAACACTGGATACAAGGTAAGAGGGGCAGACAGGCAGGGGATCTGGCAGAACAGAGAGGCTTGGACGCATGGACAGGAATCCAGAGCCGAGCAGGGGTTAACCACATCCTTGGTGACAWTGACAGAGCACTGGGCTAGCACTGACCCCTCCTGACCATGCATCTCTCCCTCCACCATGAGGTTCAGATGTCCTGGCAATCAACCACTCTCTAAATAGCACAGAATGTATACTTTAAATGAGAACTCTCTGAGACACTGCACTGATATTATTCTAGCTGAACCCTTTAAAAAAGAAAGAAAAAAAGAAGCCCAAGAAAATTAACCCCACATATCTGACCGAATCTGATGGATTATTCATATGACCAATGGAGCTTTATTTCCCTTCTCTCACAAACAGGTAGGCAATTCACAGCCAGGGAGAGCACCCATGTTCGCACCAGTCCCAATGCATTCTGGCAGTATATATACAGTCRCACACATCCAAAAGCTCAGAGCTCACTCGTTCTCCCATATAAACATCAGCAAGGGCTCATACATCTTTTCRCTATGACTGCCCCCTCATCTGCACTGCTGGGACTTAGATTGCTGCTTTTTATGCCAGCAAGTCAGCTTGTACTCRGCTGCTGTGCAGGGGGATCCAGGAGGAGACCTGACACGTCTCTTCCCAAAGCATGCCAGCATCTCCTGTCTCCTGCTCTGAGAAAGCAAGACTCCACCATGTCTTGCTTTCGGTCAGGGAACGTCCATCCTCTTCTCCTCCTGAGTAAGAAGTCTGGCATTTTGACACCAGGGATATAAAGAAATGGCAAAACTGTAAGGAGTTGAAGGGCCCTGAATTCAGTCACTAAAATTAGACCTAGAGATCAGTATGCTGAAACTGAGCCTCTGGCTAGTACTGCAGGGACTGTGCTGTGTGCCACATCCTCCTCATTTCCTCACATGCTCCACGCTCAGTATGTCATCCCATCTTATATTAGACTGTGCGTGCTGGGTAGTGCAGACTGTCTTTTTTAGTTTGTATAGTACCTAGCTCAGCAGGCCTCTGACCAAGRGCAGGGCCATTTGGAGCTTTCCCAGTTCAGACAGAGTGCCATGTGAAAGCATTTGTGTTGGCCCATCACCTCACCCTCAACCCCAGACTGGGGATTTCTCTGTTTTCATTTCTCTTTGTCCCATCTGGCCCTACCTGACCTTCAGCAGTGCTGTTTTGAGACAAATGCACATGTAAGACTCATTAGGTGCTACAGAACAGCCCTGCTTTCCTATATCAGGCAAAGAGAGACAGCATCACAGCAAGGGGCAGCACACTGTCCCWATGCTCTGCCAGTCCATCCGTACAACCAGGTACTCACTCACAACTAGCTTGCACCACAGTGTGTGGCTCCACAGGGCAAAGAGGACAACAGCCTGCTGGCAGAYGGGTTTGATCCTGACCACACCAATGGGACCAACCAGCAAGAATGGAATGCAGTAATGCTGTGCTCCATTCACAGAAGTGAGATGATACTGGATACCATCAGCGCAGGAGCAGCAATTGGGATGTGTAAACCTGCGGTTAGAGCTGCAAAGAAGTAGCCCCAACCAAGGATAAAACTGGTCTGGGTGCAGGATCATTTACTGCAGCACAGTCCTGGTGAGGGCAGGCCACAGGAAGAGAGCTCTCACATCACAGTTAAACATCTCCTCCTTGATCCGAAATCCCAGATCCTGCAGATGAAAATGAAAACTGACCTTCTTTTCTAGGTTTTGAGAAGAGATGTTCTCCCCTCCACTAGAATGTGTTCAGTGGTACCAATGCCTGACCAGGAAGATAGACAACAAAGCACCTCTGCCTGTGCCAGCCTGTCCCCTTGAGCAGAGGAGCTCAAGTAGGGTCCTTGAGCAGGTTGCTTAGGACTGTGCCCAGACAACTTTTGAATATTGCCAAAGATGAAGTCTCCACAACCTCTCTGGGCAACCTGTTTCAGTGCTCAGTCATCCTCACAGWAAAAATGCTTTTTCTTATGTTCAGACAGAATTTCTGGTCATTCCRCTTGTACTCATTGCCCCTTGTACTGTCACTGAGCACCACTGAAGAGAGTCTGGCTCCATCTGCTTTATATTCTCCTTTCAGATATTTAAACACATTGATAAGATCCACCCCCAGTCTTCTCTTCTCCAAGCTAAACAATCTCAGCTCTCTCAGACCTTYCTCATATGAATGATGCTTCAGTTCCTTAATCATCTTAGCAGCACCAGTAGCTCCACATCTCTCTTGAACTGGGGAGCCCAGAACTGGGCACAGTACTCCTGGTGTGGCCTCACCGGTGCTGAGTAGAGGGGAAGGACCACCCCCTTTGATCTGCTGGCAACATTCTCTCTAATACACCCTTGGATTCCATTGGCCTCCTTTGCTGGAAGAGTATATTGCTTGTCCACATCCAAATTCATGTCCACCAAATTAGAGGTGGACTGAAAGAGGGGAGGTGTGTGGAAATCAGGATGGTTTGGGCAAAAGGGAGGGCGAGATGCTGGAGGGAGAGGCAGATAGGCATGCTTTCTACTAGTAGCATGTCAAACCTCAAGGAAAACCTGATATTTCACAATTTGCAGCTCAGGCAGAGCTATGACATTGAATAGGGCACACATGCAGTCCTGCTGCAGGTGAATCACAACATTGAGGTTTGTCTGGATCACACAACCTCTTTTTTTTCCAAAAAGGCTTCATATCCAACCCTCCAGGATTTGCTCAGCATGATTTACCTCCAGAAACGGCCAGCATAGATAGCCAGCACCCAAAATACGTAGCAAGAGCCGAACTGTGAACATGATGCTACTGAGTACTGTGAAACAACTGCTGCTTCCCAGTCTGGAGAAAGTCACATTTCAGAAGCTGGTGAAACTGTTCCAACATGCCAGCCATATGCCCTTGTGGCCAGGAAGGCCAATGGTATCCTAGGGTGCATTAGGAAGACTGTTGCCAGCAGGTTGAGGAAGGTCATCCTGCCCCTCTACTCAGCCCTGCTGAGGCCTCATCTCAAGTACTGCGTCCAGTTCTGGGCTCCCCAGTACAAGAGAGACGTGGAGCTACCGGAGAGAGTCCAGCATAGGGCTACAAAGATGATCAGAGGGCTGGAGCATCTGCCCTGTGAGGAACGTCTGCGAGAGCTGGGCCTCTTTAGCCTCGGGAAGAGAAGACTGAGGGGGGATCTTACCAGTGTGTACAAGTACCTGAAGGGWGGGTGTCAAGGGGATGGGGCTAAACTCTTTTCAGTTGTCCCATGTGACAGGACAAGAGGCAGTGGGCACAAACTGAACCACAGGAAGTTCCGCCTGAATGTGAGGAGGAATGTCTTCCCTGTGAGAGTGACAGAGCACTGGAAGAGGTTGCTCAGAGAGGTTGTGGAGTCTCCTTCTCTGGAGATACTCAAGGCCTGCCTGGATGCAATCTTGTCTAACATGCTGTAGGTGACCTTCCATGAGCAGGGGGGTTGGACTAGATGATCTCCAGAGGTCCCTTCCAACTCTATCGATTCTATGATTCTATGCATGTACTTTGAAATCCCTTGCGCTGAGGGGTGTTACAAAAACATAAGGTGGTGTTATTGTAATCAAGAAAATCGCATTTCCAGCAGTCAGCAGGAAAAATTAACAATGACAAAACACTATTCCAGTACTATAGCAGTGCTGGGGACATGGGAGACTAATAACTGGAAAATGAAAAAATCACTGCAGGACAGCAAATCCTCCAGGTAGCAAAATACGTCACCTGACAATTAACACTTCTTGCAGCCAACAGCATCTCTCCCTGCCCTCCGATTTCTACATTGGAGTCACCATTCCGCAACCAGGACACCATCCTGTAAATCAAACAGTGCTTCACCTTCAGACAGACAGGTGAAAATCGGCTTCTGAGTTGCCCTCCGCAGGAGTGAGAGGAAGAGCATTTGGACTGTGGGAGCTAAGAAACTTGGGCACACTAGTTGGAAGAGTTTTTCATTTTCACTTTGGTGAAGGCAGCCTGCCATGTAATTTACACCTCAGCTATCTTCCTCACACTTCCCAGGGTCAAAACACCCAGTTGCTCCTGTCCTGGCACGCATGCGCTTTCATGCACAGTGGAGCCAGAGGAGCTGGAGAGGAGCAGCTGTCACACACAGCAAAACCAGGACATGCAAGAATGATCAGGTGTGAATTCCTGCGTATASGAGTTCCCCCTTCCTGCTCCTGCCCTTGGCTGGGAGGTCTCAGCTCAGAGAGAGAGCTGAGTGTGGAGCCCATGAGACACAGAAATGGTCTCTGACAGGTGCAGGTTGCTGCTGGAAGCTGCCATAGGGCTCCTTTACCTTACCCCTTCCCAGGAAGGATACGGAGAGGTTGCTTCCTTTACTCTTTTCCAGTAAGTCCTAACACACTTTCCCTTTCTGCAAACACAGACAAGCTAAGGACCTCTGCTCCTTCTCCCATTTAGGACCTTGTCAAGATGCATCAGAGATCCTATAACATCAACCAAATACATGAACATCCTCCATCTTCAGAGACGAGGATTGGAAAGATCCCAGGTCAGGCAGTAAGTCTCAGCATGACAGTCAGAACAGAAGCAAATTTTTTTAGAAGGTAGCCAGAGGACAGTGAGAGCCTATGGCATGGGAACGGGGACAGAAATCCCTATCTCCCAACTACAAAGGATAAGCCTGGGATACGGCTGCAGCATCAGACAATGTTACCTGCCCACCTTAAGGTACTTAGATGTGTTAGCATACACACTATCAGGAGTGTATTTTCCTGCTCCGATCTATGGGAAATTCACTTGCAGAATAAGGAGCTGACAGTGCCACCACGCATCATTTCAATTTATGGAGTGCGAGTCCCTCACAATTTTACTATTATTTGATACTAATTAATCCTGGAACATAAAATTTCAGAAGTGAAGCAAACATTGCATTTAAATTAGTTTCCTTCATCAACTTCTTGAAATTGCCTACTTTCCACACCACCAAATTCTGTTTTGCTCTTGTACAAGCCATGGGGTAAGTGAAGCAAACTACATAGTCTTTTCTCTCCCATTTCCAGTGCCATGCTGCATGTCCTCCATTCTTCCTTTCTCCCTGAATGCAATTGTCCAAACTGTGTCCCTTCCTACTTGTCATTATTCCCCCATCACTTTCATATGGAAGCTCTCTGAAGGGGACTTTTGTTTTAATCACCTAGAAAGCTCAAGCCCTAAATTTACATTATAAAACAAGAAATCTGTGTAAATCCATGCAATCTCTTCTCACTTGAGGGTCCAGTCCTGGATTGCTGTTTCTGTCCCTTGTAACATCACAGCTATGGGAGCATGTACTTCAACAGCCACACTGGAAGAGACTGAGAGAAGTGAGGAGCACAGCTGGAGAGGGTTGCTTCTATTTCAGACTATGAGCCCCCAGGGACCAACACTCTCCTTTCAGTCCTCCAAGGATGCTTTTTCAGCATTAATCACACAGCTGAAGAAGAGGCTGACACAATGATCTCCACTATCACGGATGACTGGAGCAATGCTAATCTGCCTTGTGTGTTTTGTTGCCCTGGCAAGGTTGCCAAGAATTGCAGCTGTGGCAATTCCTCTGCCTCTTGTCAAGGCATAGCCTTCCATTTCCTCATCAGGAAAGGAATAATAGCCTAAGATGCTTTTAGGCACATCACACTCTGGCCAGATAGGCCACTGGACTCAAGACTCCCATATTACACAGGGCATCAGGCAGGTAAGAAGAACCTCTTCCTCTTTGAAACACAGGTCTTCATTAGGTTGCTCTCAGGAAGAATAAATACTAAGCTAGAGAACTACATACCAATCTTGAGATACCCAGTAGTAGTTTGTTTCTTATGCTGAAAGATTTTCTTCCATGCCTAACTCACAGCTGAGAGCCCTGAGAGCTCCTGATCCACTTGAATATTCAGTGTTATCCAAATCCGCCTTGATTTTCAACATCATCTCTTGGGACACCACTCACTTGAGTATTTGTCATTCTACAACAGGAATACACTTGTTATTTCCAACATTCTAACTATGTCTTTACCAGTAACAGGCCCTAAAATTAAACAGTTGTGTGACTAAATTAGAGTGATCGAGACATTACAGGAATACAAGAACATGAACTTTAGCCTTGCCACTGCAACCAATGCCCAAAGCACATGGGAAGTGTCTAAACAGGCTACTTGAGAGAATTATAGGAATGCTGTCAGAGTATGTAGAGATGCAGCAAGGAAGGCTAAGGCCCGTTTGGAATTGAGTCTGGCAAAGGATGTTAAGGACAACAAGAAGGACTTCAAATACATCAGCAGCAAGAGGATGACTCGGGAAAACGTAGGCACTCTCCTGAATGGGTCAGGGGCCCTGATGACAAGGGATACAGAGAAGGAAAAACTACTGAATGCTTTGTTTGCTTCAGTCTTCACTGCTAAGGGCAGCCCTCAAGAATCCCAGAGCCTGGACGTGAGGGAGAAAGTCTGGAGAAAGGAAGACTTTCCTTTGGTTGAGGAGGATAGGATTAGAGATCTGGGCAAGCTGRATGTTCTTAAATCCATGGGCCCTGATGGGATGCACCCATGAGTACTAAGGGAGCTGGCAGATGTTGTTGCCAGGCCACTCTCMATSATCTTTGAAAGGTCCTGGAGAACAGGAGAGGTGCCTGAGGACTGGAAGAAAACCTATGTCACTCTAGTCCTCAAGAAGGGCAAGAAGGAGGACCCAGGCAACTATAGGCTGGTCAGTCTCACRTCCATCCCTGGAAAGGTGATGGAACACCTCATTCTGGATGTCAACTTCCAAGGGTATGGAAGAAAAGAAGGTGATCAGGAGTAGTCAGCATGGATTCACCAAGGGGAAATCCTGCTTAAACAATCTGATATCTAGGAGGACATCCTCCTAGATAAGCTCAGCAAGTGTGGGTTAGACAAGTGGACAGTGAGGTGGCTTGAGAACTGCCAGAATGGCAGAGCTCAGAGGGTTGTCATCAGTGACATGGAGTCTAGTTGGAGGCCTGTGGCTAGTGGAGTCCCCCAAGGCTCAGTACTGGCTCCCATCCTCTTCAACTTCTTCATCAGTGACCTAGATGAAGGGACGGAGTGCCTCCTCAGCAAKTTTGCTGATGATAGCAAGCTGTGAGGAGTGGCTGCTATGGCTGAGGGCTGTGCTGCCATTCAGAGAGACCTGGCCAGGCTGGAGAGGGTGTCAAGGGGATGGGGCTAAACTCTTTCTAGTTGTCCTGGGTGACAGGACAAGAGGCAATGGGCACAAAGTGAACCACAGGAAGTTCCACCTGAATGTGAGGAGGATTTTCTTCACTATGAGAGTGACAGGGCACTGGAAGAGGTTGCCCAGAGAGGTGGTGGAGTCTCCTTCTCTGGAGATATTCAAAGCCTGCCTGGATATAACCCTGTCTAACATGCTGTAGGTGACCCTGCTTSAGCAGGGAGGTTGGACTAGATGATCTCCAGAGGTACCTTCTCTTACTGATTCTATGATTCTAAACAGTCTCCTGAACTGAGGTCTGGGCCTTTCCCACAGAATCTCAACCCTTTTATCTTGCTGTTCTACTCCAGAGGTCTTTCTCTCTAGCCACTCTTCCGCAGCTTGTTTGTCACCAGAACAAATTCAGTAGATGTGTCAAGATTAACAATTCTGGGAAGAAATGGCACAATGGACTTTCCTAACTCCTTGAACAAGTTTGTCTTTTTGTAATGACCTGGACGAAAGGACAGAGCGCCTCCTCAGCAAGTTTGCTATGGTACGAAGCTGGAAGGAGTGGCTGATAAACCTAAGGGCTGCGCTGCCATTCAGAGAGACCTGGCCAGGCTGAAGAGCTGGGTGGAGAGGAACCTCCTGAGGTTCAACAAGGGCATGTGCAGGGTCCTGCACCTAGGGAGAAATAACTCCACATACCAGTACAGGCTGGGGCTGAGCTGCTGGAAAGCAGCTCTGCAGAGAAGGACCCGGCAATGCTGGTGGATGACCAACTATGAGCCTTCAATGCGCCCTTGTGGCCAGGAAGGCTAACGGTATCCTCGGCTGCCTTAGGAACTGTGTTGCCAGCAGGTTGAGGAAGGTCATCCTGCCCCTCTACTCAGCCCTGCTGAGGCCTCATCTCAAGTACTGCGTCCAGTTCTGGGCTCCCCAGTACAAGAGAGACRTGGAGCTACCGGAGAGAGTCCAGCATAGGGCTACAAAGATGATCAGAGGGCTGGAGCATCTGCCCTGTGAGGAACGTCTGCGAGAGCTGGGCCTCTTTAGCCTCGGGAAGARAAGAYTGAGGGRGGATCTTAYCARTGTGTACAAGTACCTGAAGGGTGGGTGTCAAGGGGATGGGGCTAAACTCTTTTCAGTTGTCCCATGTGACAGGACAAGAGGCAGYGGGCACAAAGTGAACCACAGGAAGTTCCGCCTGAATGTGAGGAGGAATGTCTTCCCTGTGAGAGTGACAGAGCACTGGAAGAGGTTGCCCAGAGAGTCTCCTTCTCTGGAGATATTCAAGGCCTGCCTGGATGCAACCCTGTCTAACATGCTGTAGGTGACCCTGCTTGAGCAGGGAGGTTGGACTAGATGATCTCCAGAGGTCCTTTCCAACCTTACTGATTCTATGATTCTGTAATAATTTCCCCAGCTCCAAGGCTTTATGAAACATATTTCATGAAGAGCTAAACTCATCGTCACACCATTCCTTCAGATGAGAAAGTTGAAAAAGAAAGTTTAAGAACTTGAGCTTCTTGAACTTACACAGATAAAGTCACCATAAGTATAGAGCAAAGCCAGTATGCAGGTTGCCTGATTCCCAAAGTCATCTCAGGACAAATACAGTCCTTCCCTCCCCACTGATTAGGATTTAACATTACATGTCATCAGCCTAATTTAGAAAAGAAAAAATGCTGACAAAGAGGAAGACCCAACAGTTTTTGGCCTACTTTGCTGAGGAAGAACAGGTAAGGCGATCATGATGCCCATCAGTGTGTCGCCAGCAGAGCATGCTGGCAAATTTCAACCAAATCTGATAGTGGAACACAAGTCTCAAATATATGAAGATCTTTCATGTTATGGGATAACAGGCAGCCAACAGAGGAGAAAGACTATTTGATCTCCTGCTAAGGAAAAGGCCATGGCACAAGTCTGACTCAGTCAGATGCCAGGATCCCCCATAGACCCTCGAAGACACACACCCAAAGGCCACCATGCATCCTTGGTTCACTGTTCATGCTCCTCTTGCTTCTTTTTTCCTTGCCCCAGGAACAGATAACATTGGACCTGTCTTGCGTTTCAGGATTGGTATTTTAAAAGCAAGTCAGAGCCCAGGACAAGCTCTTTCTGAATTTTTATCAGTATATAAACAAACAAGAGAGACATTTCCCTGCAGGCTTTCAGGAAAGCTGTGTTCAAAGCACTCATGCCCAAGAGCTGGTATTTCTTCCCAAAAAGCTGACAACCCTTAGGAGCAAACAGCAAAGAGCAAGTGACCCTGGCAGGCTCCAGTGTGAAGAGGACTCCTGCCAGTAAACTCAGCTAATGAAACCCTTAGAACCTCCAGATATTGCACGTTAACTGTGTTAATAATTTGCCCTAGAAAATCTCCCCTGCAAACAGCACTATCAGGCAGAAAGTAAAAGGCAAAAAGGCATATTGTCTTCATTTTGGGAGGCCCAAGTGCAGGAAATCCTGGTAGAGTCAAAGTCAAGGGGAAATTAAGTGGGGAAAATGAGTGGCATCAGACAGCACTGGTGGCAATGGCCAGGTCAGTTTTGCTCAGGCCAGTACAGGGGCAAAGTACAAACTCAAGTGCCCAAGCTTAGTCTGATAGGCTTATCTGGGAACCTCCAGAAGAAGATTCATGTCACTATCCTACCTTAAATCTCAATCTCTTACCTTTACTAAGTATAGGGCTGAGGGCAGACAAGTTCCTAACTTGGGTTCTTCAGTTAGATGAGATGAAACTGAGTCATCAGATATCCCTTCTGAAGCCTTCGTAGAGCCTCCATGAAAACCTGCTACATCAAGTCGAGCTCTGTGAAGAGCTAATTTATAAGTCCAGCCATAGGCAGCATTGGCAGTGCTACTAGTATGAAGAAAACCACCTTCCAGTGTGGAAACAAAGCATAYTCAGTGGGGAATCCCAGAAAGAAGCCCCCTCTTATCTTCTCCATGCAACTGCACGTCTGCTGCAAGGTGGAAATGGGGCAAAACCTGAGAAGCTCAGAGAAGGCTTTGTCCGTTTCTGAAGGTGGGGGAACAGATGGGACCTCTCCCCTGTACAGAATCTTACTGTTTGGCCCCACTGCTTCTCAATGTTGGACTCCTCAGCGAGCAGCGTTTTGGGAAAGCGCTTCACAGTTTCAAAAATAAACCCAGAAATTGTGCTATTTCAGGGGGAAACATGCAGACCATCTCTTCAGCCACTTTGCCCAGATCACAAGTTGGAGGCAAAGTGGGGCTGGGTATCTACCCTTACATCACAGCACTTCCCGCAATTCCTCCTCCTCCTCCTTCACCATCAGGGACAAGGTCCCAGGGGGTCTCATTACCTCGGCCTAGAGGACAGTGCCTGCTGAGAATTCTGCTGCAGTGCCAGAGTGCGCAGTGAGACAATTACTAGCCTATGCTGGCAGGTAGCACTGAAGCAAGCATACAAAGCAAGCGCCTCCAAAGGAAGATTTCTTCTGCAGTCACCAAGCACAGGCACTAGGCGAGGGGAGGGTAGCAGCTGATTTTGGYGACCTTTGCAGTCTGCCTGCTTTTCCTCTGCCAGCTCAGGATCATGCTTCTCACTGTGCAGATCAATCAGGAGATGAAATCGAAGTGAATTAGGCAAGGATGGAGCCCAGCCTCTCTCTGCCCTTCCAGGAGTCAGCTCCTTTCCTGCTACTTTCAGAAGCTCCCACAGGTGCTGTGTACCTGTGCAAACAGGTGAGGAGGGTTTAGGACACTGAGAAAAGCAGTCTTATGCAGGCACCGTCTCTAAACTTTAAAGGAAATCCAAAAGCCACGCTCTCACTTTCCTCACTGCAAGCCAGCATGCAGTCTCAGACYCAGTTGGAGTAAACCCTGGCCCAGGTACCTCCAGGCCAGCAACCAAATCTGCRCTAAATGCCCCTGATGCTATCCCACAGGCAGGAGGCACACAAGCAGATAGGACTTACAGCATTCAGAGGCAGCTCCTTCACTGCAGACTATATACAATGTGTGGATATCTGAGAAGAGCACTATGATCGCTAGCCACACAGCACAGTATAAAGCCAGAGATGAGCTGATCCTATGGGTCAGCAGATCCAGAAAGCTTGGCTTGCACAGACTGGGAGCAGCTGATGCTAACTACAGAGCAGGGAAAGCAGAGGGAGTAAATCTCTCTGGCTGCAATGCAAAAAGCTCTGATGGACACAAGCAGCTGCTGCAAAAGTGAAGTTACTTAGGAGAGACAGCTTTGCAGAGGAACTGGTGAGAAATACAGACAGGAGCTTCTCAGTAGGGCAGGAATGCTTAGCAAGGGAAGGACAAACTAAAGTGAATCAGGACACGTATATGAGAAAGGAGAGTGATGCAAGAAACAAAGAGGAATCTAATTCTGCAACAAGGGCAAGATCCACAGCACCGGGCAGTTCCTGCAGCCGCACTGACGATTTCCACTCTGCTCATCTCCCAAATTGGTCAAGAGAGAAGTATCAGAGCAAATCTTCCTCCAGCACTGACCTCTTGACAATCTTCTTCCAACTCACACTCTGATTATTTTACTGCTGCCCAAACTGTGAATACGCACAGCATGAAAAGAAGAGCAGCTGGCCACAGCATATGATAAATATCTACCTCTTAGTATAAAAAGGAACTGCCACCATCACCAGGCAGAAATAAATCCCAGAGGAATTTCTGGCCATCCAGGAGCAGGGAGAAAATGCCAGTGTCTGCAGTAGGAATGAGGCCATGGTTTCCTTGCCTCCAGCTTTCCTGCAGTGCCTTATGSCACAACAGAACTTAAATAGAGTTGATTAACAAATGCAAGAAGTCAGGATGTAGCTAACAGCAGCACCACTCTTGTAAACAGTTACAGCATAGCCTCTTCAGCTGCAAGGGGCCAGGACGTTGGTTTGGGTTTCATCTGAAAGACAACAGCCCTCAGCACCATGCCTGGATATGGACTCACAGAACCTACCACTCTTCCCAGCCACCTTCCTTAAAGAACTCTCCATGAACTTCTTACAAGCTGAAGCAATATTTTTGCCTTAGGATTCACTCCRCAGAGCTGTGAAGATAAGGAGGATAAAAAGTATATATCCTTTAAATATACTAGGGGATCTTCGGCTCGATGATARGTGTCTGTGGAAGGGAGGAGACAAAAGACAAAATTTTTAGGAGTCCTATAACGCAAACCTGTGCCTCATCCACAAACTAACATTATAATTGACTTGATGGGACGAGCAAGCAGGGTGAGGGACACAGAGCAGTTACTTCCTGCAGTGTTCCTGCTGCCACACTCAACTCTGTCACACACACACACGTGCACACACACACACATGTGCACACACACACACACACATGCACACACACATTCATCCTCAAGTACTCATTATAATTCCTTGTATTAGCAGAAGATGAACAAATAGTACATATCAGCTGTGGAGCAAGCATCTGAGAGTAATCGTAAAATCTGTCAAAAAAATCACCCCAATTACTCCATAGCACCAGAAACTCCAAGGCATCCTGACTCTCCCTCAAACCCTTTGAAATGTAAAGCTGCACCGTCAGGCATAATTTATCTGAAGCTCATCAGCAGCCTCTGCCTCAGATCAGCAGAGGCCTTGCTGAGCTTTAGAAGGAATGCACTCACATCCAGATACAGAAATCGCAAAGACCTAAAGGCACTCAAACTTCAATGGCCTGGAAGAGTCAAACACACTCCAAGCCTCATTAGTAACTCCATTTCTCCTTCCCAGTGTCAGAGAGGGCTGGCTGCGAGTTTTTCCTCTTGCTGTGCAATGAGTCCTGCTGGCTCTCTCTCTCTTGCTTGGGATTCACCTCTCTCCCAGATGGGCAAAGGTTTGGGAGCAAGCATCTCTCAGATACTTCATTCATGCAAGCCTGGAGTAGAGCTCAGGGTCTCCRTTGCTGCTGGGGCTGCTCTCACAATTTAGAAACCTTCCAAAATCCTTCTTCGTCTCTTCTTCTGCACACAGGCCATGATATAAAGACCTTTTTATTTTCCCATCYGCTAAGTGATAAGTTTTAGAGAAAGTGGATACAGTGGTTACAGAAATCTGATTCATGGTCTTTCCTGTCACAGGAGCTATACTTAGGCTCTACTCCAAGTCAGTGGAAAAACTCTTTCTAGTTTTTCTCTGTTATCCAAAAGAAGAGGTGATGCTCCTTCCTCACGAGCTTCCCTCTTATGTGGGTTTGTTCTTCTCCTCCACACTGGAGAAGCATCCTTTTTCTGCACTATAGTCCCAAACCTTCTATTGGCCCTAGAAGGGCTAAGACATTTCACCTAAGGAAGAACACATCTCCAATAGAACAGAAATGCCCCCACTAAAACCAGGCATGAGCCAGCAGTGAGCCTCCTGCTCACTGGAGCACTGAAGAGCCCAGGAAACAGAAATGTTAGGCAGGTTAGGGGTAAAGCAATGGGACGCTGCCTTGGCATATAAGGACAGGTTCCATACAACAGATACCTTCAATTTCTTCCCAATATCAAGCATTGCAGAAGAGATCAGAAGAGAAGTCAGCTCAAAGGTAACAGAGGACAAGCACTCACTTAGGCCTTAGCCAGTCCCCACTGCACCACTATTTTCCWACCTACTGTGGTTTGACAGTAGGAGAATGCCTTGCTTGCTCCTTTTTGAGTAAGCAATCGAGAGAGATGCCAGATGCCTGCCCACCCAGCCCCCTAGAGATGAAGGCAAAGCAGCTCATCATGGCTTACCATTCATTAATCACTCCCCAGTTCTGTCTCTGATGGAGCCAACTGCCTAATACAATGGTCTGAGGAGACATCACAGTCTTTCAGACCCAGGGGCAGTTCTCACCTAGAGTTCTTCTAAGCAGCTCCTGTCACCGTTGCTGAAGTTAGGAACTGTCAACATTTGTATTAAAGGCTCCCATTTCCGCTGTTTTGGTTCAAGCAGAGAGTCTGGAATAAGCAGATGCACGCTGGAAAAGAAATGGGACAAAAGGAATCCTAGGGGTTCCTGAACTCTCCAAAAATCCACCAAGTCAAGAATTAAGCAAAGCAGGATCATGCTCTTTCAAGGAGCTCTCAGACTAGATTGCAAGCAGCACTGAAGTCCTGCAACAGCAAGCACCTAAAGACCACAGAGAAGAACACAGTCCTAGCCCCAAGGCACTGGCAAATTCAAAAGATTTCAAAATGGTCAGATTCTAGTAGCATGATTTTCTGTAGCATATTGAGACAAAAGGCAGAGTTCAACTTGTGACTTCTTTAATAATGGCTCTCCAAACACAGAGATGGTCTGTTTGCTCCTCAAAATGGGTCATGATCTGTTTGTTTTCCCTAGGTCTTCACTTAACCATTTCACTTCACATCTTGCACAGTGCCATAAATGCCCCTCCTGGGTGAACAGGCTTTATAAATACAAATGGGTACAGATAGAGAAATAGTTACAGAAAACAGCAGACTAAAAAGAGGAAAAGTGCAAGCTGTGAGGTAGCATGTGAAAGTCTCCCAAAGAGTGCTGAGCTCTGGAGGTTACTGTACCTGTTGAATCCATAAAAACTGATAAATTCAAGACACCACAAATCTGCTGAATATGTTCAGTGCTACCAGCACACACTAGCTTCAGTAGTGGGTCATGTAAATTGTACAATATCCAAAAAGGCAGTGGCTACTACATGCAGACAAAACTAACAGGATTATGTATAACTCTGATGAAACAAGGGACCCTGAGGGACTTCCAGTACAACCCTCTGCTTCTGAATAAATAGCTGGGGTTAGGCTCCCTGCTGCTGCTCCAGCCAGGTAACTATTTGTGATTTACAAGTGTGTGTGATGAATTAATTAAATATACCGTGTGAATAGTTACCTACTGTTAATGATAAAAGCTTGATTCTATTAAGAACAACAGCTTAATTAATAAAAGGTATTCTAGTAAGCATTGGTTGTGATCTGCATTTCCCCTTACTTGATCACCTATCAGGAAAATTTATATCACCAGCACGTATACCAAAGAAAACTGGCCAACTGGCCCCTTCCAGCAGAGCCCTCCTAATGGGTCACAAGTCTTTCTCATCTCTAACACGGCATCTGCAAGTGTCATATCAACACGTAATCTTCCTGTCAAGAAGTTAGATGTGCATGCTGGCCCTAGCCACAGAAGCAGAATCTCCCCATCCAGCTTTCGCTAAATCCCCTCAAATGGGCAATTCCACAAGTGAGCACCATAATAAGGAGTGGGCAATTGCAAAGCCCCAAGCTTGAAGCCAGCAGCTCACCCATTGCACATAAGCTCTCTGCATCAGAAGGAGCGAGAGCCAATTTTGTTATTTCATCCCTATGATCAAATCACCTCCCAGCCATAAGATTTGCTCTAATAATCTGCACAGGCCAGCAACCCCAAGATCCATACATGTTCTCCCTCAAAGCAAAAGGGAAACATTTTCCTTCTCTTGCCTCCTGAATCAGAGCCTTTACTAACCTTTTATATCTAACCAGAATCAAAAAAGTGCAAGTTAGTCATAGCACAATAGCAGATTTTCTGGACATAAAAATGCCATTACTTTCAAATCTATTATCTCACTGCTCTGCAGGTTTCAAAGTAGAAGCTTCACAGAACTGGAAACTGRGCCAGCCATCATTTGGAGGCGGAGAACAGTATTTCTAAGAAGCTGTTTCACATTTCTTCGGGTTCAATTTACTGTTTCTCAAGCCCAGCATAGCTGGCATGGACTGGCGCAGAGGTGTAGGGAGAAGAACCAGCCCAGTAAAACTCATTAGGACTCCATTAAAACAACTGCAGATGGAGAGATCAATCTCATCCTTGAATTAACTGACTAGCTGGGGGTAGACCCAAAGGTTTGGGGTAGAACCATCATTCACAAGAGCTGGACTCATCTCAAAAGCCTGACAGGAAAATCTTTCAAGCTGACTGCATCCTCTAGAGTTCTCTATATATTTGGGGAGAATACACATACAGATTGAGTCAATAAAGAGATCTGACAGAAAAGCATTGTAGTATTTTACTCTCTCTCCTTGCCCAAGGCTAGCCATTTCAGTTCCTCTTCTCCCTCGGACAGCCAAGTAAAATATCACTGGCTTTCTCCATGATCGTTAATCCTTGCTGCAAAGGAGATGGGGGCGGAGAGCAAATCTTTGTGCCTGAGCGGATACGTCTCTATGACAATTTTGCAAGGCTGGATTAGCCTTTACAAAGCTGCAAGTCTGAGGTTTCCAAAGCAGCAGCTGAGAGAGTGAAAGGACTTGCTGCCCCCTTCCAGGAAAGAGCTCGGGGGTTAAAATGCCCACCAACTGGGCCACCAGCTGACAGGCAGCACCATGCCAGACTTTTGGCTATAGAGGCATCAGCAATCRTCCACTCTGTATGGCATGCATGAGAATGTAGACTCTTGAGAGAAACTGGCTGGCTCTCCTTTCAGAAGCTGCCTTTGGAAATGCTAATTGAAAAGGAACCAGGATGGAAACATGACCAACATGATGGATGTCACAGAAAAGCACGCATAGTGGCAGGCTTCAGCAGAAACACAGGACTGAGCAGTCAGTGGCCCCAGAACTCCCTTCTCCATCTCTAGTCACTCAGTCTCTAGTTTATTTTAAAATAAACTTGGGTTTATTTTTATTTATTTAAGTCTTCCAGGTGAAATGCCAGTGACGGCATAGTCTCGAACTCTCCAAGGCCAAGTCTAGGTCTTGGGGTGAGCTAGCCTGGCTGCTCCTGGGCTTTACACAGAAGTTGAAGGTGCCAGCCTCCTGCCCTATTCATCTGGAACTGACACCTCCACCCCAGGGTTTTTGTTTTAGTTATTCAAGCCCTAGAAGATGAGGAGCTGTCTCAACTTAGCCATGAGAACAGGGAAAGTGCATCTTACCAATTAATATCATAAGTCTGCAATGAACTATTGGCTGAGCCAACTGTAGCTTTGCCTGGTAAATGAGTCCTCTTCTCTCTGGGAGGCCTTGCCCTCTCCAGCACTCACCAAGGAGGAAACGGCCTCCACAGGGTTCTGAGCTGCAGCCTTCTTCTCTGAGCTTCCCTGAAATGATCCAACATTCATTAGCCTGACCTTGTTCCCAACACTAACACCAGAGCACTCCTCTCTGCTGAGAGTCTGCCCTGAGTTCCTGCTGCAGAGCTAGGGAAGGCTCTAAGATCCTCAAGAGCCTCCACACACCTAAGAGGAAAGAGCTATGTGGGATTCACAGGGACATCAGCTATGTCTTTGCAGTGTGGGGCAAGCAAACACTTTGAGCTTAAAGACTTCAACAAACAGAAGAGCTGTAGCAGTGAGTTTCCACGAGCACATTGCTCCTGCAGCCCACTCCCCCTCTCTCCATCCTTAGGGTGAGGGACAGCTGGCATACTCCACCTGCAACACTACGCTATGCTTTGTGCCAGGGCTACTGTGCAAAAATTATGCCTGTCCCTTCCACTACCTAGAGCATTTGTCCAAGGGTTATGGTAAGGGAGACAGACACCCCACTGCTTAAGAAAGAGAGAGGATATTTTACTCTATGAAGGCCATGAGAGAAACACAGGACATTAATATCCTCATCCCAGTACTGTGTCTAACCCTCAACTACTGCCAGCACAAGGAAATCATGGCAGAAGCATCCATGGCATGGGCCCATGTGGAGCTGTGAAAGCAGTGGCAATTGGAAGCCTGTATCCCACATAAACTCTTCCCCTGAGACCAGGACCCTTCTGCCTACTGCTGGAATGAAGCTTCTTCTAGGGAGGAACATAGCAGACATTTGCACAGAATCAACCAGAAATCAGGAAAAGCAGGCAATTTTGTGTATGAAACTGAAAGAGCAGGGACAGGGAGGCTTTGCAACTACCAGAGTTTGAAGCTGGCTTGAAAATCTCTTTTGTGTTCAAAATACCATTGCTATTGGATCTGTGCTTTTACACCTCCCCCCAGCAACTGAATAGCAGAGGCAAAACAGAGGAAGGGTGAGCCGTCCCCCAGCTTGCCCATTCCAGCACTCCGCACAGCTGCACCTGCAAGATGAAGGCTGCTTGCAAATTCAAAGCAGCAGAGCAATAGGTACAATACTCACACACACACAGGCGGCCAACACATACAGTGCTCAACACGTATAGAAGCATGTGCAGCACGAGTCACTCACCACCAGCTCTGCCAGGGCAGCACCCTGCCTCCAACACGAAGCACATTCACTGCTAAGTCACAGGCCACCCGCTTGTCTGCAAGGATCATGGAAAAAAATGAGAGTAGATAAATAGTGGTCTTGGGCTGCCAAACATCTTCCAGAGAAGAGGAAAGTTGGGATGCCTGCTGTGAATGGCAGGAGATGTGACGCAGAGG
The DNA here is from genome assembly GCF_003343005.1 of Rhea americana. Lineage (NCBI taxonomy): Eukaryota > Metazoa > Chordata > Aves > Rheiformes > Rheidae > Rhea > Rhea americana. The sequence goes on from NW_028186611.1 coordinate 78,721, forward strand.
CCTAAGCTCCCATATGTTCCATTACCTACAGGGGAGGAGCAAATTTCCCTGCAGAAATAGGTTAAAAACAGAACTGCTCTGCTTAAGGAACTCACCTTGAGACAGGTCTAAAGGTCCCTAAGGCATTTAAAAATGATCTGACACAACAGAGAGCCCCTTCCAGGGTCTCTGCTAAAAGAAAGGACAGAAGTCCCCAGGGTCTCTTCAGATTGAGCAACATAGTTCACACTCAGGAGACCTTGGATGACAGGTGGGGATGCTGAGCACAAGGTTCAGGAAGGCGATTTGGTAAGCTGCCTGCCAAAAAGCCTTCACTTGGCTTAGTTCTCATCCTAATCTCCTCCGTTTCAAATCAGTCTTCTTTCTCTCTCCTGCACATAACAGCATGTGATGCTGAAGGCTGGGTCACTGGTGCTCACACGACTAAAACTTTTTAGGAAGGTTTTGTTGCTAAAAATATTTAATAAATAGAAATTACTGAGAATGCATGAACTGATGTGATCTGACATGCAGCTGGGGGTTGCCATCTATGAGTGAGCAGGCATCCTTGCTGGAGAGGGAATGCTGAAAACCAGCTGTCAGTATAAGTCAGCAGGAGATGTGTATGCCCGCAAAGGCACCAAGATCATTTGGAGACAACTTATTCCCCAGCTGCAGGCTTCCTCCTCCACTGGGAGGACAGCATAGAGGCAACCAGCATCAAAATGGATGCGGTACCCACTGGAACTGCAAGTCTCAGGTTAGAGCACCGCAATGCTCACTCCTCACTCACTCCTTCCACCCACTCTGACGATGAGCATTTTGCTGGCTACCAGCAGAGCAGCACATTAAGAAAAACCCACAGCCAAGGCTGCCCTTCCAACACCTCTTGCCAACAGCACCCAACAACTGCCTTCCAATACCTACCAGTCAACAAGCAACCAGACAAAGCAAAAACACTTGCCCAACAACTTTGACTTTGCCCGCTTCATTTCTCCCTTCTTCAGCTCCCACAGCCACAAACAGTGGCGGAAGACCACACTAGCATGTCACAGGTTGGATGTGACATCCTCCATGCCTCAGTTTCCCCATCCACGAAACAAGCTGCCATACATTCCCTTGGGCTATATGGAGGCACTGCAAGCATCAGGCTATACTTCACTGCCCTTCCATGGAACAAGTTAYAAACATCCAATGTTTTGCAATGCCTGAAACTAAAGGAAAAAAGAGACAAATTACTATGTAGCTGAGTGCTCCTGGATATGAGTAGCAGGAGACAAGGACACAACACCACTGAGGACTTCCTCTGTCATATAGAGGACAGATCCAGATAGAGCCAGATCCTCTCTGAAATGCTGCTTACCTTGAGCCCCATGCAGTAGTCCCTCTGTTCCCTGGGCTTCTACCAATCAGGCAGTCAAGCCATTTCCCCGACAGCAGTGTCTGAGATAGTTTTTGTTTCTAAAAGGGGAAAGTAAGTGGGATGTGTTTCAAAAGGGTCCTGTTCCTTCACACTCACTTCCAAACCCTCCTGCTGGCTGGCTTTCATCAGTAGTAAGGGCAAAAACAGGGGCATTGCTTGTCTTCAGTACCCAAATCTGAGTCAGATCATAACACTAAGGTTAAAACCCACAAAAGTGGAAAACATTGAAAATGGAAAATCTCACAGCCTCTTTCAGGATAAGCCTAGAGGTAAACAGCATAATGATCTCCTTCCCACAGGCCCAGGGAAGGAAAGATGAAAGGAGAGGTCATCAGAAATATGTCTGTGCCACCCTTGACACTCAGAGTATCCATATCCCAGTGGGGAAGGGTCACCTCCCCACCCCTGACCAAGTACCACCTGCAGGAGATGTTCTTAGCCTGTAACTGCATCCACACTGGAGATATCTGAGGGACAACCAGGCAGAGAGCTGCTGAGATCTGTTGCTGCCACACCATCCAGGTGCACAATATGCTGCCAAGAGGTGCAAGGGCCTAGCAAGATCTACAGTGGGCAAAGCACACACAGCCCAAGCTGGGTAACAGGCAAGACACTTGCAAAGGCTTCCAAAACTCTCTTCTCCAGAGTCTGTATCCTTCATCTGAGTCCCTGCCAAGTCCAGAGCCCAATCCCTGTCATGCTGTCAGTTGTGGTCTCATCTCTGCTATCAATACAAGATAGACAAGTCAAATCCTCTATGACTCTCAAGGGCCATTATTAGCTACATGAGGATCATTCGACAACAGCGTCAAATAATCTTGTATCTTCCTGGATACTCCACAGAGGCAGCTTCACAGTAACTATATTATCCCACCTAGCCAGAGATACAGAATGCCAACAAGACTTCTGCACCCCAAACTGCTTCCAGAACATTCACGAACCAATATCCACAGTCATCCTGAAGCAGAGGAGCAAGGGAAGAATGAGGACACAGAGTTCAAACTCCCAGAAACCCCATAGACATGTTCTGCAGGGTGACCTACAATTTATAAATAACCTAAGGGATTTCCCCGATGCAATGAGGGAGAAGATCACCTGGACTTCCAGGTCAACAAGATGAGACAGAGAAGTAGAAAAGTTGCAGTTTGGTAACARTAAGTTCTATATTAAGGAATCCTGCTCATTTTCCTCCTCGGGAAGATGGAGATACAACTTTGAGTGGTGTTGGCTCAGTCAAAGGACTAAACATTGATCAGTGGTCTTCCACCTGCAGTCCTCCGAACTCTGAGGGGGCCAAAGGAGGTAGCAAAGACAAGTAAGGCTACTATGGAGGAATGATACACACTGAGAGGACTGACTGCTTATTGACAGACCCATATCCAGTTTAAAACTCGCTGGTCAGACGAGAGGATCAGTGGAGCAGCTGGGAAGGACAAAAGGACAGAGAAAAAAAAAMCAGAACTCTTTTAGACCAAAATCCTAGTGCTGTGAACAAAGCAAATCAAGGCATCAGAAGACAGGAGACAAAAAACTTTCCCTGGCTTGTACACTAATACTAGAAATAAGAGGAACTTAAGTGCCTCTTTCAGGGGCACAATTGCAGGCAGATTGGCATAACGCAGTGCGAGGTGGCACAGTTCCCCCAGTGGCACGCAAAACAAACCATTCTGGAAAGGTCAGATGGGCACAATAGGAGGCCAAGAAGTACTTCTTGTCAAAAGTAACATTAACCTGTTTCCCTGTCACTGCCAATACAGTCTTACATTGCTTGTGAATCAGATCTTGATTCACAGATCTTGAATGCTTACGAATCAATGTTCCAGCATATAAAGTTCAAGAGACAGTACAAGCCCACTTCTGCAGCAAAGCCCCATCACAACAGAGCACCGGCTGACCAGTGCCAAGACCAGCTATTCAGATAGCATGGGAGATGGGATGCTGTGTTGTCGTAAGAAGTTTCAGCACGTGTAGCACATCCTTGATACAAGGAAGAAAAATTCCAAGGTTTGAAATAAGAGCTACCATTTTCCCAACTCGGGAAGTGTTAATACCTGCGGGAAAAGCAGGAGGTGGGAAGAAGAAGCTCGGTATCTGACTGCAGGGTGACGGACAGAGGAGCGGATTAGCAGTAGCTGCAGCTGCAACTGGATCTCCAGTACTTCTGCCACATACAAACAGAATTGGAGCCCAAAGCACTCACACATCGCAAGCTGGTATTTTAAAAGGCTCTATTCACAGAGCAGGAAATAAATGAACTAAATCCGATGGAAGAAAGAATTTAGGTAGAAAAATCTTAGAATCACTGAGCACTCTTTGTGAATATTTTACTTGCTGCCAACCCCCTGGCCCCAAGCCCCTCTCACACAATCAAGCAAAAAGCCTGATCCAGGGCTTTGCCTTTAAAACAAAAAGACAAACTGGCTGGGATGGGAAAACAGCTCTGAAGACAATCTGTTATAACAACCASGAGAAAAGTGACCTTGACAGTTTTGAACAAAGCCAGAAAACTGTAGCAATGCAATAAGGGAAGCAAAAGGAGAAACACAAGGCTCACACACACTCACAAGAGCTCCAGGCACCGCAACTTAGCTGCAGGGAAGGACCACATGTGGGTTTCCAGTCCCCTATAGACAGGAAGCAGTTCACATTAAGAAAATGTTTAAGGGGCTGGAACTGATTGTATTGGGAACAAAGGGAGTCTGAACAACAGCATAGATCCCCGACAAGCCGACAAGGAGAAACCTCTGTGGTACCGCTGAGAAAGGAGGAGCAATCAATGAACATTTCTGCTCTGGATTTAGAAAAAAGCCACATAACACAGTCAGAGGATGCTGATGAAATGTTTTCTCTTCCATGGGAAGATACAACCCATGGCTAACATAAGCAAGGGTTTTAAAAGCATCGAATCCAGATGACATATATTTAAAACATGTAAAAGACTTGGCTGACGAATTCTCTGCATATCAAACAGTGATTTCTGATCAGCTGGGAGACGCTAGGAAGTAGAACAGGGTCRGGAGTCTGTTGTGCCAGTATCTGAAATGGGTAAACAGGTTGACTTGTGTAATTACAGGCCTGTCAGCGAAAGACTGAGCKAAAACAAAATAAAGAGATAGCTACAACAGGACTTGATCATCAGAAATCAGAAGACATTGGCATAATTAACGTCAAACAATGCACATCTACAGAAGACAGATCCCAGCGGCCAACAGGATTTACCTTTGTGGAGATTACAAACCTCATTGCTAAATTAACTATCACCAGTGCTACACATTCACATGCAGAGAAGACATTAGACTTGGTACTATTTCCCATTTTTATCAAGAAACTACAACCACATCAAATCACCATGGCACATATTTGAAATTATTACAAGCTGACTCAAAACCCATGAACAAGCAAGGGGTTTGTTACTGAGGGCAGTGTTTCTACCAGGATCCTGGAGAGATCAGCTCCTTGCCTAAGTGGTTCAGTAACATCATTGCTCTGGCTGGCATGCAATGCAACACACCACAAAGAGACTGGAGGAAGAGAAAGAAGGCAGAGGACACCTCCCTGCAAGCAATCTCCTGAAATCTTTCAGAAAATTGGAACAACTTAACCCCAACACTCATTCATACAAATGCCAAGGTTGAAAACAAAAGCCTGTGTTTCCACATCAAGGGCCTTCATTTTTGGAAGTGCTGGTTTGGAGGAAGACTTGGTGCACAAGGCAGACAATAGCCTGAAACAGAAATTACAGCATAATGCCTGGACTGAAACATCTACTGTATTCCCAGAAAGAGTGATAAAAGAATATCAAACTGAAGTCAGAAAAGCTCAACATCCTACAGCAGTAAAATCGCTGCTGAAATAACGTGTCCAGTTCTGCTATCTACAATTCGGAGATGTTCCTAAGCTAAAAAAGCTTAGGTCAGAAAAGGGATCCAGGAATTATGAAGAGATTGGAAAACATGTTAAAGACTTTGCAAGCTCTATATACATAGCTTTTCAAAGAGAAAGGTAAGAGGTGACTTCATCCTAAACTGTCAGAGCCGATAATGGGAACAGAGCTCAGATAACAGGCTCTGTAATCTAGCAGCCAAAGGAATAATGAGATCTCATGACAGGAAATTGTAGCAATGTACATTCATACTAGAAAGAAGAGCCCAAGTCTTTCAAGTGAAGGCAGCAACCTGGTGCAAGAACTTACTAAGTGTCCCACCTTCATACGCACCTTGGGGTCACTGCCACAGCACTCCTCCAGACTAGCGGCAGAAGATCTCTTAAACCATTCATGATGGTTTATACCAGGCAGTACTTCAGAGGAGCATGACAGCCCATGCTAGACGAGGGATTGGCTGGACCAGCCTCCCTGATTTCTCCTGGCCTTAAGGAGCCTGTCTCTCGTGGCCATTGCTGCTGCCACTCATCCACTGCAAGACAGGTGTGTCATAAAACACTGCCACACAAGCTCACATAATCTGATGGGAAACACCCCACCGCAGAAACCAGAGAAGGAAAAAGGCATAGTGAGTTTTGCTGAAAACCACACAAAGCATTTGCAAGAACAGCTAAAGAGATGAAATTCCACTTTTCAAAGTTACACAAAGTCAGAGTTCAGAGCCAGACAGCTCATATTCAAGTTCAGACAAGGCTAAAAGGCACCTGAGAAGCAACCAGATGAGAGCACCTTCCTCCCCCTTTGCTGATCCACCTGCACGTCATCTTCAGCCAGAAGGAGCACAATCTCCATCAATCACAGGCCCAAACTTCTTACCCAAACTCACAAGAAAAGAGACCAATTTGAGACAGTCACTGCTGAGCATGCCACAGGAGACACCTGCCAGCTACCGCACTGTCAAATCCAGGGGCGTATTGCCATGAACTGTAACAGGCCAGATGGACATCCCACCTAGGATGCAATTAGCCACCTCTCTGGCTGCCCAAGTAGCTCCAGGGATGGGAGATCTAAGCCTGTTAGCCCCACAGTGCTTGCAAGAGGCCAATCTGGATGCAGAGAGATTCACAAACACACAGCCCACCGCAGAGAGCTAATTAAACYGAAGCCAGAATAAACGCTTCCCGAAATGGCAGGAGGTTATAGTTTAATAACCCACTTGCAGGGCCGTTAAAAATGGGCCACCACAGGAGAACAGCTTTACAGAAGCTCTCATCCATATTCCCCAACCTGCAAGGAAGGCACTTCTGCAGCTGAAAAATGCTATTCCTACCTTCCCCATGACACCMATGGGTGCATTAACCCTCACCCTGCTGGCACTTTGCTCTGTTTCGGACCAAGGACCTGGTCACCCACAACCCAACCTGCAGGTTTCTGAAGGATGAGAGAAGTACAGGGGAGGCAGTGATTTGAAGAGCCTGACTAAAAGAGCTAGGATTCAGGACTCCTAGATCCTGTCATCTGCTGTGCTCGGGGGCTACTGTGTGAAAGGCACAGCCTCTTTGCAGCTCTGTATTCCCACATATGAAAGTAGTGCATAGCTGTCTGGCAGCAGGGAGAGGTACTGGCAGGAGCTATTCGGAAAGAAATGTGTTGGAGGGGCACTAAATAACCCCATCCTACCCCTTAAATAATACATGCTCAGAGCAGCAAGTCAGTAGGGTCTCCTGGGCTTCTCCAAAAGCAATTCAGGCCAGTTACTGCTGCTGTCAGCCAGCCATACAAGAGGAAGAAATTCCTCACTTAGCCGCTGGGGATGGCTCAGAGGGCTGCAGCCATTTCCTCACAGTTCCTGAAAGCCTTGGCCACTGCTGTACCCAAAGTGGCATGGAAACGCCAGCTCCCAAGCCAGATAAGAGTCACCAGAGTGCTGCAGGGACAGACTGAATGCAGTGGGTCCTGCTCAGTAGCAGCTCATCTCCTTTCTGCCCAGCTCCCTGCTTTGAGTCCCTAATGAAAGGAGTCTCCGTCATCCTATTTATCACTCCCTGCTCTGAAGCAGTAACAACGCAACAGGAGACACTAAACCTAAGCAGCTGCAAGGCATCACAGTGCTGAAAGCCAGTACTGCTGTGCCCATAGCTGGGTAGGCTTCAAGACACACCCCAAGTTGGATGAAATGCACTCTTGTCTTGGAAGGACCTTGGAGGAGAACAGAAGGCTCAGAGGCTGCACAAAAAGCATAACTAAGCCACTGGGCTGCAATCTCCACCTTCTCCTAACATGTCTGGCCAACTACTCGTCATGTCGAAGCTGTGTCTGTGCTGCCAAGGAAATCTGGGCAATATGCATTCCCAGTGACTCAGCCTGGTGCTAGTGAGTTCAAACAATGCCATATTCCCCACGCATGTCCACAGGCCTTTGCCCTCAGTGGCTCTAGAATTACCCATCAGTTAGCAACAGGAGAGACCTGTGGGAAGGATGCTGGAGGTCTATCAGCACTGGAGCGRTTTGGGCTCCCTCCAAGCTAGGCCCAGCAGCAGTTTCCAGCACATCCCAAGACTTCCCACTGTGGATGACACCAGGGTTACAGCAGAAGCCAACCCGGCGTCTAGGCTGACAATGCAATGAGGGCAGCACTTGCTGCACCAAGGCTCTACCTGGAAGCGAAGGGGCTATCCTGCCCTCACCCTGCCCCACCAAATGAGGGCTTGGGGCTCCACATCCCAGGCCATCCCATAGTCTCTCTCCCGGTCCTGTTCTCTCCACTAAACCCCAAATCCTTGTCTCCTTCTCCCCAACACACCTCCACAAGCCCCTTTCCAGTGTCCTTCTCCTGCTCTCTTTCCCCTCTCTGATTTTCTAGCAGCTCTGGAGCCTGTTTCTCTTCTTCCATCCTACCTCTCCACTTTCAGTCTTCCACTTCCATCATTTCAGCCCCTCTCCCTGCTGCAGCATCCTTGCCTGCCTCCTCCATCTCCCTCCCCTCTGTCTCCCACACCTCCTCTCTCTCAGCTCCTTCCCCTTATTAATAGGCTGCTAAGCTGTCCTCCCATCTGACAGAAACTGCTCCATTTGAACTAATTCTTTCTCTCGACTGGAGACGGCGTTTCATCTCCGCCACTGTGCCCTCTTTAATGCCTCTTCTCTTTTGCAGTCCTGTCCCTTCTTCCCCAAATCCCACTGGGACGTGAGGGCAGCAAGGGGATGTCTGTGCATAGCACGCCTGACCCACACCTTTCATTAAAAAAATCTTTTTCAAAGCAGGCATTGTGAAAAATAAATAGATAAATAAAAATAAATCTGTCTCACTGCTGTCTCGGTTTCCTTAAGGGAGGCCAGCAGAGGGTGGGGGTGGGGGGGAGAAAGGATGGAGGAAGCTATTTAGAGAAGTAGTCTCCATGGTAACCCACATTCCCATCACAAAATGGGCACAGGTCACCTGTTTCCATGAAAGTTTTTCCTCCCTCCTTCCTTCTCCTTTTCCAAGTCTTCCTGCCTTGCCACCAAGTGCCAGGGGAGCTGATGCCAGGGGCTCCAATAATGCAGTAAGCTGGGGGAACACTGGCTTGTCACAGGCACTTGTGTCCCTGAGCCTCAGCTACCTGCTTCAGGAAGGAGAGCAAGTGCAGAAGCTCACTGGCATGTGCACAGCATCTTCAGAAGCTCGAGAGCTGCCTGAGTTCAGTGACAGGCAAAAAGGAGCCAAGCGCTGACATGCCCACTAACAGCAATGGGTGCCAAGGCTCAGCAAGTGCAGCTGCTTCCAGAAAGGGACACAAGAGCACTGGGGATCTGGCAAAAATGGAAGGACAGTTTGAGATGGCTGTGCTGGTGCTGAGATGAGCCAAGATGTGGGCACATCACCCAGCAAAAGGATGAGGCTCGTCCCAGCAGCCCTGCGAAAAGCAATCCTTGGGTCAGCAGGGAACCGGGGACGAGGCTGGCTTTCAGTTCTTGTCAGTCCAGTGTGAAAGAGAAACACAAAGCATGCTTCAAGCAAAGCCCCCAGTGCCAGTCTCAGGATATAGCTCATGGCTGAACTGCAGAGGATCTCCTAACTTCCCCTAACAATGTAGCAGAAAGCCTAGAGCCTCCACCACCCCGGGTCCAGCGCATTGGGCCAGGCAGGATTCCTGAGCTCGCTCCCTCTGCCTCAAACTGAACCAACCTGATGCTCCCACCCTCTCCAATTCCTTTCTTCTGCACGCACACATGCAAATGTTGTCACAGGCCTGGCAGCAGCACCCAATCTTCTTCCCTAAAAAAACAGCCAGCACATCTCCAGCACGGCACACAAGTTCCAGGAAGAGACACAGAGAGGATGGAGCAACAAGAGGATGACAGCAAACAACACCCAGATTATCTGKCATGGCTCTCCACACCAGTCCCTGCCAGCCTGGTGTCATCCTTAGCACAAGGAGCAAGACAGCAGGGGTCTCATCTGTCCTGGGCCTAGTACACTTTCTGCAGGTGCCAGCAAGCAGCTGGCTAAGGCCAGGAAAGTAAGTGGTCTGCTCCCAGATCTCAGCTGAAATTCTTGGATTGGCATACAAGCAGCAGTCTTGCAGCAAGAGAGGAAGGCTGAAGAGATTCTCTCAGTTCCCCCACAGGGATGGGATTTTTGCCAGGAAAAGTAAGTTTATAAACTTATACTGTGTTTCCAGATGAACAAATAAAATTGCCAGCACTCAATGGTCAAACAAGTCACAGAGTGAGCACCATCCTTTCCTGAATACCTTCTCCAACAGGGAAGCATGGTCAACTTTCCTCCACCTCACAACTAGACAGAACCTTTCTTACTCTCCAAAAAGACCTAGATCTGGAGGTGTCTTTGTCAGCTGTGATCCATCCCAAAGTCCACCCCACTTCCCACTTAGAAATACCATCATTGCAGTTGGTCTGGCAGCAAGCACAAACCAGTAAAGCAGCCCCACAGTTGACTTAAAAAGACCTGAAGCAGGAAGAACAGCCAGAAGCTCAGTAAAGTAGCAAGGGCTGAAACAGCAATGAGCTCTGCAGGAGGAAGGCCAAGGGGGCTGGCAGAGATGCAATCCATATGGAGTCAAAGGGCACGGATTTCGATTCATTGCTTGAATTCAAGTTTTAATCAGTTCATGGGCCAAAAAGTTTCTACCTTCTCCCCCCAGGAGATATATACCCCATTGGTGAGGCTGGCAGCTGAAACAGAAGTTTCACAGCATCATATCTTACAACAAAGGTGTACATACCTGTCTGATCMTAATTACTAGCCAGACTTTCAAGTAGAGAACCAGTTTTTACCTCTGTATGAGGGAGAAGCAGAGCAAATAATCAGATAAGAACTTGCTTCTCCAAATCAGACAGTGGCAGAAAAGACCCCCCAACCCTCGCGAGCTGAATAAAAGGGAGGACATCCCTACTGGGGAACTATGTGCCAGATCGCAAAAGGAGATCTTGCTCACATGGCCTAAGGGAAGACAACAAGAGACAAGAACTCAGAGCAGTCCTATCAGCTGATGGCAGGAAGAGCTTTTAATAGTCTGTTTAACAAGTGTGCTGCTCTTCTTGCCACAGTTACTTACCTTAATGTAGGTGTCAAGGGCTGGGTGGACACGATTGACTGCCAGATGGATAGATAATGGTGTGGTGAATGGAAATGTCGCCATGACCACATGGCTGGGAGCAGGGAAGGAGAATATCTTGAAGCCATACTTCTGGAATCGCTTGATCTGCTCCTCCGATGGCTTYGCCTCACCCTCGCTCAGGATTCGGCCTATGGCAAATCGGCACTTTTCTGGTGGTACCTGACCAAAGGGAACAAACAGTCTGTGTCAAAAAAACAGAGAGGCTGAACACAGGCTGAACACATTGACCTGCTGAGTGTGGCAGACAAGAAAATACTTTGAAAACTGAATGGCCTTTACTTGGGCAGGCTGGCCAGCCTGTGCGAGAACTGGTAGCTCAGCTTCAGAAAGCCCTACCCCAAAATAAGATTAGTTTCTCTCCTAAAATCTGAAATGCAATTTGGTTTTCTCTCTTGTGTAAAACCAGGAGACAAGAGGATAGAATCTCAACTCCCACCTGAGGAATATAACCTAAGGTAAAGGCAATCACCAGCAGTCCAGCACAAGTTATCAGGCACATCAAATAACACGTCTACTCCTAGCAAAGACACTGATCTACCCCCAAATTGTTCATGTTCCTCCCAGCTTCTAATCTCACGGTCAAATGGCGAAAGGCACTAATCTCCTTTTGGAGGGCAAAGGGACTTGCCCACAGGACTTGCAGCAGAGAACTAAACCCTGCTCAACTGCTTGCTGGCAAAAGCCTTTTATCCAAACCTGCCCCAATGGCTGCAGAGCTCTAAGAGCAGGGAAAGTAGGGCTGTTAGCAGAGCCACTGAACCCATTCCATCTTAGAAAACCCATACCATCTTAGAAAACCCATCCCACCTCTCACTGTGTTTGAGAGGTTCCCAGCTCTGCAGACACACCTAGACTGCCCAGGGTGCTCATACAGCTTCCCGAAAAGGGGCTCTTAATCCCACTCATGCTCAGGTGGAAGCACTGGGGAGCCACTGTAGGTCCTTCAACCCCATATGCAAGGCTGAAGCTGGTTTCTTCCACCTCTCCAAAGGAGGAGAGTTTTGGCTCCAGATGAGAAAGCTGGCTGGAAGGGAACTGAGATCATCTCTTCAGGACAGGAGCAGCATCATGTGATGGCTAGTCCATGGGCCACAGCTGCTGCAGAAAGTCTCCTCACAACAGTGYCAACCCTATCAAAGGCCTGATTGCAGAGACACACTCACTGCTRTTCCTATCTGTAGAACATCCCACAACTCTGGAGGGGTTAAAAATAGTGTGACAGCAATCTGTCTTGTTTGCCTCCATCCCACCCTGGAGGATAGAGCATGCGTGGGAGCAGGCCTGGAGAGAAACAGAGAACACATTCAGGTAAAGAGGTCTCAAAAGGCCAAGGCAGACCTGATCAAACCAATTCTTTTCCCATCTTGCAACCAGAGAGAGACAGCATGAGGGCAGCCCCACAAAGGCATCTGCCTCCAAGAGCCTCCCAAACCCCACCAGTATGAGGAGGCGCAGGCATTAAGCAACAGGGAAATTTGGATGCTGCTAGGATCAGCCCTGAGTGGGCACACTTGATAGAGTGTGCTGTTTTAGGAGTGGGAAACAGAGACAAAGACAACATGCAAACAGTCACCAACCTCTTAACAGTAACACAAAGAGAAATAAATCCCCTTTAGCCCCAGACGCCAACAACGTACGAAACATAAAACATACTCTCTTTCCAGATTTGGAGATTATTAAGACTGGAGGCTGCAGGGTTCCAGGYCAGGCCTAGGGGTAGGCTAACTTGGCCAGGCAAAGAGGTGTTGGAGGCTGTGTTCCAGTGCAGTGCTTGTCCATGAGACTCTCACCATCTCCACACCAATGCTGAACCAGTTAGACATTTTCATTTCCTCTTTTTAACAAAATCCCACCACCCAGCTTCACATTTGCAAGGGGCTTGGGGCAGGGATGTGCTAGAGAATAGGACAGTCTAGTGACTCTCCCCTGAGGTACTGCTGAAGGGCACAATGCACCTTCCTGCTTCTGTGATGGAGCCCAGCTTCCCTGCTTTGATTCTAGTTAGGCTGTCTTCCCCCCTGCCAGCAAAGGCAACATCCTTTCAGCCCCCCCCCAAAAAAGATACTCAGAAAAGGAGCTGGCAGGCGGCCTTAGGAGGCAGGATGCTTCCACACACAAGGCTCGTTTGCACCATGCTGCAGTGACTTTAAAAAAAAAAAAAAAAGAGCCTAGCAGGGAGAGAAGGGTGCAGCAGGCCAGCAGGCACCAAGGAAGCACTGTCCAGGCAGGCCAGAAGTGTTTGTGATCCTGCTACCTGCTCTCAAACCTGCTTGACAGAGAGGGGATGCTGCAGATGCAGTGGCAGTACACAAGCCTGGCTGCCTCCTGCTAACCACCTCTCTTCTCTTCAGCCGGAGAGGGATGGAGAACGAAGGTCTCCAAACTCATGCCACRGAAGAGGACAAAATTCACCAGGATCTACCTGCTCAGACAAGTGTCAGCAACAACCAGGAAGAGAGATAATCTGCTCAAATCAGCCTCATTAAACCCTGGCAAGAAAGACAGGAAACAGAGAGTGTGCAGCCAAGACCAGGATATTATCACTCTCCCACTTTTCATCCCCATGTGCCCTGCAAAAGGATCACTGCTCCACACTCCACAGTCTTGCCTCTAACTCTGCCTGTGCTAAAGCTCAGCAATGTCTTCTCCTGTAGCTCACCTATCCCACACAGGACTCACTGTCCTCCCTTTCCCTTACAAAACCTTTGATGTCACAGCAGGACTTCCTAGAGAGGAAACAGAAGCATACGTAAATGGGAAGAAAAGAAGAAAAAAAATTTCAGAAGCAACATCATCCATCAGGCTCATGTGTGAGACAGCTCACTGCTGTCCTCGTGTGCTGTGAGAGGGAGATGCATGCAGAGCATTGCTAGCTTGTGGAAAGGAAGAATCACCTCATAAAGAGCAGGAAAGAGCAACGAAAAGGGACTAGTGACGGAATGCTCAGATGAATCAAGCTCCTACATAAAGCAACAACAGCTCTAGTTTGCTGTGAGGCCACATAGGCTGGGATTTGGGCTGGMACCAGTTATGACAAGCCAAACTGCTTTTTCAAAGTACGTTTGGTCTCCAGCACAAGACAGGCTCCTCATCACTGGTACAAGGGAACATTAGCARTATTCCCTTAGCAGGACATATGCTACACAGATGAGCCTCATGCAATCCCTGCAGTTGAGGGTAGCACCAGCAGTCCATTAGAGCACAACGGGATATAAAGCTACACAATACAGCCATTAAAGCAACAGGAAACCCCAATCCCCTCTAAATCTATGCATGAGAACAGGAAACTCGTTAATACCAAGAACAAGAAATGGCAAAAGTTTGACTTTCCAAGTTTTTCTGAGGTGGTCAAAGTACACAGAATGTGGAAGAGGAGACAGGCTACTTGGGAGAATTAYAGGAATGCTGTCAGAGTATGTAGAGATGCAGCAAGGAAGGCTTGTTTGGAATTGAGTCTGGCAAGGGATGTTAAGGACAACAGGAAGGACTTCTTCAAATACATYAGCAGYAAGAGGAGGACTCRGGAAAACATGGGTCCACTGCTGAATGGGGCAGGGGCCCTGGTGACAAGGGATACAGAGAAGGAAAAGCTACTGAATGCYTTCTTTGCTTCAGTCTTCACTGCTAAGGGCAGCCCTCAAGAATCCCTGAGCGTGGAGGCAAGGGAGAAAGTCTRGAGAAAGGAAGAYWTTCYTTTGGTTGAGGAGGATAGGATTAGAGAACTTCKGGGCAAWCTTGACGTCCACAAATCCATGGGCCCGGATGGGATGCACCCATGAGTACTAAKGGACCTGGYAGATGTTGTTGCCAGGCCATTCTCCATCATCTTTGAAAGGTCCTGGAGAACTGGAGAGGTGCCCAAGGACTGGAAGAAAGTCAATGTCACTCCAGTCTTCCAAAAGGGCAAGAAGGAGGACCCWGGCAGCTACAGGCATAGGCTGGTCAGCCTCACCTCCATCCCTGGAAAGGTKATGGAACACCTCATTCTGGATGTCATTTCCAAGCATATGGAGGAAAAGAAGGTGATCAGGAGTAGTCAGCATGGATTCACCAAGGGGAATGCTTCCTGCTTAACCAATCTGATMGCCTTCTATGAAGGAATGACCGGCTAGGTAGATGAGGGGAGAGCAGTGGACGTTGTGTCCCTTGACTTCAGCAAGCCTTTTGACACTGTCTCCCCTAACAACCTCCTAGATAAGCTCAGCAAGTGTGGGTTAGACGAGTGGACAGTGAGGTGGCTTGAGAACTGCCAGAATGGCAGAGCTCAGAGGGTTGTCATCAGTGGCACGGAGTCTAGTTGGAGGCCTGTGGCTAGTGGAGTCCCCCAAGGCTCAGTACTGGCTCCCATCCTCTTCAACTTCTTCATCCACGACCTAGATGAAGGGACAGAGTGCCTCCTCAGCAAGTTTGCTGATGATAGCAAGCTGTGAGGAGTGGCTGCTACGGCTGAGGGCTGTGCTGCCATTCAGAGAGACCTGGCCAGRCTGGAGAGCTGGGCGGAGAGGAACCTCCTGAGGTTCAACAAGGGCATGTGCAGGGTCCTGCACCTAGGAAGAAATAACCCTAGGCACCAGTACAAGCTGGGGGCTGACCTGCTGGAAAGCAGCTCTGCAGAGAAGGACYCGGCAATGCTGGTGGATGACAAACTGACTATGAGCCAGCCATGTGCCCTTGYGGCCAGGAAGGCCAATGGTATCCTGGGGTGCATTAGGAAGACTGTTGCCAGCCGGTCACCGGAGGTGATCCTGCCCCTCTACTCAGCCCTGCTGAGGCCTCATCTCAAGTACTGCGTCCAGTTCTGGGCTCCCCAGTACAAGAGAGACGTGGAGCTACTGGAGAGTCCAGCGTAGGGCTACAAAGATGATCAGAGGGCTGGAGCATCTGCCCTGTGAGGAACGGCTGCGAGAGCCGGGCCTCTTTAGCCTCAGGAAGAGAAGACTGGGGGGGGGGGGATCTTATCAATGTGTACAAGTACCTGAAGGGAGGGTGTCAAAGGGATGGGGCTAAACTCTTTCCAGTTGTCCTGGGTGACAAGAGAAGAGGCAGTGGGCACAAAGTGAACCACAGGAAGTTCCRCCTGAATGTRAGGAGGAATGTCTTCACTATGAGAGTGACAGGGCACTGGAAGAGGTTGCCCAGAGAGGTKGTGGAGTCTCCTTCTCTGGAGATATTCAAAGCCTGCCTGGATAYAACCCTGTCTAACATGCTGTAGGTGACCCTGCCTGAGCAGGGGGGTTGGACTAGATRATCTCCAGAGGTTCCATCCAACCTTACCAATTCTATGATTCTATGATTGTATAACTGGGAAGTGGTCTAGACCCTGTGTAGTGCCTCAGGAAAACAGGCTGGATGAAAGGTTTTATCTTAATAACTCATTAGAAGTACCAGCAACCAGCACAGCACCACAACTGTATAGATGTGAATCTTAAATATGGACAAAAATGGAAATGAAATCTCTTCCTGGACCATTGCTGACAGGGATATATTCATTACAATTTAGAAACTACTGCTTTATCTRAGAGCATTTCACTAGAGATCAGCACTAGAGCACTCAGATGCTCAAGGAAAATCAAGACAAAATTCCTTTAAACACACAATTTCCATACATGTATTAAGCAAAGATAATTAACCTACAGCCCCAGAGAAATCAACTAAGCAAAACAAGTTGCCAGGGTAAGCAGTACCAGTCAGGCTAGACTCATCTGCTTCCTCCATTCTCCTTTAACTTTCTTTTTTTTTACAACATGCAGTCCTGCAGGTACTTTCTCTAGGATATCAGCATGGTAGTTTTGCCTTCTGCCCTGCCTGGCAAAGCTCATCTTAAGCGAGGAAAGAAAATACTCCGCTGTAAGTACTTMATGTCAAAACCAGGCTTCCTCCTGCAGTTCTCTAATGAATTTGTCCTTTCAAGGTGARGTGAGCAGGAGCCAATGAAAGCCTGTGGTTTAGAGAGCTGAAACAAGAAAGGGAAGAGCATACATTCAAAATGTTGCTTTTTTAAAGACATAAATTACAAGTATCCTGCATGAACAGGAATTTAGTCCAATTGTGAAATATTAAAGCAGCATATTATGCTCCAGGTTTCAGCAGTAACAGACACACCTGTATCTAGGGAGAACTGAAAAACAAATGCAATCTGCCATGGGAGAAGCTCCTGGAGGATCTATTACTTCTGCGCAGGTAATAGTAATCATAACCCTCAGCTCCCCYGAAAAACAGAGTAGAGAAGCTTTGGAAACAACTGGTTCTCCTATTCGTAGAACAGCTCAGCCTGGAAGGAGCAAAACTGCTGCACTGGAAGAACACTTTGTCTGATCTGTCAAACACTTGGGCATGGGCTAGTTTTTGAGCACGCAAACATGCAGACTGTAGGCAAAAGGCCCCAGCATGTGCCTACAGCTAAATTTTAGCAAAAGCACTTGGCTGGAGCTGGGCAGAAACCTGCCTGCCATATCTAGCCCTTGCCGATGAGTTATTTTTGTTCCCTGTCAGAGGTGGGGGAAAGAGGGAGAAGCTGTCTAGGCTGCTAAAAGATTAAATAAAAAGGAAGAAAATGTGGAAGTTAATATTAATCATGTGCATTAAAATACCTAACATATTGCTGGCATGGTCTCTTCAGCACTCAGGGACCATCTCTGTGCAAGTACATGAAAATCAGAGGCCAGGGGAGCCCCAGGGGATGCCAGGCTATGACTGCCTCCCCAAGGCCTAGCATGATGCAGAATCAATCAGCACGCTTCAACCACTTCTCCGAACAAAAGATTCTTCTTTGCCTTAATCTTGGCAGAAAGCTGTCACGAATGCTTTTCCTGCGGCCTTCCAGTTTTCAAAATCCCATGTTCCCTCCTTTCAAGACCTGCTTTTGCTGCAGGCGTAAGGTAGACAAACTAGCAAAAGCCCCATCAGGACCATCCCCCTTTCATCATCAGCGCTGGGGTCACCAAAATCCTTCAGGGAGATGGTGTGAGAAGCATATCAAGAGTCAGGTTCAAAGGGGCGTCCTGAACAAGAGCCTGTCTACATTTCACTGCCCACTTGGCCAGGGATGCCATGGGACAGAGCCGGCAGCCAGCAAYTTCGACTGTCTCATGACAAAAGTGTCTATTTTTGGCTATAGGTCAACATCAGAGGTGGGCTGTCAGCTCCGAGTGGACCAGCCTCTACTTCCCTGAGCAAAGGGATGTTTCAAGCCACATCAAGGTCACAATAGTGCTAAGAAATAGGAACAGAAGCTCATCTCTCCTCTTGGCAACATCGTCCATGGGGAAAAGGTGGGCTAGCTGATGGATCCCACCTCACTGGGCCTCTGAGACTGAGGTGCCAACAGTGCACACCGTCTGCTGCTTCAAATCGTCAGAGCCAAAGCTAGCATGGATGCCCGGATGCCAAGGCCTAGGGATGAACAGATGCTCAGGGCCTGAGTCAGCACACCAGACAGGAACACTGCTGCAGCCAGCTGTGCAGCCCAGCCAAAATTAGTCCCTTTTGATTTGCCTTGAGGCAAGGCAGCCATTTCTGTATCCAACGCAAGGACATTCTCGTTCCCAGCACTCGGTATATGTTTTATCAGTGCTGCAAGCCCTTAGCCTGACTGTCTGCAAAGGGCTGTCAGCAGGAGCACCAGTGCTGAGTTCAGACAAAGCACAGCGCTCTCACTCCTTGCTGTTCATCTGGAAACAACCCAGAACTTCAGAGGAGAGAAAAGAAGGCAGTACCCTGGGTTTTCCTCCTACCTCTGTTACAGCTGTTCTGTTCTGTAGGAGTCACGTCACCTGCTTGGCTCAGTCTTCCCATCAGTGAGACGGGATCTTCCAGAGAAGCTGATTCACATCACCCGTTTGCAATGCACTGGCATTTTACTGCTCACAAATGGATGGTAACTCACAAGAACCAAGCAGAACCTTTTGTAGAGCACCCAATGCTATCTAGCAGCCTCAATCAGAAGAAATGTGCTTGTGCCCTCCATGAGCTCCTAGACACTCAGCCCCTCTCAGGATTGTGCCATCAGAAACTGGCTTGCACAGAGCAGAGACACTGCCAAAACTTGGCTCACCTCAAAAATGCACAAGCTGAAATCACTAAGAGTGGGATCAGACCCAAATCACAGTAACAACAGAAGAGCGATCAGCCCAACTGCAACCCCACACATTCCACTTAGTTTAGCCTCCTGGACAACCACCTTAGCCTCCCTGCCAGCAAGGGTTACCACTGACATTCACTGCAGAGGTGGCAGGAGCAAGCTGTTTCTCTTGGCTCACTGGGAATGAACTCAATAGCCACAGATCAGCCCAGAAAACTTCCTATCAGAGCTCCTGTTGCTCTGTTAGAAGAGTGCAAAGTTGCAAAGACTCAAGTTTGCCAGAATGCCCATAGGTTTCAGAGACAGAAAGGCTCCTGTTGCTTTGCAGAGCCCCCAAGTATGTACAGCCCCAAGGCTACTTCCTACAGTCTTCGCATAACCCAGGACTACCAGGCCCTACTGTGTCCYAACCTGTCACAATGCCTCCAGGGGCAAACATATCCCTGGCAGAGGCATAACAGAAGTATCACTCGACCATCACATCGTGAACAAATCCAGCCCTTCCAGACAAGGACAAGATCTGTGGATATGCCTGTCAACTCATCGTACCCCATCCTGAACACAAGAGGGGCCACAGCTTCCAGTCCCATTTCATCTTTGTCCTACCAGTGAGGGCAGAAAGCAACTCAGAATTGGTAAGGTTGGAAGGGACTTCTGGAGATCATCTAGTCCAACCCCCCTGCTCAGGCAGGGTCACCTACAGCATGTTAGACAGGGTTATATCCAGGCAGGCTTTGAATATCTCCAGAGAAGGAGACTCCACCACCTCTCTGGGCAACCTCTTCCAGTGCCCTGTCACTCTCATAGTGAAGACATTCCTCCTCACATTCAGGCGGAACTTCCTGTGGTTCACTTTGTGCCCACTGCCTCTTCTCTTGTCACCCAGGACAACTGGAAAGAGTTTAGCCCCATCCCTTTGACACCCTCCCTTCAGGTACTTGTACACATTGATAAGATCCCCCCTCAGTCTTCTCTTCCCGAGGCTAAAGAGGCCCAGCTCTCGCAGMCGTTCCTCACAGGGCAGATGCTCCAGCCCTCTGATCATCTTTGTAGCCCTACGCTGGACTCTCTCCAGTAGCTCCACGTCTCTCTTGTACTGGGGAGCCCAGAACTGGACGCAGTACTTGAGATGAGGCCTCAGCAGGGCTGAGTAGAGGGGCAGGATCACCTCCGGTGACCGGCTGGCAACACTCTTCCTAATGCACCCCAGGATACCATTGGCCTTCCTGGCCACAAGGGCACATGGCTGGCTCATAGTCAGTTTGTCATCCACCAGCATTGCCGGGTCCTTCTCTGCAGAGCTGCTTTCCAGCAGGTCAGCCCCCAGCTTGTACTGGTGCCTAGGGTTATTTCTTCCTAGGTGCAGGACCCTGCACATGCCCTTGTTGAACCTCAGGAGGTTCCTCTCCGCCCAGCTCTCCAGTCTGGCCAGGTCTCTCTGAATGGCAGCACAGCCCTCAGCCGTAGCAGCCACTCCTCACAGCTTGCTATCATCAGCAAACTTGCTGAGGAGGCACTCTGTCCCTTCATCTAGGTCGTGGATGAAGAAGTTGAAGAGGATGGGAGCCAGTACTGAGCCTTGGGGGACTCCACTAGCCACAGGCCTCCAACTAGACTCCGTGCCACTGATGACAACCCTCTGAGCTCTGCCATTCTGGCAGTTCTCAAGCCACCTCACTGTCCACTCGTCTAACCCACACTTGCTGAGCTTATCTAGGAGGTTGTTAGGGGAGACAGTGTCAAAAGGCTTGCTGAAGTCAAGGGACACAACGTCCACTGCTCTCCCCTCATCTACCTAGCCGGTCATTCCTTCATAGAAGGCTATCAGATTGGTTAAGCAGGAAGCATTCCCCTTGGTGAATCCATGCTGACTACTCCTGATCACCTTCTTTTCCTCCATATGCTTGGAAATGACATCCAGAATGAGGTGTTCCATAACCTTTCCAGGGATGGAGGTGAGGCTGACCAGCCTATGCCTGTAGCTGCCTGGGTCCTCCTTCTTGCCCTTTTGGAAGACTGGAGTCCCACCTCAATCCATCTGTCCAGAAGGATCCAAGAGGTAAGCAGGTTCCCTGCCTGGAATCACAGCCGGGAACTCTCAGCCTGACCCGCAGACTTAGGGCCAAGCATCATCAAAACCATCTAGGGACCCCGCACAAACTTGCCAACAACCTTCACAAGGGCCCCACTGCGGACTGCATCTCCCCACAGTATCCTGCCCACCACAAGGAGCTTGCCTTGCCCCTTAGCAGGGACATGAAGTTCTCCCAACAGCATCAGCTGTTTTGCTCTATCTCCAAAGATGACAGGAGAAGAAGAAACAGCATCAGGAAACTGACTCTAGAGAGAAAAGAGACTTTGTCACTTTTCTCCAGAATGGACTGCAAGGATAAATACTAATGAAAGGCAGAACTGGCCACTCTGATCACTGCTATAGTGCCATTTAGACCTAAACACCCCAGTCCCTACCTCCACTCTCCATAGACTCTCACCCTCCATCCAGCCCAAATGAAACACTTCTTGTAGGCAGAAATGTCCAAGTGTATATGGTCACATTCTGTTTCTGCCCACTCATTCTAGAAGGAGATGTCCCCCTTGCCACCTGCCTTCCCAGACAAGGAAGAAACACTGCAGGATGGCTCTTCTCTGCCTCCCATGATCCAGAAGCAACAACTGGAAGATAAACCAGGCAGCTAGTCATGCCCTACGATACGGACATCTCTGTCTAAGCAGTTTAAGGCACCACACTCCACAGAGCACAGACAAGTTCAGTATTCTCTTGCCTGTGATCCCTTCCTGTTACAGTGCTCCAATGAGCCATGCAGCACTACATTTTCATGGACGGGTATTATCCAGCCCACGAGAGCTCCTCATGGAGGGCCAGTCACCTCAACACCTCAGAGAACAGCAGCACTGAGCAAGAGCTGTCAGCCCAATTGCTATGCCTTACTCCAAACCCCAGCACATGTGCCCAAGAGTGCACATGCAGCTGCTAGCCACTCTGTTGTCCCTCCTCCCTCACAGCATTCCTCCAAGGTCACACTGGCTATTGCAGAATTACTGGGGAGCCAGTCTGTCTGCCATGGACAAACGCCCACCTGCTGTTATCTGGAGCCCCCAGTGCCATGTAGCATCAGCAGCCAGGCTTCCTAATCCCTAGCAAGTTAAGTTGCACATTCATCTGCTTTTCTTGCTATCTGGACTGCATCCACCAAAGTACTTAGCTGTAGTTCATAGCCATCAGGCAGTGAACTTTCTGCTCCCCTTCAGTCTGAAACATACCATGCAATAGCAGTTTCATCAGACAGGAGCCAATACCTTCACCACACACCATCTGAGGCTTCAATAAAGAACTGTCAGGAGACAGAAAGCCTAAAGGGAAACTCAAAAATATATGAGAGAGGGAGAAAGGTGAGGAGTATGGATATAGCAAACTGAAAAGCCACAGAGTAGAAGCTGCAGTTCCAAAGGAGTCTTGGCTGCACTTCCTGCTGCCAATGGATCTGTCAAGGAATGCTCACCTTGAGAGTATGGACATTGGCCTCTTCTCCATAACCAAATCAGGGATACAACTTGTTAACAGGCCTTATCAGAAGATGGCAAGCTATGTTCAGACACTGCCTTCCAGTAAGGGTTACCCAAGAGACTGTCTGCTTTCAGCTGCCTTTCCACACAGATCACCCTTTACAGATCTGGTAGACTAGGCCATGTGAATTCCAGTGATCATCTAAGGAGGATGAGCTGCAAGTGCCCAAAATACCATCAGAGAGCAGCCCAAGCCATGAATCTGAATGCCAACCATGAGAAGAGCAAGATCAGGGCTGCTTGTAGACTCCACCAGGCACGTCTTACCGTGTGAGGGTTGTCATAGTAGACACCAATGGAACAGAGCTTCGAAGAGATGCTGCAGCCGTCTGTGAACAGTTGCCCTGATTCGCCATACGGCCCAATTCTGAACTTGTAGGCCAGCGTGATGTTGCCAATAGGTGGTGAGCCAGCACTCACAACAACCTCTGTGAAAAGCCCCGAGTAGACAACGAAACCAAAGATGGTCAGCAGCAGCAGCACAACCAGCGCTCCGATCAGCCCAAGGAGCACCCAGTCAGACATGATGCTTGGTGCGTCAAATTCCACTCACAAACTATTGGCAAGAGAAGAGAAGAAAAAGGAGGGGAGTTAAGCTAGCCCTTGGAGACTGAAAAAAATAGCTTTAGAGGATGACTGCTATCAAAAGTCACCCACTTCCAATTCCTCTTCCTTATGTATGAAGAGGGTTTAAAAGCAACTGAGCTCCCCTGCCCCAGCAACCYTCTGTAAGTTAAGCCTACATTGCTTTTGCCTGTTCAAACTTGGTCATCAGACACAAATTATGTTGCTTTGATAGCTCTTTGGAATTAGGTGGTTAAAGGAACGCAGTCAGAAAGGCACTGTCCCCATCCCCCTGAAATCAGCCAGACCACCAACATTCAGCACTGCATTCAAGGGAGATCAAAAACTAATCAGGAAGCCTGATTCACTGGCCATATCATAAACAGGTATGCAGCACTGGACTGAAGATTGTTGGACCATAATTAAATAATTTATCATTTATACATACCAGCTCCTATATTTTGATTCAGGCAGCTCCCCTATCAAAATTTTGAGCTAGAAGCCCATTTCCTTAAAGAGTTAAACTAGAATTAAGATGGTCTAGAGGTGAGCCTTGCATACCTAGAACTAAACATACTGAGAGTCTCAGAAGCAGCAGCTAAAAGCCCAGCTAGAAAAAGCATCCCAACATGCTAAGGTGCAAAGAATTACTAATATTTATTTTTAGATTGCCTTCTTAATCTGGAAGAGTTTTTAAAACCCCAACCAAGACTGCCTGTTTTGTTTGATTTTTGCTGACTGTACAATACACCAGCGTGGTGAATGTCCCTTGCTAGTTTTCATACACCAAGCACAATTGCTTTGGGGAGTTTTAATGAAACACAGCAAAGGAAAGTTGTTTATATTTTAGTCTCCCTTGAAATACAGCTCTGATCACAAGGACCATTTGTGAAATTCCTTTGGGATTTCTAACAGGAGCTAGGTTTGAAAGCTAGAATTCAAATAAACAATTCACCTTCAACTCTATTTTATAAACATGGTTCCTCTGAAAAAAAGTTTTTCACCTCAGCTCCAGTTTGTTCAGGCTTACAAAAGAAAACAGCCACATCCTGGTAAGAACCACATACAGTTCAGTTCCTTCTCCTACCCAAATAAGCGTGAGTACAGAATCACAGTCACAGAATGGCTGAAGTTGCAAGAGCTGGAATGCAATCCTCTGTTTGTGGCATCTGTTCAGATCTATTGGAAAAGCTCTGGAGACCATCTAGACCAACCCCCCTGCTCAAACAAGGTTACCTACAGCACGTTGCCCAGGACCCTGTCCAGACAGCTTTTGAGTATCTCCAAGGACGGAGATACCACAACCTCTATGGATAACCTATACAACAAAATCAAACATGCAAAGCCAGCATCATCAGCTGCTGCCCTCTGTCTCAGCACCACTGCAGGGTCAAGCCGGGGACAGTTTGCTTAGCTTGCATGACAGACCTACTCACCTGAAAAATCAGAGGTGCTGAAACTAGAAAGAATTCATGATCTCTGCCCTACACAGATGCAGGATCCCTGTCTCTGCAACAGGAGAAAAATAAGTATCATTACTTCCTTTTAAAGTCATGAAGCCAGAAGGAAGAATCTTTTTCAGAAACAAAGTCATAGCAAACTATTTTGAAGGTATTTAGTTGCACTATGTATGGGCTCAAGGATCTGCTCCCAAAGGACAGACATCACGAAAAGCCATGCTGCAGAATTTTACAGGAATCCAAAGATAAAGGCACAGATTTATTTCCAAAACTCTAAGAGCAAATATACTGTGACAGAGAAGAAAAATTTAAAAGCAACAGCATGGCCCGAATGAGGACAGCTTTTTGCATCAGCATGTCTTACTCTTGGCCTTCACCCCCTTGGCTTCATCTCTTCCTCATAGCTACTCCAGAAAACCTTAGTGTTGACTTGCAACCCCCTCTGCTTAACCTGGGACAACCAGCTGCACTCAATATGTTTTCTGTAGTAATCATGAAGCAGAATGCTCTCAAACATTTGGCTTACATGAAAATTACATTTCCACTTCAATTCTTAACACTACCATGTGTCAGCCTAATAAATAATTCAGATTTACTACTTTAAATTATTTGCCTGTTTGGGTATTTTTTTTAATAATCTACCAATCAATCAACTTAAAAATGTTAAAAATTATAGATTTCAAAGAACAGAAGGATTATTTTATCCTGTTCTCTTCCTGATTCAGTTTAACTTGTATACAGATCTTTAATCTTGTCAATACACATGTGATTTGCCATTTGTTCTCACTAGAGGTGACAGGATCTAAGTTTGCACAATCCCTTTCCAACCTGGTATGCAGTCAGAAAGCTGAGAGATTTGTTAATGAATTGTTAGACTTCCCTCTCCCTGGCACACCATATTCACTGACAAGAGAGAAGAATTTTAGATATTAAGAAGAATTTGACCAAAACAGGCTTAACAAGTAACAAAAATAAAGTCACTATTTTATGTCAACTAGGCAAGAAAGCAACAACACAAAAAAAGTCACACAAGCAGCAGAAAGCATGCACGATAAACAAGAGGAGGGAGAAGGCTGCAATCAGCGCTTTTAAAAAAGTGACAGGAGGCAAATGAACAAAGCCATCAAATAAATGGTCTGCCCAGTGCAGAGACATTATTTATATCCACATAACTGGGAATCTACTACAGAACTGCAATTCCCCCTACAGTTAGACAGAGAGTTGTTGTGGCCACAGCCTGCAAGCTTGGCGCTTCTCTTCTGTCTACGTTGTGCTTCCTGGTTCCCAGCAGCAGCAGGGGAAGTCACAGGTTGAGCTCAGCCCACGAAGCCTCTCCTTCCTTGTCTTAAAGTGCCTGACGGAAAACTTTGACCTACTCATTTTGGAAGCAGTTACGTGTGTCAAATGCTCCAGATGGGAACAAAACAGATCTGTTGTTCTTTCCATTAATCCACCCTGCCTTATTCTTCTATCAACCTGTATTGCAATTCTCTGTTTGTGRCATGTGTTCAGCTGACTCCATGGCCACAAGCAGGGGATTATGGTTTCAGCGGCTTCCTCTCAAACACATCTTCATCCTCCGCTGAGAGAGGTAGCAGTCAATGGCGCACTGCCCTGGCCAGCATCAATCCCTGGGCACCAACAGGGCCACTGCCAGAGCCAGCGTCAGTCCCATGCCATCACCTGCTGTGGGCCAGTCCTCATCTTGGTGCCATGGTCCCCAACAGTCTGCAACTCCACCAGTGGGACCTCTTGACCTGGCTGAGCATGTCCCTCTCTCTCTCACGGGGACCCTCCTGCACAGGACCTAGGGCACTGTACCTTGGCCAGGACCTGCTGTTTATTTGCCCTGCCACAGGACCACCATGAGATCCTCCATTCCCACCCAGGACCCTCACCTCCATCACTACTTAGCCACACCACCATCCCTAGTCAGGACCCACTGACCCTCCCCAAGGGATCCCCCATGAATGGCTGCACCCGGACCCCTTCCAAGAGCTCCTAGGTGTCTATCATCCCCAGGAGGCATCCCAGGTGCCTGTGCCCCCCTCGAGGGAACCCCAAGGATGGCTGTCCTCCAGCCTCCTCCGAAGGGATCCCAAGCGTTCATTCCCTCCAAAGGGACTGCAGACGCCTGCTCCATTCAAAGAGACCCCGGGTGCCTGTCCCCTGCCCCGAGGGACCCCCGGACAGCTGCCCCCCAGACTCCTTCAGAAGGTTCCCAGGTGCCGGTTATCCCCATGAGAGAGCCTGAGGACCCCCGAGGGATCCCCGGTGGCCGTAGCAGAGTGACCTCTTTGGAGGGATCCCAGGTGCTTGTCCTCCTCCTCCAGGACTCTCCGACTCCTGCCCGCGCACCCGGGACCGGGGCGCCCGCTCGCTCGCCCGCCCTCCCCGAGGGGTCCCCGGTGCCTCCCTCCTCCCCGCTCACCCGCGCTCGCAGGTCGCGGCTGCAGCAGGCGGCGGCTGCGCTCGGGGGCGCGCGCGGCCCGCGGAGGGCGGGGGCG
>NW_028186611.1:106016-151161 GCF_003343005.1 Rhea americana
TTAATAGACAGCAGCGTCCTTCCCCCCCGCCCCGCCGTGGTTTCGCTCTCACCCGTAAAGGGAGAGGGGCGGGGGGAGCAACCTGAAGCGCTCTGCACAGGGCGGCGCTCCCTTGGCGAGGGGCCTATGGTGGAAAGCTAGGTAACTCAGCAGAGACGGCACTAGGTGACAAGGGGGAGAMCCAAGAGAACTGAAAAGAGGTTAGACGCCTGCTTCATTTAAGGGTTCGTAGCAGGGCTGTTTCCAGATGCTCGTGGCTGGTTCTGAGGCGTCCTCTAAGCCCAGAGCAGATGTGGGTCACTCTCTTCCAGCAGCCAGGAAGCTGAACTCTTCCATCAGCTGGGTTTTATCACCCAGAAGGGAACTATATTAGCTAATTGATAAAACTACATTTGGAAGCTGTGCAAAGCTTCAGCCAGCACAGGAACTAGTCAGTAGGAGCACCATCACCTTGCGCACCCTTCAGTGTCCCAAGCTCTAACATCTTGGGAAAGCTACAGCGTGTCTCACAATCCGCTTCTGTCACCACACAGCAGTCAGCTCACACCTCATCTCACCCTTGGGAGAATTCCCCAGCCGAGAGTTCCCCAAAAGAGCACGTAGCACCGCAAAGCTCTGGTGCTCAGCCAAGAACCTCTGCCCCCTCCACTTCTCAGGCAACTCTTTTAAGTCCCGATTTATTTTCAAGGAAAATCTAAATCCATTTCCCTCCACTTTCTTCTATGTTTCCTTCTCTTGACAGAAATTCAAAGTGTTACAGAGTAAGAAAAGGCATTTACATTTTTTTCAGAAAAACTTAAAAGCCTTAAGAAATATGAAAGTCTTACGGTTAACTGTCTATTTAGGTCACAAGTGTTAAATAGCAAACTATTTTTCCCTTGTGTCTATTAGCAAAAATGGTCTTGTAAAGTTTACAAAAACTTGCAAAGTTTTTAACTCAATCTTCCCCATCTTCTACCTTCTGAAATGAAAAGAGGAAAGTTTAGCCTCTTGCCTGTCAAAAGATTTCTTCCCTAAGGATCTGAAGAACTGCATGAACTTGGGCAGCCAGGCTGTATGTGAAGCACCAGAGCCCAGCCTGTGTACCATGGGAAATTCAGCATCATCAGAGCCATCAAGCCACCTCCAGAAGATGATGTGTTCTGCTCTGTTCAGCACTGCAGTGCATTTACTGACCATATGCTGACAGGTAAACAGGAGCCAGGCACACTTACAAGATTTACTACCAAATCCAGTGAGTGCTTAGATCCAAGTCACTGAACCATGCAAACCTTGACAGAGTAGAATCCACTTGCTAAAGTAAATCTCAAGTCAATGAAGCAATAGAAAAAAGTACAGGCACCAATAAAACAGTGAGCAATGCCTATACTGTGTCTTGAGGAGCATAAACTAACAGCAGCAGGATTAGGAGGAATTTCCAGTTTAGAGACCAGTCCTCTTTGGTCCGATGCATTGCATCTATGATTTTTCAATAAATTTACCAAATGCTACCTTTAAAATAAACAGGTTCCTTGCTCCAGTAAGTAGCTTTTCCAGGCATTTACTTTGGACAGGTGGAAGTCAGAAGAAGAGTTCTAACCCACTTTTATTTACAACTAATGTGTACCCATCTTTTCCTGTGTTTATATTGACTTCACTGTGGTGAATTTTACTAGGCACAAATACTTCAAGGGGAAAAATGTTATCCCATTGCAGCTAGATAAATAAAGAAAAACTTGCTTTCATACAAACATTCCCCTTCTCTACACCTATTCCATTTGACTTAATATTTTATAATAAGGATGTGTAGAATTAGACAGATTATGTCAGGTGTTTTGCTAGACTCCTACTTATCTCACAGGAAACTTCCATGGATATTACAAGAAAACTTACCTGAAGTTACTGAAAAAAAAGGTTTTTGCTGGTTCTAGCCTATGATCATCTCCTTTTGCTATCAAAGCACCAAAGAACATACTAGAATTTCAGACCTGTGACTGTCAGCTATTTAGTGAGATACTAGATTTTTTTTTTTTTAGAAAATTGTGATGAATTTTTCATCTGTCCCTTTTAGGTATCACATCACCTTCAGTAGCTACTGCGACAGTGAGCAGCAGTCATTCAGATGACTCTCTCCAAGGTTAGTAATCAAACTTGTACATTGCTTTGATTTTTGTGAACAAAAAAATCGCTTACAAGTATGGAGGGAAGCATTATTCAGCTTCAAACTCCACTGAAAATTATTTAAAACAGTTTAGACCTCCGTTCGTTTGGAACTAGGTGAAGAATTTTGACTCACGAGCAAGTGGGACTTTAGTAATTGCTCCCAAAGATGCCAAGTTGTCTGAAGCAGGGTCCTGCTCCACTAAAACCAGTAGCGAAACTTCCAGGAAATGTTTGTGCCTAATCCACAGAGGTATACACTCTTTTTACCTGCACTGTTAATATTGGTACGTCCTTACTGTAACTTATCACACAGCCACATGAAGAACAAGTTATACACATCGTTTACTTCTGAGAAGGTATTTTGTAGGACCAGTTGCATTGAAATAGTCTTAATTTCTTCTCCTTTGGGATGCTTTGAACTTTCACTGTTTAGTGGCTACTGTCAACTTCCTTCTTCATCCTCAGAATCATTTTTTGTTGTCTCTGAGCTACAAAAGAATACTCATATACAAACCAGGTCTCTTCTGTCCTTTTTAACCTTCTTTTCTTATATATGAAGTTTACATTAAGTTTAGATTTTTTATTTCTGAAAACTTGAAATATTTCACCCAGAGTATTTTCCCCTTTTTTGTCTACACAGAAACAAGAAAAGCATGAACATGCTACGTTCTGTCTTTCTGGGTTTGAAAACAGTGCTCACAAAAAGTACTAGGTTTAATGTGGTCACATCAACAAGTTTACTCTGTAAAGTGAGTGACACTTTAGAGTGGTACCCAGCATTTTTTTATACTCTGCTGCTCTACAGCTCTACTGGCTGCTATGGAATAGAGAATATTGTGTGAGAAACCTTTGCATTGAAACAGAACAGCCATGACTAATAGAAATCGCACTGCCCTCAGCTGTGTCACACAGCTTCAATCTCCTTTCCTTCTTGGGATCAGTTAGGGTGAATCTCAATTCCTTCATTTCAAGGGGGTAAAAGCACACACTCACAGTTTCTCTGGCTCGCTCTTAAGCAACAGCCACTTGATTAGGAGTTTGAACCCCTCTAGACTCGGAAAGCGGATGCTGGTCCCAGCTGAAGACCTCCATACAAGACATCTGCATTCTTCAGGGATGAGATCAGCAGAAGTAGTGGGAGTAGAAGCTACTTTTCATCCTGCTGCATGAAATGGGACCCAAATCAACTCAATGAACTCTAGGTTGAAAACAGATGTACGTTATGGTCCTACTATGACTTCCCTTACAGCCAAAAAGGGGCTTCCAGACCATAGTTCTTCTTAGGCACCTTTTTAGACTAAGGTGAGTCATGCCTCAGTTTTCTCTCTGCCTTTACTACACTAGGAACCTAGACAAATAACTCAAGCAGAGATATCTAAAGAAAATGGAGAGAGTTACACCCATTTTGGGGACTGCTAGAAAAAAATCTACCTGTAGTGCAGATCGCTGCTTAGAATTGTTGGGTTTTATTGCAGTCCCAGTAGACAAAGATAGAAAGAAGTAAGGACTGAAAGGCAGTCTAGAAAAAAAGACAGAGGAGCAGTGGCGGACTAATGTGACACAGATTGTCACAAGTATTTTGTAACTCCTGAATGCAAAAAGCCTAAGATTGAGGGGGCAATCACAAAGAAAGCATGTTAATTGGAAAATCAGGTTTCTTGACGAAAGTTGGCAGCTTTTCTGACTGGATATCCTGCAGAGACTGCAAAGTTACAAACTGAGTTGAGGGGCATTTCCAAACAGCACAAGTATATTTTGGCTCAACATTGAACATTTTGTCTTGGCTTTTTCAGGTAAATCAATTTCTCAAGATATTGGAAGCTTATGAGACTGCTCTGAGATTTAACTGGTCCTTGTTGTCATTAAGGGCAAATTTTTGGTTAGAATAGAAAAGTGAAGATCCACAAGGGCTTCCTCAAGCTTTCCTGCAAAACCTTGGGATTAAATTTTGATGAGCTCTGTCTTGCTTGGGTCAGAATTGCTCCTGGAAAGGGACTGCAGAGGAGTGCTTATATCAGCAGGTCCAATGGGGAGATGACTTCCTCAGAGCCTGTGAAAGGACAACCCACTATCTCTATGGACAATTATAGGGACATTCTGTACCTACCGAAGACCAACATGAGCCTTGAGGATGCTGCTGAGTATTATTGCACAGGGAAGACAGTGCACAGAAATCAGTGTGAGCTCAGTCAAAAATTGCAAACAGTGGCTCTGAACTAGACCACAATACTCCTCATAGCAGAGTGTCGCCTTTAGTATTCCGGGCAGCACAGCATGTAAGAAAGGATTCATCAGACTTCACCTTAGGGACCTAAAATACACAGCCACATCTGAGTTAGCTCTRTAGAGTCCCTCAAAGTCAGCAGAAAGCAAAAGGGACTCCTACCCTGAGATGCAGGCTTTCTAAGCGTATTGAAATCACAGAGATTCATGGTAGTAGTGGTTGACTCAGAGCCATTCACAATACATGAGACCCTTGTCCCAGACACATCCTCTGCATTTATCTCTGTTTGCTCCAATATCAACAAAAGTCCTATTTTTTAACTTTTGTGGCCCAGTGACATGTATTCCATAGGCCGAAACAGATTCCTAAAACCAAGACTCGTCCCCACTTCACTACAAAACAACTTTGCTCCTCTCACAGGAAAGAAGTCTTACACCTCTTCAGTATTTGCTCCTGTATCCTTTGCCTCTTGTCAAAAGCCATATTTAAAAAAGAAAATGTAAAAGGGTCAGTCCAACACTGGAAAAAGATTAATTTCTCTTCATTAATACAGCCCTCTCTGGAATTAATGAAGCTGGAATATTTTTCCTGAAGGCTCAGTTCAGGATAAAACCCTGAGTTAACGCCTTGATTTTTCTTAGGGGGGTTTTGTGCAACTCTGCATCAGTGTGAGCTGAGTTGCCTGGAAAAAAAGCTTTCTGTTGATCCAAGGATCATTTTTAAACTCTTCTCAAATTCAGTGGTCTAGGAATGCTCTTTATACAATCACATTTCAATGTGCACAGTTTTAGCAGAAAACTTCTAGAAACTGCCATTCCCTGAGTTGCAAAAGCTTTGAATTCAGAAATATTTTAGCATGCCAGGGACAACTCTCTGTGAAATTTGAGTGTCATTTCTGTGGAATAAGTGTGCGGTCTGATTTGTGTCAGTCACCACTGCACAAGCCCCACAATTTACCATTAATTCAAATCATCTGCATAGGATTGATGCTGCTCCATCTACTGAGGTGGAGGAAAGACTTCAGATTTCTAGCATTAGTGCATTGGTGAAATATGAACAGGATTTGGTGGACTGATTGGGCCTGAGAGATTCTGTTTCATATGACATTTGGTAATACCTTCTCACTTGATCTTAGCCAAGTAACAATCTGTATTCCTCGGGTACAAAGCAATACACTGAGATCAGAATCGCAACAAAGGCAGTATGTGCTTCAGGGTCTCATCAGAATTTAAAATGAAGTCATCTGCCATAAGGACAATCTTCGTGACTGGAGAAATAGAACATGAGATGCTTGGCAAGGAGACAGGCTGCCTTGACTTTTCAGCTTTGTCACCTTCCTGCTGTGAAGTTGCCCAAAAGGTAAGTGTGGTGGAAACCAGTCCATAGATATGCAACATGGTCACCTCATTTTCTTATTTGCCTTTTCCAAAGCCCAAGCAATTAATGCGGGTGACTCATATGAGCTGGGTCTGAGCCATGTTTCTGAAGGTACAAAGACTGCATAATACAGCTCTATGTTAAAGTAGAAAAAAGAGCTATGTGGTAAATTGAATTCAGCAATATCACCAGGAGTTTCTGATTCATAGTCCCTTTCTGCCTAGCTGTACGCTCAATACACATACCTGCAAAATTAGCATGATTCAGCCCACTTGGAGCTTTGCTTTAGGCAGCAGGACACAAGACTGATGTAGCTGTAAAGCAACATTTACTGAAGAAATTCTTACCCTTTTTCCTTTCCTTTTTCCTTATAATTAAGGCATACTTTGGACCATTGCTACTGGACAAGGCAGGAAGGCTACCAATGACTTGCACCAGATGACAAGGCAGACTGGATAAGGTTCTTATTTCACTAACATCTTTTGTGTCTTTGAGTAATATGAAACAGTTAAAACGATCTGAACAGACTATCCAGTCTTGAGTCAATCTCAAACCAGTTTAACCTAGCCTTTTCACTTTTCTGCTTCTGTTGCCTGGCAAGTATCCCAGATAAAAGGGCTACTTGCATTGCTCAGACACAAAGGAGGGCATTCTGTCTCCAGCTGATAACAGGAAGGTGTTGCACACAATGCAGTTTTGCAGTCTATAGGTGCAATAGAGGGAGGTATTGCTATATCAACCAGAACCTTCAAAACCCTATGGTCAAAATGTTCCAACTTTGAACAGCTTCTTAGACCCACTGCTCCCAGTCTGTTCCAGCACACTGTGTATTGTGGCTTCTCATTGCACAGGGAAACACCACAAAAGACATATACTTAAAGCAAAAAAAAAAAAAAAAAAAAAAAAAAAAAAAGGCACTTTCAGGCTAGTGTCCACCTCCTGCAAGCCAAGTTTAACCCCTTCTTTTGGTGGGCCACCCAGAGAGTTTACCAACTCCCAAGTGGATCTCTCTGCTGGATGAGCAAGTTCAATGGTAAGCTGACAGCTCCATCCTGTGTTAGAAAACACTAAAAGCATTCTAAACTTTGTCCTCAAAGTGTCACTTGGAGCAAGGAATTAGCAGGGACAATATTTTGCATTTTCTCCCAATTTTTGCACATAGAAGAAGAGCATTTCAAGTGCAGCTTTTTGGTCATACAGAAATGGACAGGAACCCCTCACTCAGGTGCACAGAGTGCTATTAAGGCTTCAATTCTTATCCTGTTGTGCTGCAGACAATTTGGTGAGCTTTACAGTCAGCAGCAGGGCATGACCAGTGCTTTCTTCCCCTTTCCAGCTGTATAAGCATATACCAGGAGTCCTGCTCTTCCTCTTTAGTGATTTGGCTTTTTCAAAGCATAACGGCACACTACAAGGACATAGAGGAGAAGCACTATAAACGTGCCCAGAGAAGAGCACTCTGAGAACAGTGGTAGGTCTCTCTCGGCTGCTCAGTTGCAGCTTATTTCAGGTTGATGGGGCATCCCTTAGTCCTTCCCTTCTATATGTAAGAAAAATAGTTTTTTCTTCTGAGCATTTAATGGCAGGCTGAAGTCACATATGAAAAGTCAGTCCCAGTAGAATATTATCTCTGATGTTTTTCTCTGCTGGCCACACAGCTTTGAACACAAGCTGAACGTTATACATGCTATATATTTGTTCCTTGTGCTAAGTTTGTGTCTGGAATGGGGTGCATAATCTAAGGGCTTTTTTACTGGTCCTTGAAACAAAATCAGAATTTTTGGCAATCAGGCTTAACTGAAAATCAGATTTTGAAATACTAGTAAAACAGGGGAGACATGAAATTCTTTCAGGATCAAAGTGCCTCAATATATTCTCTTCAATTTACCCTCTAAAAATAAAGGAAGTGAGGTTTTATTTCTTTTTCACACTGTAACTCTTCTTAGAGCTCTTCCAAGAGCTCTAAGATTATCTTATTCCAAACTGCATAAAAGGAGTTAATATTAAATACCTGATTGTACAATTGAAACCTTCTATTCTCTTTACTCTGTCTTCTAAAGCACTAAAAAGATCTGCACGGTAGGGCCATTGCTGCATCGTACTAAACATAGCAGCTCTATCTGATTTTTATGTCTGTTCTGCTCCATTTAAAAACTCAAAAGTTCCTGATAAATTGGGTTTATGAGCATAAACTGAATTTCACTGGTTTCACTTGTCTCTTGCAAGTCAAATTGTAGATTTTTCTGGTAGGGTTTTTAATTTGATGAATTCTTTCTGCACACACTGTAAGGTAAACTTACTTGCTTTCACTGCTTGTTCTTGCTTTGCCAGCTACCGTGCACTTAGAGCCACCAAAATGCCATGTACAGGCTTTAACAAAGATGAATGTGTGAAAGTAGAATAATTGTGAACTGAGATTCAAAGCAGCTTTCACCTGAAGAATGAGTCTGAAGTATTCTACAGAAAAGTAAATGACCTGCAACAAGTAGAGAATGATAGTGAAATATAGAAAAAGTTTTCAGTTTCCCAATTGCTTTGGGAGCTGTTTGTGCCCTATTTGCAAGAGGAAGGAAGGTCGGTCATATTAGGATTGAGGCTGTGAAACTTACTGCCTTCAGAATCTGTCATGCCCAAGAACCAGTTAGGGTCTCTAAGAGCTACAGATTTCTGGATAAACAAGGAGAATGTCTTTGGTCATTCACAGATAGGGATGCAAGATAAGCTCTCTGGTTCAGATAATAAACCACATTCACATAAGGAGGCCAAGAAGATTCCATACTTGGACAGGGGAATACAAAATGCCAAAGTGTCTGGTAACTTCTGCTGTAGGAGTGGTACAAGTGGTTGCTGCATCTGTGTAGGCATGAGAAAAGCCTCAAAACCCAAACTGTTCTTGGAAGGCCTATGTTCCTCTAAATCTCAGCAGTTTCTATACTGGGGTTTCTCACAGTGGGAATATAAAGCTGCTTCCTCCTTTAGAAGTCCTGCAACAGAGCTGGCTGCTCCTTGGGAGCTGCCTATGCCACAACCAAATCTGTGCCAATGTCATACACTTTAATCACTGGGACTCATAGGCTTCATTTGTCCAACCATGGCTAAATGCCCCATGTTGGGCAGCAGACTAGCAGCTTTCTAGAGCTTCTGCTCTTCCTCTGCAAATCAGGGGCTTTTGCTATTCCTTCTCTCTGTGGACGGATGGTCCCTTGTTCTATGAAAATCCACTGTCCAGAGCAGAGTTCTCTCCCTCATTTGAGCTATCATGATAACATTACAAATCAGCACACTGTCCAAGAATTTGCCTGCAAGCTGCACTCCTTGGAGAGATGTAACTGGGTTAATTGCTACCATCCATCAAAGGGAAGCAGGATTAAAACACTGGCCTTTGAGGCGGCCACTTCCTGTAGGACTTCAGACCAGTGCTTTGCCCTTCAGGTTCCTTTATCTATGAGACAAGACACAGAAGCTAAATCTGTTAAACTTGGTACTTAGTCTAAATGCTGCATGGACTGCAGGAAGAGAAGGACGAATAGATGTACTAAATGGAAGAAATATATCATTTTTTTGGTTTGGACTCCATTTATTTTACATATTTTACACTGGCACCATTGGGAGAGTTCCCATTTGCTTAACTGGGCCATGTATGAAGAACTTTGGGAAGACATTTAAAATGATTAGAGTGGCTTAACCTGCTAATTTTCATTCATTATGAATCCAGACTGTTTATTCCCCTCAGCCTGAGTTCAGATGGAAACTATCAACTTCAGGAGGAGCAGGACATCCAGATCTGCTTAGAAAGGTAATTCTTTTTATTTTTAAATTTACAAACACATTTTTGCATGGGTAGATACAGACACGTCACATTGGTAAAATCACAGCAGTCTGTAGCAATAATAAAATTGATAACATTTTATGTTGACTAAGCATGTCTGGGAACTGGGATGTTTATCCAGAAAAAAACATACAAAAACAACTGTAAAACAACCGAATAATAGAAAACATTTGAGCACAGTAAGTTATGGAAGGACTTTTGCTAAATAATGTCATGCTATGGTGTTAGAAGCCCTCCTAGAATCCTGGCTCAGGAACTTTGTCTTTAATCAAGTGAGTATAACTTGATTAAAAATATAATCCATACTGTGCTCCCTAAGAAAAATCCTGATGAGCTAGAGCACCTTGTTATTTTCACTGATTTTTTTTTTTTTTTTTAGTTTGTTTCTGGTAGCTGTAAACTCACTTGAAAGACTGCCTAATTTAAGTGGAATAGATTGCAAAAGCTATACTGCAAAAAAATGTTTCAACTGTTCCCCAAAATCAGGTAAGAAACACTTTTTTTTCCCATATAGACTCTTACCTTGGAGAAAAATATATTAGGAAAGAAATAAAAGTTGCATTTGTGAGCAACTAATTGATTCAGAGTAAGTTGCTTTAACTCATAAACAAAGTCTATGCGTGTGGTATGGGAAGAGCTGCAGTCCTCCACTGCCTTCTCATCCTTGAAACTAACATCTAGTGAGGTCCTGAGCATAATATAAAAGGCAGGATGAAGATTTTCTTTCAACCCATCCTTGCCATGACATAGATACAAGATTAGACAACATGGCAAGACAGCCCTACAAGCATCTTCAAAAGGTGCAATTTAGAGAGAGGGAGTTAGACCAAGGATCTTCCTAGGTAGTAGTAAAGCTTTTTGGTTGCCACATTTGATGAAGTGAAAGCTCTTGATAGATTAATAGCTGATATATTTGCCAAATAGGAAAAAGCAGCTCTACACTTCTCAAGATCCTGAAGCATGTGTATTAGCACAAAGCCCACTTTAACAGTGCTGACCTGATCTGGGGCCACAGGCCCATCCAAATCCAAAGAGCACTCTGCCTTAGACAAAGAAATATTACTCTAGGAAAAGGAATTACCCTAGGGAAAGGAATTCATAATGTGATGAAAATATCTAACAGTGTTTTGTAAACCAGACCTGGAATAAAAGGCCAAACTTCGTATTGGAGCAGAAAAGAGCAGTAGACCACACCTTCTAACAGAGAATAAGGATAACAGAAAAGATGAAAACAACATGCAACCTAGATATATCTGAGTCATGGCTAGAGCTCCATCAAGCTGGTGCCCAAACAACATAGATTATTTCTCTACTGACTTCAGACAAATTAATTTCAGTCTAAATATTTTATAACATTAGAAGGGGAGAGGTATCAGTTACCCTAAGAACATACCATCTCATGGAACTAGCTATCATAAGGTCTCAATGATGATACACATTGTTGACTGTTAATTTAAGAATCAGTCAGTCTGTATGCATTAAACCTATTTATTAGTTTACATCAAATGTTTGTTACC
Organism: Rhea americana; assembly: GCF_003343005.1. Lineage (NCBI taxonomy): Eukaryota > Metazoa > Chordata > Aves > Rheiformes > Rheidae > Rhea > Rhea americana. Next base: position 117,106 of record NW_028186611.1, read on the forward strand.
ATTTAACTTCACTACAAAACAAAGAACATAAGAACAGCTTCATTGGATTGGAACACTTCAAACAGTTTCAAGCCCCCTCCTCCTTACATCCTCCCTTCAGCTACCTATACCCATTGATAAGATCCCCCCCGCTAGCCTTCTGTTCTCCAGGCTGAACAGTCTCAGCTCTCTCAGCCTCTCCTCATGAGAGATGCTCTAGTTCCTTAATCATCTTTCTAGCTGCACTTGCTCCAGTAGCTCCATGTCTCTCTTGTATTGGAGAGCAAAAAATTGCAGATAGTACTCCAGATGTAGCCTCATCAGGGCTGAGTAGAGGGAAAGAATCACCTCCTTCGACCTGCTAGCAATGCTTGTCCTAAGGCAGCCCAGGATACCATTGGCCCTCTTGACCACAAGAGCATATTGCTGGCTCATGCTCAACTTGTCCACCAGGACCCCCAGATCCTTCTCCATATAGTTGCTTTCCAGCAAGTCAGCCCCTAGGTGATCAGGTGCATGACTTGGTACTGGTGCATGGAGTTACTCCTCCCTAGGAAAAAAAGTGCAGGGCTCTGCACTTCCCTTCATTGAGTTTCATGAGGTTCCCTTCTACCCATCTCTCCAGCCTTTCAAGGTCCCTCTAAATGGCAGCACAGCCCTCTGGCCTATCAACCATTCCTCCCAGTTTTCTATCATCAGCAAACGTGTTGAGGGTACGCTCTCCTCCACAGTCCAGATCACTAACAAAAAACAAAACAAAAAAAAAAACAAACCAAAACAAAACAAAACAAAAAAAAAAAGAACAGTATTGGAACTAATACTGAGCCCTGGTGGACTCCACTAGTTACAGGCCTCCAACTAGACTTTGCGCCACTGATCATGACCCTCTGAGCTCTGCCTTTCAGCCAGTTTTCAACCCACCTCCCTGCCTGCTCGTCTATCCCACATTTTTTGAGCTTGCCTATGAGGATGTTATGGGAGACAGTGTCAGAAGCCCTACTGAAGTCAAGGTAGACAACATCCACTGCTCCCCCCTCATCCACCCCAGCTATTCATTCTATCATAGGAGGCTATCACATTGGTTAAGAATGATTCCCCTTTGTGAATCCATGCTGACTACTCCCAACTACCTTATCCTTCATATGCTTTGAAATGGTGTCCAGGATGAACTGCTCCATCAGGTCTCCAGAAATCAAGGTGAGGCTGACTGGCCTGTAGTCCCTGGATCCTCCCTCTGGCTCTTTCTCAAGACCAGAGTGACATTGGCTTTCTTCAAGTCCTCAGGCACCTTTCCTGATCTCCACGATCTTCCAGAGATGACGGAGAGTGGCCTAGCAACGACATCAACCAGCTCCCTCAGTGCTTRTGTGTACATCCCATCGTGGCCCATGGACTTGTGAATGTCAAGCCTGCCTAAACCACCCCTAACCCAATCCTACTCCACTTAGGGAAAGTCTTCCTTTCTCCAGTCTTTCTCGTCTCCAGTGTCCAGGATCCCTGAGGGGCAGTCTTTCCAGTAGAGACTAAGGCAAAAAAGGCATTCAGTAACTTTGCCTTCTCTGTATCCTTCATCACCAGTGCCCCTGACCCATTCAGCAACAAGTTCACATTTCTCTTACTTTTGTCACTGATATATTTAAAGAAGTCCTTCTTGTTGTCCTTGACATCCCTTGCCAGACTGAACTCCAAGTGGGCTTTGGCATTCCTAGCCCAATCCCTGCATACTCAGGCAACATCCCTATTCCTCCCAAGCGGCCTGTCCCTCTTTCCACCTGTACACTTCCTTGTTTGAGCTTTGCCAGGAGCCCCTTGTTCATCCAGTCTCTTGCCCCCTTTGCTTGATTTCTTGCTCATTGGAATACACTTTTCTTGAGCTTAGAGAAGATGATCCTTGACCATCAACCAGCTTTTGGGGGCCCTATCACATGGGATTCTTCCAAGCAGGTCCCTGAAGAGGCCAAACTTTGCTCTCCTGAAGTTCAGGATTGTGATCCTGCAGCCTGAATTGCCTCTGAAATTGTGTCCCCTCACAGCTCAGTGGGGGACAGCTCATAAGACAAACCACTGGCAGATGAAGGTAAGAAAACAGGCCTGTATCTTCCCCAGACTGAAGGCAGAGGGGCCTCCAGAGCCTCTGAAGTCCTATTCTGCTCCCCTGAAGAAGGCTGTGGCAGGGGGAAGGTGCTGAGACAACCCACTGCCACCCCTCAGCTGGGGAGCAGGTGGAAGGGAGGTCTCCAGCCTCCAGGCAAGAGAAGCCCGAGGACACTGAGCTCTGATTTCCCAGGCAGAAATACACCCCAGAAACCCCAGGACAGTCACTACTCCATCMGGCCTTGCTGCCACCAAGCTCATCCACGCCAGCAGCAGGAAAAGAAAAAAAGAGGAAGACAAACGGCCAGGAGCGAGCTGAAGCAACAGGCGGGTGAGGCAGGGGAAGCTCTGCCACCGCAGGGCGCCTGAAGGAGGCTCGCTGAAGAACCAGGCCGAAGCCGCGAACCCAGCGGCCGCCAGGACGTGCGACCCACCACGCACGCGCACAAAACCCAACCCGCACGGCGTAAATAGCACCCGGGCTTTTATAGCTCCCCTTCCCGGCAGCCCCCGCGCTGGGGCGCGGCGATTGGCTGGGGCGCGGCAGCGAGGGCGCGCGCGCGCACGCGCATGTGGGCGCGCGCGCGCGGGCTGGGCCGGCATCAGGAAGCGTCGCTCAGCGAAGCGCCGCGTCGCGCCGGGCCTGGTGAGCGCGCACGCCCCCGCCCCGCCCGTTTCCGTTCGCCGCTGCTCGAGCTCGGGCCTGTGGAGCAGGAAGCGGCGGGAGAGAGATCCAGTGGAGGCCGCAGGTACCGAGGATGGGGTTCTGGGCCGCTCTGCGGTGCGGCTCACCGCTTTTTCCCCCTTCCCGGCGCGGCGCAGGGCCGCAGTTCGCGGGTGGGGCCCGCCCGCCCGCGGCCCGCGCCGCCGCTTCCGGGCGCCCCCGCTCTCCGAGCTGAGCTTCCCGCCGCCGGGCCCGGGCAGCGTCCCCACACAAAAGGGGAGGGCGTGGGCCGGGACCTGGGCCGCGGACAGGCCCCTCCTCAGGAGTGCCCAAAGTTTCCGGCGTCGGTAACGGGGCCTTATCTGGGCAGGAGGGAGAGAGCGGCCCGTGCTGCTGCCCCGGCCCTGCTCGGGAGGTGTGTGTGGAGGGGGAAGCTGCCACTTGGTAGCTATTGGGGGACCATTCCGGCAGAGCGGGGCCCTTTGGGAGGGCTTCTCAGGTTGAAACCTCCCCGAGCCGTTCGATCAGGTCGATGGTGAGCTCTGCTTCTCTGCCTGGATGCTCTGGGCCTCACTGATTTGGCAGGGAAGACCCGGTTCTATCCGCTTGCTCGCACGCATTTCAGCTGCGGCGTTTCCCCCTTGGACGTGACACGAGTGGGCCCTGGAAGAGCGGGGGTGACCCGACTGACTGTCGGCTTGTTGTGGTGACGTAATTTGGTCGTGTTCAAGTCTTGTAGCGCGAGAGCAGAAAGTTGGGCGTCTTTGGGTAAGTTGGTTTTAAAACCACACCTTAAACTGGACTGAGTGTGCATCCATGGACTTATTAAAGCATTCCCTGCTCATCCTTTGGACAGACATGGCACACTTGCTGCAATGAGATGTTTTGACCATTTTCATTAGTTTAGGGGCCTTCTAATTTCTATTTATGCTGTTTACACTTACACCTACAGAAAATTTGTATTTCATAATGTGGCTATAACTTTAAAGTATATGAAAAGTACTTTGTTTTTGCAGCAGATTCTGATTTAGTTGGAGATGACTGTGAAGGCCTGTGAATGAGTCTGTAGCAAAGAATTCAGTTTTATTGAAAAATGAACTATTAGCATTCCTCAAAGTTCTATCAGCTTCATGTGGTATAACAGCCTTACCTTTAGATTTAAAATTATACAGCTTAAAATTATGTGCTTCCTAAATGTTCTTTGTCAGGAGGCCCATTTCTTCAGGGATAAGAGGAAGCTAGAGACTATTTTAGCTGAGTTTAGGTTTTAAAAAAGATTGTTATTGCAAAGGTTTCTTAAAAGTATTGTTCTAAATCAAACTCTTCCTTTAGAGCTTTGATATTTCTTTAAATCTGTTTCTGTGAGGTGTCTGGAATAGGGTTTTGTTTGTTTTTAGTTGCTGCCTCATATCCAGCTTTTGTTTTTCTCCTGGTACAGTTCACCTGTTTGTTGTGGGGAATTCTTCATATGCAGTAATTCCCATCTACTCTTCCTATAAATGATGTCAGACTTGGGCAGGACCAAATCCTAAAACCTATGTGGGTAATGTTAGACTTTTTTTTTTCTTTTTTCTTGCAGAGCTTACAGTAGGTAACAATTATGTCATCCATATTATTTTTAAGTGGACTTAAAAATATTTATATATATAAACTTTTTTTWAAATCTCAGAAATCTCCAAAAAGTACTTTTACTTATTCTAAGTGTTATTTGTGACTCAAAGTATTACATGCTGCAGTATCAAAGGYTCTATTTGGGGAAATTTTTTTCATCTTATTCAGTAGAGAAATACAAAGTCCATCCCTTCCTGAAAAGATTATTCACAAAATATTTACCTTCTGTTGAGAGCTCTTCTGACACATCTTTGTGCCCTCCTACTGCCCTTTTCTGGCCTTAACCTAGTCTCAGCCACCCAGCTCTAGTATTTCTGTTTCAAACAAGCAGACCAATTTTTGCCCTGATTTGGACAAGGGTGTGTGTTTAAAAAAAGAAAGTTTGCCATTAGCCTTATTTCATTTTAATTAGTTCACTGGAATGCTTAAAGATGTGTTCAGTAGAAATACTTGACATCGATTATTTTTAATTCTTTAATTACATGATTTAACAGTAGAACACCTTTTTTCTTCTAGTAATTTCTCAAGGCATAGGTGCACCTTCACACAATGGGCAAGAGAAATCAAGTCAAAAAACTAAGCTAAACAACTCTTGTGTTATCCCTCATTTGAGTTCACCAAACTCGAGCTCTGGCTGACTGCCATAGCAATTGAGCGCCAGAGGCGGGGAGTTCTCCGAGCCAGGAATTGACAGTAAAAACATCCTAAATGATCTTAACTGCCACTAGGATGTAAGGCTAGAGATGGTTCTTCAGATAAGCAAATTCCAAATAGAAACAATCTGACATTTTGGAAGGGGTTTGGAGCACATCTTCTCAACTTTCTCTTTTCTTTTCCTCAACGTATTACATTGTCCTATGCCCTCCTGGTTCTTCTTTATGCTGTTTCTGTGGTCTGCTCAGGCTCTAAAAATTTCTTACCTTGAATATTAGCAGTGTTTTCCTCGCTGGCCAGTTGTATCTTCCTGTTCTTTTCAGTCTCTCTGCAGAGGCTTGCTCCCTACTGCTTTGATCTCATTAAGATCTTTTGCAAGTCTCCACTCAAACACTATCTTTTACATTTATATAAAACTCTAACCTATCTAGTGTTATTTCACATCTATTTCAATTGTGATATTCTCTGTGTTCTCTTAAGACTTGGCTTGAATTACCATTAAACTCTTTGTCCATATTAGTTAAATCAATTGGCTTGAGGAAGTAAAGGTGATTTGACTTGCCCTTTAAATCTTAGTGATTTATGATGAGCTTGTCTTAGTAAACAAGTAATATTGGTAAAACCCCATAATGTGGAACAGTGCTGTGCAAAGTAAATGCATCTAATAGACAAATTAATTCCTAGAGATATAGATATGCAAATATACACACCTTAATGTGGGACGAAAATCCTCTGGTCCTTGCATATTGGTGTGTTTTGTCTTCTGTATCACTGAGCACTGTATAAATAAGTAGGTCATCAAACAGGAATAAGAATCATTGCCTTTGAGATCATATCAAAAATAAGCATGAATATCCCAAGAGGCAGTTTCCAGTATACTGGCAAAGTTACAGCATAACTATGTAAGCCATTTTGCACCATTGCTAGATGTCTGGATACCTTCTGACTTTGGCCTAATCTCTGTTCTCACCTCATTCTGAACTGTGAATATAAGAAACCAAAAGCATAATTGGAATTGCTAGAGTTGCTTTGATCTGTTAATCCTCTCTTCTTTCCTTTTTCTGTCTTTGCTTTTACCTGAAAAGGAGATTTGAGACAATGAAGTAACTAAGACATCCATAGAGTGACTTTTCATTAATGATTTTGCCATCCACTGTTACATACACACAACTTAGAGCCCATCCTTTCAAAGTGAATCAGCTAATTATACTGATCAGAACAAGGTTCACTGTCTTTCTCTGACCAGCATTAAGGGAAGGATTCCTATTAGAAGGGGCACACAGAGCATCCCTACTATACCTGGCATCTGTAAATAAACCTCAGTACCCACAACAGATATGAGGTTGGTCTTTCTCCAAGCTCTGACAAAGGTGGCATGTAGGGCTTTTTGTTTTTCTACTTTTTTTCTTTAATCAGAAACCGATGGGACTAAATTAGATGCATTCAGTCTTCTTGCTCAATAAATTAACAGTGCCTTGCGATAATAAATAGTTCTTTTGCTTGACTGAACGGTCACACGCTAGAGATCTGCTCTAGATCTGTATGTTTACAAACAAAATAATTCTTAATGATTTTAAGGAAGGCTATCTTTGCATGTGTTAGTGGTTTGAGGGAATGTACAGATCTCCCAAGCACTCTGTGATTTTCATTTTTCTTGTATTTTTTCACCTGAAGATTCTTGTTTTTCACCATCTACCTGCTGTTTTGAAATTGTAGTAAGTGAGAATGCCAAAGTACAGAGAAAGCTGTCTTGGAGTAGGATCTCAGCTTGGTGCTGACGAAGTGAATTGCTCATTTTGAACCTCAGTGCAACAGCTGTTTGGAAAGGCTGAGTTCTATGTAAACCACAGCAGAATTAAGCTTCTGCACTTGAAATTGAAAATGTTTTGGGGGAGATTTCAAATTATAATGTGGAATGTTGACAGGTGAGAATGAGAATTCAGTTTGGGAGAAAAACTTTCTCAAGGCTGTATTCTTATTTGTAATAGTCTAAGTCATGAAGTTGACCAGGAAAATAAATAAGAATGTGAACTCTGGCAAATCAAATGAAAAATATGAGGACCTGCCAAAAAGACTTGAGCAACATCATGCTAATGGCATAAAAATAAATGATAAATTCTTTTATAAGCACATCAGAAGCAAAAAAAGTTGCTAAGAGTCTAGAGGGCCAATAGGTTGTAAAGATGTGAAAGAAATCTGTGATGATGAAACCATCAGAAGAAAGTTAAATGACTTATTTGCATTCCTATTTGCTGTAATGGAGTTCATTGAGGTTCTTATGCCAGAAACACTTTTTTTTTTTTTTTTTTTTAATGGGAGCACGGCTCATTGGGAGATGTCTCTACTTGAAGTGTCAGCAAAGAGCATTTCAGAGCAAAATGATAAATAGTTACAAAATGCCAAGACCTGATGGTACTCACCCAAGGGTTCCAAAGGAACTCCAGGATGAAATGACTGAATTATTAATTATACTATGTAACTTCTCACTTAATACCTTGAAACCAGAGAGAGATGCCTTACATGGTAGCAATTCTGAAAAAATGGTTTAGTAGGATATGACAGACTTCAATGTCTGTTTAAAAAATCAGTAAATTGATGGACTAATAACTTACAGTGGGAGAGTAAGTGTGATTTTTGAAAATAGTGCCACTTAAATCAATGGGAATTCTTGAATGACTGTGCAAGCATGGACAGAGGAAGTTTGATAAGGGAGAAGAAAAGGCATCTGTGTTGTGTCTGTACTATTCAACCTGCTCATAAATGATCTGATGAGATAGGAAGGTTAGAAAGGTTTTGAGTAGTGAAAGAAGAAAACACTAAAGCTGACTAGAAAGAATTGCAGGTAGATGCTGTGATACAGAGTTAAAAGGCAGTAGAATATCAAATTAAATTTATTCCAGACAAATCCAAAGTGTGCAAACTTTTCTTAGTTTGCATATACATTAATGGAATGAAACTTAATTGTTGCCACTTAGAAGGAAGTTCTTGTGCTAATTCTGTGAAAAATGTAAGTTTAATGCTCAGCAGTGATCAAATAAGCTAGGAATTTGGGGGGAAGGATTAAAGAGAACAGAGGATGTCAGTATGTCCATGCCACGGTGATGTCCTGAGCACTGTTCCTGAGCTGAAAGAAAATGGACCATAGGATATAGTACAACTGGAATAACAAAGAAAAGGATGACAAGGATGATCAAGGATAAGGAATTGATTCCATACAAGGAATGCTTAAAAAGACTTGTTCATCTTGGGATCGACATGACTGAGAACAGAGCGAAGAGATAGCTGTAAGATAATTAGTTACCTAGAAAAACAATTCAGAACAGTTGGTCAGTCTCTTCTAGTTCAAAATTGATAGTGCCTCTCCCGCAGACTGTACYGAAGCCACAGAATTTATTGCCACAAAATGCAACTTACATAGGTTCAAAATGAAGCAGAAAAAAATGCAGAAGAAAATTCTGTCAAATGTGTTTTTGAGCACAAAGATTAAAAAACAAAACAGGAAAAAAAATAAGAATACCCATGGTACAGGTTGCTGGACACTGGAAAAATACCCTTGCAGAAATAATGCTGTATTCACCTGCTTTTTTACTCTTTCCTAGTCCTCTGCTAGTACGGGGCTAGACTGGCCTTTGATCTGAACCAGTACAATCTTACCACTTCTGTCATGTTGGGAGAAGAGGTGGAAGATGTGTGAGTGTGTCACCCTTAGGTTAGGGATGCAAAAAAGATGATGGCTCAAAGAGTTAGGAGTTACTGTTAATAGTTTCTTTTGTCTGTTTGTATCTCTCTGCTGCCAGCTACAGGGCAGTGTGGGGGGGTGCCTAAAGAAACGGATCTCACCCCAGCAGGACCTGCTTTATTTAGCTTGTAGGCACTCCATGTTTTACATACATGAGGTGTCTGGAGAGAGCAAATACGTAAGGGGAAAAAAGAAGAAAAAGAAACTACCACAAAATGCAAAGAACTTTGCAAATCACAAAGGTTATTGAAGATCCACAGATCTATCATAATTACCTCAATATTAAGTCCTAATCTTATTTTGCTTATAGTAATCCTGGGACTTGTTACTGCGTAAGAGAAATGCTGTCATAAATCACCCTACCTACAGATAAAAAAAACTGTCAAGTTGGGACAACATAACAACAAAGTTAAACCGGGTAGAGAAGAACAGCAATGGCAGCGATAGACATGGGGGAGCAGGGGGGAGGAACTTCTGCCCTGGTAGCTCAAGCTTTACCTTCAGCATGGGAAAGGGAAGGGAGAGTGTGTTTTCGTGAACCAATTGTGTGAGAGGAAGATAGGGGAGAAATGCTGGAATTAGTACTCTTCCCTGTGTTCTGAAATGATGTTAATTTATTAATTGTATAGAAACAGGAAGGTGAGCAGCACGGTGGTTAACTTTGCAGATAGTAAAGAACAACAACAACAAAAAAAATCTTGAAGTAGTCCAGAAACACCTGACTAAATTTTRCGTTTGCAAAACAGGATGCACAGTGACAGAGTTAAGACAGAAAGGTCTGCTTGCCCGTATTGCAATTTTAGTTTTTAACAGTAGGTTTGGCTTTAACAGGATTAAAAAAAAAAAAAAAAAAGACGCTTCACTTTTGTGATTTTTTTTCTTCCCCTAGCAAATGTTGAAGAAGAATTAAATAACCTAGCTTGGAAAGGAAATGAAAGCATCTGTTTTGTTTGCATTAAAAAAAAATGCAAGAAAGCTGTACAGATCAAATAGAAAAAATCAGAAACTGAAAGCAGAAAACATAAAACAAGGTGAAAAGCATGAAAAATATGGGCCTGGGGAAAGGAGAGCACAGAAAAACCCATAAATAAGAAATTATGGATATAAAAAGTTTTTAAGTGAGTTAGAAACAGTAAAGCCTTGCTGTATGCCATTGGTAGAAGGACTGACTTCCTTTGAGCCTGTGTCATCTGACATGCCCTTGTCCTTGATTTAGAAGACGGTGAGTGTTCAAAGCCTGGCTTCTCTCACCACTGCTTATGATCTTAAAGAGAAATGTCTGTCATTCTCTTCCTTAGTTCCGTGTCTTTTCCAGATTGTCCCTTTTCCAGTCCTGTATTAGTTGTTCCTCATACGAAAGCTGCTCTATACTTGGATGATCCACATTGCCTTTCTCTGAATGTTTTCCAGTTCTTTTGTACCTTTTTGACCTGGCGAGGATCAGAACTACACACATATTTGTGGATTTATATGTTAGCCTAATGATTCTGTTTTGTTCGCTCCTTCCTAGTTTTTAATTTTGAATTTGTATTGTTGAGCGTGGGTGGTGTTTGGTTTTGGGGTTTTTTGGGGGGAGTTATTTGAACTGTTGAGCTGGTATTTTAAAGAACCTAACCATATAACCACAGGATATTGCTTGTGAACAGCATTGGTCAGTTCAGAATCTGTCATTTCGTATAGGAAGTTGCAACGGTTTTTACTCTGTTTATCGCTTTGCATTTATCTATCTACTTCAAATTTCATCTGGCATTTTATTACTCAGTCACTGAGTCTTTTAAGGTCCTTCTGCAATTTGTCACAGTTAGCTCTTGCCCTTATTACCTGAACATCTTGGCATCAGTAAATGTTGTTGTCTTGCTATTTTTACTCCCTTTTTCAGGTCATTTAGGAATGTTGAGCTGTACAGGCTTGAACAGACCACCACTGATGGTGTTCTGTTACTGTGAGAGCTGAGTGTTTTTTTTCTCTTGTTTCTTATCTTTTTCCCAGTTATTTATTCATAGACAGGCAACTTCTCTGTAATAGATATCTTCATAATCTCTTTTTATATATATAAATATGTAACATATAGAAAAATATAAACTTGAGTAACATTACACACTTAACCTAACCAGACTGGATAATTTACACCTATGTTTTGCTATATATCAGTCATGAAGTTCTCTAGCCTGTTAATGGGAGGGGGAGTTGTTATATAGATTTTTTTTTTCTAGAAAGCTCTTTAAATACTGCAACAGTTTAAGGAGCTTGAACGAATGCTAATACGCAGTAATAATAAGGAGAAGTAGGACAACCTTAACAATTATAACCCCATCAGACTAAGACATCAGTCCCAGGTATAATAATGAAATAACTAAAAAAGCATTTGGGAAAGAATTAAAGTTATTGTCAGTCAGCCTGGACGGGGGGAAATAAAAACAATTAGTGGTAATTGTTTCAGTTTGGTTCTTAAGTACAGATGTTCATCTTAGCCTTTGGTTAGCACTTGATAGTAATTGTACATTATTTTCAGTAAGAAACTAAGCTAGTATAAAATCAATATGGTTCATATTAAATTTATTAGAGAAAAGACAGCTGATGAACTTCAAAATGCAATCGGAGACTAGTGAATCTGTGCCTGGTGAGATCATGAAGAAGTTAGCTTTTGGGTTGTATTTTTTCCTGATGACCTGGAAAAAACACTAATACCAATATGAAGATATTTAGAGGATGAAAAATAAGGAAGTGACAAATAAAACCTTATTACTAATGCAGAAAATCTAATTAACCACAGGAGCAAGAAGTCAGTTGGTGGATTCTCCACTATGGCCTATTTTAAAATCAAAATTGAATATTGTTTCTCAGGTAGTTAATTCAAGGAGTGAAACTTGTAACAGGGGGGATGACCAAGCTGCAGCTTGTTTCTACTTGAAATGCAGCTCGGGTGTGGTTCTCCGATTCAGTGCAAGTGGCTGTAGCAGTGCACCTTCGTCAAAACGGGAATCTCTTGATTTCAACTTCTGATGTCTGTGTTGCAGCAGTGCCGGTATGTTTGGGGCCGTGGTGGGTGCTGTGGCATAGGGAGGTGCACAGTGCTATGCTGTTGGTCTTCCAAGAACCATCCTGGCTGAAACACTCCACTTTGGCACCTCTACTGCTTTGTGACTCCTTATGTTAGGAGCAACTGATCGATAGATCATCTTGTTTTGCACTCAACTATCAAAGATGTAAAGGTATAAATGATTGCTAAGCTATGATGCTACAGTGTAGAAGGCTTGTAACATGAGTGGCGGGAAAGAGGGTGAGTGGGATGTAGTGCTCATTCTCTTTCCAATTAGGTGACAGCTAAAGAAACTAATAGGGACAATTTTGAATTTGAAGGAAGTGGCTTTTCACACAATGTGTAATTAAGCTATGGGAACTCCCTTCAACAGGATGTTGTGAATGCTGAAAGTTTACATGGGTTCAAAGGGAGTTTGGACATGCTCATGGAAGAGAAATCTGTTTGAGGTTACCAAATTCATGGAAACCACATCTGACCCAAGAAGTTCCTGGGCTGAAAACGATTAGGGGCTGGAGAGCACACAGGGGAAGTTTCACATGCCTTTTCCCTCTTCTGTTTTTCCATAGACATTCACCTCTAAGCTATTATAAAACATAGGGTACTGATTTAGACAGACCTCAGGCTCACACTAACATACCCATTTTCTCGTATGTGAAGTCCTACAGCAAAGGAAAATCCGTGAGCTTACAGATGTGGAAAACATAAGTTTAACTGTAGAGACAAGTCAGTCCTCTGGTAAGTGTCAATGCTGCAGCTGCTTGTAGGATATTGTGCTGCAGTGTAGAGAGTTGCACGGCTCATGGATTGGACATTTTAACGAAAAGTTTTGTATTTCTGAGAGTAGTTGATTGTGCTAAGGCACATTTCCTGTAAAGCAGCAACTGGTGGACTGTTCAGTGAAAAAGAGCAAGAAAAACTGTCATCATCTTTCCTGCAATGATTAGAAATCAAGAAAGTTTATCAGAATCAAAAGCAACTCTCTTCTCTAGGAACCAGAAGAATTGCAGGTTATCATAGGGGTTTTACCCTGAAGAGAAAAATAAGGGCAAAGACTGTAATTTGGTGTAGTGAATCCAGCTTTGGAACTTCTCCTGATCTTTCAGATCAGAAGTACTATGTCCATATTATATACAACATTTATATGGTAAGTCTGAAAAAACTGTATGCTGGCAGGCTTTGTGCTGGATGAGCTATTTCCTGTCTTACAGCAGCCATTGTACGGCAGCACAAACAACATACTGTGTGTTTAGCAGCAATGCATTATATGCCCATCCCCTGATACATACCAAATTTGTACTTTGGGTAACTCACGCTGACTATAATTCATTAATGATTAAGATTCACCAGAGCTGGCACTGAATCAATATTATTAAGACCTAGTGGAGCTAGCTGAAGGTGCTCCCAATTTTGGTGATATGGTACAAAAAGACTTGAGCTGACAATTTACAGAGTCAGCTGAGAGCCAGTAAGGTATATTAGCTGGGGTTATAACACAGCTATAGAGCTCCCACTTTCAAGCTGGCCTTGGAAATGGTGCAGCTATGTTTGCAAAGCACTTTTTCCAAACCAGTAGAACTTGCCAAACTTGAGTATGGTTGATACCCAGTCTGAATAAACTGCTAGCAGAAAGTTGAATGTCCTACTTGACCTGTCCAAGGACCTTTGTGAAGGACTGGTCTGGTATGTTAGTCCCATTGGATACTACACCTTCCAGTCTGTGTCACTTTTTTCAGTTCTACTTAAGTATTACAACAGAAAATTTCTATTTCACTGTGGTTTTCATTTAATATATAACCTTTAACAGCCTGCCCTGTGCTTCATCAGCTTCAGAATTCTTTTCTTCAAGCATTAAAATTCAAGTGTAACCCTCAAAAAACCCAACCTTTTTCTTCCCAACTGTTCTCATGTAGCAAAGTAGTTAGAAATAATTCTGTTCTGCAGTACTGTCAAACAAGCTGCTTTTATGTGCTTGATGCTGTGAAGAATATAAATATGGTTGTTTTCCAGAGACCATGTAATGAACACATTAGATAATGTGGCGTATATCAATTTATGAATGCAAGTGTCCACAAGCAAAATTGGCACTGAATTAAGCAAATTAAAATTCTTGAAATAAGCTGTATTGACTATCATCTTTATAGCAGCAACCACATTCACATTTGTACTGATTATATACCAATGGCTTATAATTTAACCCCAGTAATATTTGATTTCAAGTGTATCACTATTGTAAAAGATACAAATAGCACTACCCATCACTGATCCAAGCCTTAAAACATCACTGTGTGCTATTTTAGACAGATTAAGTTTCGACCTACAACAAAGACCTCTGGTTTTTACTTCAGAGAGAGCAAGATTTTTTTTATTATTATTATTTAATGGCTGATATTGTTTCCATTCCTGATAAATAACATGTTAAAACCTGTTTAAAATTTTTATGGACTGTTCAAGAAAAAAGCTATTAACCTCCAAAGATATAAAACTTCACCTCACGGTCTACAATTTTGGACTTGGAAATGGAGATACACTGCCCTAAAGGGAGGGTGTAGAGAGGATGGAGCCAGGGTGTTCTCAAAAGTGCACAAGAGGCCAGATTTGGAATCCAAGGAATTTCAGTTGGATATAAGGAAAAAGTTTTTCACCATCCTTAGAGATACACTCAGAATTTGACTGGAGCATTTTTCATCATTGGCTTGTTCTGTGCACATGTACAGTAGATCCCAATATGATTACTCTAAGTATTGCTTTACTTCAAGTGCAGTAATATAGGTGAGTGTTATTCTGGATGTCTTAGGAAATAAAGACAATAAATAAGTCATCAGCTGCAACATGTTTTGGTGTACATAGTTCTTCCATGATCTTTTATGAATCCTAGAGTAGAAGTAGGGATTAAATCCAACTCCTTGATGTGTTTGAATCACAAACTTCTCTTGTTCTTACTGCAATTCTGCAGCTGTTTGCTATAGTTTCCAACTTCTGTAAGATATGAATTGGGGTCATAAAGTTCCCTTTGCTTCATAACTATTGCTACTTAAGAGTGTAGCCCATCCTCTGTGAGGTAGAGGTTGTGTGAAAAAAAAAGTCTGATAGCACAGGTAGACTGGTATGTGTGCATGGGGTATTCATTAGATTCCATTAACAAGTAGGGCTTTATGCTGCATGATTCCCTTGGAATATCACTGCCCTTAGAAAAAGCAGACTGGTATAAGAAGGATACTGATGAGGCAACTCTCAGCAAACAGGAGCTCCTTGTGTTGTAACCTCCTGTGATGTCAGTGGGATTGAGTAAACTATGTCTAAAGCTCTTGTAATACCTATGAAAGGCACTGGCCTAGGTTGAGGAAATGTCATAACTGAATCTCTTCCATTCAAATGAGTCATTTGAGTTGTGTAGTGAGAGTTTCCACTTTGAATCTAGCAGACTAGCTGGTTTTAAGAATCCCATAAGTGCAGAGGTGAGAGAAATGGTTAATTTAAGAACAGCAAAAATTGTGGGTCTGTCATCTTGCTGCAGAAGAACGTATAGATTGCACTGGAGATTGCTGCAGTCATTCATGCAGTCACACTAAATGGAGTAGAATATTTTTGCTGAATGTTTTGTACACATCTTCCGTGATGTTACTGCAGCAGTTTTTTGGATTTATTGCTCTCTCCTTGCTCTATGCATTGTGTAAAAGGATGATTGCATGGTACTTGTGTTCATCTGCCAAGAGGTTTTGGTAGCTTGGACTTGGTTTATTTTGTAGCATCCTGTAACTCAATGTAACTATTTCAGATGCTATCCTTTACCTCTGTGCGTATAAAGATGTACTGGTGACAGGTTGCACTGCCGCAAATGCTGATTTGCATGCAATATAAGTACTGGAAATGTTAATTTTACTTTTTAGACTAGCGGAGTGCTTTTTGATTCTAGTCAGAACATACTGCTTGTTCAAATTTGATGCATTTCCAGGTTTCAGAATACTTGATTTTCTTAAGTCAAAATGCAACTAAAAGACCAACTGTCGTGAACACTGTTAGTATTGCCCTTGTGATATGCACTACTAAGAAGTAGCTGCGTTGCAAGCAACCAACTTCTTGTATCCATTATGTTATATTGATATTGTTCCTCTGAGTGTTTGCTAGAGTTGACAATACCTGGAATGCATTTATTTTAAATAAAAATAGTGAAAAGATGCTAATCTCTGCACTGAATCCTCCAAAATAGGAAATATTCCTGTAAATATGCTAATGCAAATAAACAATGAGGTAGGAAAGAGCTATCTTAATTTTCCATGGATTGTTTTGCAGGCTGCTCTTGCCGTGACTAGATATCTGGTAAAATTTGAAGGAATATCTGAGGAAACCAACAAGCATCAAGTTGTCTAGAACAAATATAGGGTCTTTTTGGATAAGCTATACCACTTGAAAAATTTCCATATGCATGGAGACCTTTGGAGATGTAGATAGCATCTACAAAGGAAGAAAGCTGGGTGCAGGCTCAACAACTGTGTTCTATCCTTGAACATCCACATTTTGAATAGAAGTGAAGTATATCAATCTGGCAGCAAGTAAGGTTTCAACTTCACCAGCAGAGAAGAAACGTTAGGTATCACAAAGATGCAAGATTCATAACCAATAGAAGCAGGAGAAAATAGAAGGCTGTAAAGGATCTGGGAGTGCTGGTGGACAACAAGTTGACCATGAGCCAGCAATGTGCCCTTGTGGCCAGGAAGGCCAATGGTATCCTGGGGTGCAGTAGGAAGAGTGTTGCCAGCTGGTCACCGGAGGTGATCCTGCCCCTCTACTCAGCCCTGCTGAGGCCTCATCTCAAGTACTGCGTCCAGTTCTGGGCTCCCCAGTACAAGAGGGACGTGGAGCTACTGGAGAGAGTCCAGCGTAGGGCTATGAGGACGATCAGAGGGCTATCTGCCCTATGAGGAATGGCTGTGAGAGCTGGTCCTCTTCAGCCTTGGGAAGAGAAGACTGAGGGGGGATGTTACCAATGTGTACAAGTACCTGAAGGGAGGGTGTCAAGCGGATGGGGCTAAATTCTTTCCAGTTGTCCTGGGTGACAGGACAAGAGGCAATGGGCACAAACTGAACCACAGGAAGTTCTGCCAGAACCAATGCCTGCCGGGATGCAACCCTGTCTAACATGCTGTAGGTGACCCTGCTGAGCAGGGAGGTTGGACTAGATGATCTCCAGAGGTCCCTTCCAACCTTACCGATTCTATGATTTTGTGACTTCTATGCTGCAGTCGATAAAGGGTTGAATCTGGTGATCAGACCTGACATCCTGGGGCATATGCACCTACCCACCAGTCCCCATCTGAGTTTTTTCTGAAAAGTTGTTGAGATTCATATATGAACTAGCCACAACCTGTACTGCTTTTCCTTATGAACGTTTGAGATAATGCCAGGAATGAGACTAAGCAAGTCAAAAGCAACTCCTAGGACTTTGGAATGAGGTGAAAACTTTAAAGATAATGTAATTGATGATATTTGTGCCCTAATTGAATTTTATACAATGCATTTGTTCAAAGGACGTGATGTAGAGGCCTCTGCTGAAAGGCAACACTAGAAGAAAAAAAGATGGGCATGTCATGGGCACCAAGATAGGAGAAGATGGATGAGGGTCTCTGTGAGTACCTGGCAGGATTTTCTAGAGGTTGAGGATAAGGGGATTTGAATTATCGCAGTTTTTGGAATAGATGTTCAGCTAAATGGACTGTTTAGCAGGTTTGAGATGTGCTGGTGATAGTTCTGCACATACAAGATTGTGAACAGGGGAGGTTCTTGCATGTTTGAAAGTGTTTTTCATTGGGTCAACACATTTCAGGAGAGGTCCAGACAGGCAAAATTTTGTGGTAGGCTTTTCAGAGGAAAAAAGATTGTGAGGAAAAGTAATATATCTGAAAGAAAAAATAATATTTAAAGCTGTTTTATAGATAAGGATGTGTAGAAAGCACTACATCAAATGATGATTTTTTTTTACTGAAGTTTTCTCCTCAACCATAGTCCAGAAGGCCAAGGTATGAAATGAAATGAAGTAAGGAACATCACAAAAAATCTAGAACTGCATTTTTTTTTTTTTAGAGAAAGATAAATGCAAAGTTAATCTGATATTCCACGGAGAAATAAAGCTATCTGTAGATGATGCCAGAAAGGTCAGCTACCACAGGTACTGTAACAGATAATGCAAATGATAAAGGGATAAGGCCTCAGCTGTCAGTACAGAAGAGAAAAAGGGAAAGCTGAAGAAAGAATGATGTACGCTGTTCCTTCTTCCACCTACTTTTTCTCCAGCATGGTTTCAGCTGTGACTTAGGTAGTTATACAAGGATTATTAACTCGCATCTGAGGAACTAAAATTAAGCTCAAGGCCAGAAGTAGAATTGGGGATAAAATAAAACACTAATCAAAAAGGATAAATAAATGCTTAACAGTGGAATATTCTGCTGTGTAAATAGAGAGCAACTGATTACCTAACAGCTCTAATGAAAAAGATTTGGGAGTTACCATGAATTACAAGCTGAACACATGTCAATAATGTTGTCTTTGGAGAAAAAGACACACATCTCCAATGTCATGTTTAAACGATAGTATATCTTGAAAAAACAATGAAGTAATCTTTCAGTTCTTCTCAGTGCTAGTAAGGCACCAGGCAAAGTACTGGATCTGGTTTTTGGGCTCCGTATTTTGGTAAAGGTGCAGAAGAAGAGAACAGGAAAGCCTACAGAACATAATTTACAACCAAAGCTTGAATAAATTGGAATTGTTTTGCCTGAAGAGAACACTAAATGAAGGTATATATTCTCAAATACACTGGAGGAAGGGAATAATCTGTTCTCCTATGCCCGTGGCAAATAGGATAAACAGTAATAGGCTTATATTGCATCAGAGACAGTTAAGGATACGCTTTAAGGGAAATTCTCCTATATTAAATGTAGTGAAGCATGCTTCAGAAGTTTTGTGAGACTCTCAATATTATAGTTTTTGAACAGCAAAGTAGACAAAGCTGACTGAGTAGACAAAACTTGTAAGTAGTTTATCCTGATTTGGTTTGGGTGATTTCCAGTTCTGTAAAATTCAATATTACTAATTGCTAGAAAGTATTCAAAAACACCTAAAACCTTTTTAAACTGTGAATCAGTTAAAACCTTCCACAAATGTAAAAATAACCCCCAGACCTTAAGGTAGATAATTCAAACGTGTGTACATATACATTTGCAAGATGAATGAAGCCCATGTTAGAGATAGCACTGGATTATTTTAAGCAGTTGTTTCTGTTGAGGCTGTGCTCTAAAAGTCCTTGAGCCTTTGCTGCTTACTGGTTGAACTAGTGCTCTGTTTGTTCCTGGAGCAGTACAGAATCTCTGTAATATGTAATGCTGCTTCACCACACAGTAATACTAAAGGTTGGATTTTAGCTGTTTTCACTTTTTTACTTGCTTAATTTAATTTACTTGATTACCTTTTTTTAAGGTGAAAGGGGAGGTAGAAGAAAACATTTTTGATGTTTTTTTTTCTTCTCTTCCTTCTTTGGGCACTTTTCCTCTCCCTAGTTGATCTAGTTATCCTCTTAGAGCTTGGACAGGGTTTTCATGACTAAAGTTAACTCATAAGGTACTCCTTCTGTGGTTGTTGGTCATACAGAGGCGGATATTATAGTGGCGTTACTGCTCCATTTTCAGGAGGCTTCATGGGATGACTAAGTGGCTAAAGTGTCTTCATGTTAGAGAGAAGAAAGTAGTTATGGTTCTGTCCTCATTCCAGTCCCTTGTAGCCAGGTTCCTGAATAAATTTCTGACTTGTCTCTGCAGTGCTCATAAGTAAACGCCTAGGGAAGACAAGAACAGAGCACTACTTTCAGCTGTGGGGATTTCCTAAGCCAGATATGGTTTGTGTGTTCTTTGTAACCCACATGAGAAGTTCTTTCCGTATTGCCCGGCCTCACTTTAAGCCTTTCTTGTGTCCACAGCATCAAGTTTCACAGGTCAATTGCCTATTGCCTTCTGGTGGATTTGAATCCACTTCTACTACTTTAATGTCATTCCCTCCCATTCAGTTATGGGAAGCAATGATGAACAATCAATCCTTATCCATTCTGTTTCAACCAGCTTTGACCTTGTAGACTTCTACCACACCCACCAAAATCATCTCTTTTCAATTCCAACCTACTCATTCCTATTGTCAGTTTTTCTGTAGTATTTTTGAGACCAGCACCTAAGGTGTGAGCAGGCCACGGGTTTGTACGGTGGTCATACCGATGTTCTCTTCCTTTTCTAGCAGTTTCTGCCATTTCATTTTGTTCTTTTGACTGCTACCGAGCTGGTATTTCCAGAGAGCTTGATACTTGACCCAAGATCTTGCTTGTGAAAGGCAATGGGCAATTCAGACCCACTTGTTTTGTAGATGAAGTACAGGCTTTTTTTTTTTTTTTTTTTTTTTTTTTTTTTTTTTTTTTTTTTTTTTTTTTTTTTTTTTTTTTTTTTTTCTGTGTTTCACCTTCTAAGTATTTACTGTGAGCTACCTGGAATAACTTCGTATTGTTAGCAAAATTTGTCAGCTAACTGTTCATACTGTCTTTTGTGTTGCTGGGCAATGTGTTGAACAGCAGAGATCACCACAGCAATGCTTCAGAGTCTCCATCTGTATCCCTCAAGCTGTTAGGAATCCTAGGAATCTCTTCTTCTCTTCCTTCCTCCTTCCCCTCCCYCTGCCCCTTTGCTTAATGCAACCTGGCAGCACTTGTTTCATTTGCTTCATTAAAACACGAAGGATGAGGTCCAGGAGAATAGATTGAAGAATGAGATGTGTGCCTTCAAGTCTGCTGTGAGGTTGTTACAGTTGAGATGATGTTGATTACCTTGAGATCCTTCTGTCAGTGCTCTGATGTGACAGTAGAGTACTCCTCAGTCCAATTAACTTGCACAAAGTCTCTGATGCTTTGTGGTTAAGACAAATCAGTATGGTAAGGATATGTTACTACCTTTGAATTTAAGTATCTCATTCATTCATTTACTTAAACTTTTCAGAAGATGCTGTTGGCCAATGCTGCGTGTTCACTCACTTTCTCTGTAGGTTCCTATCTCAACCTATAGAGTAGGTAAACAAATGATAAAACATACTGGTCTCCCCTCCTTTCTATTCCTTATATACCTGTACCTCTCAGCAAGATGTTAACATATCTGGGGTGAGGGGTATTTTTCTAAGAAGAATGGGAATTTGAAATTGTATGATTCCACATAGGTAACTATCTTGCACAGTTGCTGTAACATACACTTCAATTTAAAAGTTCTTATTGATTGGAAACCTAGTTGTTGGTTTTTTAGCATCTTAATTCTTCTAGTGCAGTTTTTAACTAATAAGTTGCCATTTTGTTTTTCAGCTATGGCAGCCATTCGAAAAAAACTGGTTATAGTGGGTGATGGTGCTTGTGGAAAGACCTGTCTGCTGATTGTATTTAGCAAAGACCAGTTCCCTGAAGTGTATGTTCCCACTGTGTTTGAAAATTATGTAGCAGATATTGAAGTGGATGGAAAGCAGGTACGTATACAGTTCTGTAACAGTTAAATGGACTTGCTTTTGTTCTGAAAATCATGGAGATCTGTTTATTAAAGTTCAGTACACGTGCTTACTGTTATGTTGCAAATACATTTCTAAATATTAAGCATGCTTCCATGAATAGATACTGATCTTGCTAGATCCTGCTTATATATGCTATTTAACAAAATATTTCTAATCTCATACAAGTTGAGATTTTAAAAACATACAGTACTTCCAAATAAAATGTTGCAGTAGGTGGATAGAATGATTCAAAGATGTATCTACATGCAAGAACACTAAGCCACTACCTTTGGAATTGCATAGCAGAGTCCTTGTTTTGGTAGGGACCTGATATATCGTGATTATGGAGACAGTAGTTCCTGGAGATGGTCTTTTTTCATACACATTCCTGGCGCACACAGTCATCTTTGGAACAGATGACTGGCAGGCTTCAAAAGGACTTGATTGTTGTAGTACCTCAGCATCATCTGTCTTACCTGCTGAAAGAATGTACTTCTCGGCAGCCAAGCATACCTGCAGCTCACTGAGATTCATTTTTAGTTTGTTCTGTAAGTGATTTGTTAAAATATTTCAGTTTTAAGTATTTCAAAAATTAAATTTAAGTCTCTCTGACCTCTGAGTCCTTATGTTTGCCAAACCAGCAAACATGTCAAACCCCTGCTCCAAGAGGCAGTTTTCATAAAATTGCTGTCTGATAGCTTTTATGTCACMCTAGGCAGTGTGGGAGCTGTAGAACTGCCACTTTTCAGGACGCTCTGGAAGCACCTGAAGCAGAAACTTTGCACCTTGAAAGCCCAGCTATTTTCAAAACCTTTTAGGGAGCTGTGGTTTACATCTCTGTTTTATTACTTTAAGCATACAAAATTGACTATAACTGTGCTGGAGGTCCACATTTAACAATGTGGCAGTTCATGGTGATGGAGGTGCTGAGTTTCCCCATTTCTTACCTTGCTGTGTCATGTGCTTTTGCTATGGATTCAGGTACAATCAGAACATCTTTCAGTCAGTTCTTGTTCACATATAGTGACAGATTCAGCACAACTACTCAGTTTCATTTCTGATTCAAGGAAAAAAGATTGAGCTAGGTTTGCGTTTTTGTCTTAGATTTGATTTCTTAGTGTTACAGGCATGCATTACTTGTGGTATTAATCACTGAAGTTGATGCTTTTCCAGTCTTTATACAAAAAAACAAAGCTTTTCTTCCATGATATGAATATATAGATTTTTTTTTTTATTTTAAACTAATAATAGAATATATTCTCCTCCCAAATTAGTTTCTGCAATTACTACATTGTATCTTAGACTCTGAGGGCTGTTGGGTACTTTTAAGATATGTAYGATACCCATTTCTGTTTCTTATCACCTGGTCAGATGCAGCCTGTCTCATTCCCTTCTGCCTGAATCCCTGTATCTCTGAATTGGTTGAACGGGGAGTCATACCCTATCAGCCTCACACAGCCAGTATGTAGATAAAAATTGCACSAGCAGCTTGAGCAGTGCATTTGTTGTGGAAATGTCAGCTGAATTTTCACGCAACTGGATGACATACTTATGCAAGCACTTTGTCTTCTGAACATCTAGTTACTCAAGTTTGTAGAAGAGCTATGCTAAAGACTGTTCTGTTTGACAGCTGCTTGCCTGCTGTCCTTCTAGAAGAGTGTTACCAGAAATGTTCCAGCCGTATGAAGAAGAAACAGTGACAATATGAGATGTGCCATTTTAGATAGGCCAGAGGACCTGATTTCAGTGTTGTCTGAGGGGTCCCTCAATAGACATTGTGGTGGAAAGGATGAATGTTTGCTACAAAACTCACATTTGSAACTGTGAATGCAGAGAGAATTCTCGGAGGAGTCTGAAACTCACTGAAATACAGAAGAATTTATTTATAGGCATGTAACTAAGGCTATGTATCTTAACAGTTTGACCAGACAGTTACGCTGCATGTTCAGGCTCACTTTGGGGTTTCAGATCTGTTTGTGTATTTTTTTCCTGAGCTGCTGTGAGAGTGTTTTCCAAAATTTTTGCACATAAGAGGTGAGAAAAGAGGTGGCTCACTTGGTCAAAAGATAGCCACGTCGGAGAATCCCAAACAATAGCATGTCTGGAAGTGTTCGATTAAAATGTTTGAATTTCCTAATTTAAATATTGGCTATTGCTTCTACACTTTTACACAATCCTATTGGTTTGTTCTCCCTTAGCACCACCATAAGTATAAATATTGAAAACATGGGCTATGTTGTTCAGTTCCTAGCAACAAAGAGCTTTGCACACAAATCAGCTTTATTTCAAGGCAAACTGCAGGTTCAAATTTTTGCTGTGATAGAGGTTTAATCAATTTGTGTACAAATAAGTACTATCTTGACACTTCTTAGTCACTGCACGTTCCAGCTGTAAACCAATTGAAAATGTGCATAATCCTAAAAGGCATATGCTTTTAAAGTTCTCTTTCACTGAAAACAGATTTTTCTGGAATGCTTATCAAACATTCCCAGGCCTTCAGAGCTGATTCCCTTTGATTCTTCTGTATTGCTTTTATTTTAGTAGCTTTTAATGGCTCTTTCACAGAATTGATAGTGATCATGGATATAATGAAAAGTCTCAAACTGCAATAAATTGATTTTTGGAGTTATAGAATAGAAAGTTTCTAATAGTTCTCCTGAGAAAGTGGTTTGCCTTGTATTCTCCTTTCAAGTGGTATTGAGTGAAATCTTTTTATCCACTTTGCTTTAGTTGCTGGTTTTGGAATCAAAGCTTCCCTGATGATCTAGCTTACTGCCGTGATCTTTCTTCCACAGGTTGAGTTGGCTTTGTGGGATACAGCAGGACAAGAAGACTATGATCGACTTAGACCGCTTTCTTATCCAGATACTGATGTTATACTTATGTGTTTTTCAATTGATAGTCCTGATAGTTTAGGTAAGTATATCAATAACTGAATCAAAATTGTTTCTCTGTATCTCTCTGTCCCCCTAAGAGATTACACAGCACAATCTATTCCCATGTGTTTTAATGACTGAACATCTTTAGCTGCAAAATTAGCATTGGTTCAAGTATATAGCTTTCAGAAATTATGGTCTTAAAGGAATCTGTTTTCTTCAAGTTTCAAATTCTTGTCTGTTTTTGTCTTAAGTAGCATTTTGAAAGCCTCAGTAGCATGCTGGTTTTACACAGGGCTCTGCTGAATAATTAGAGCAACACTTAACGGCAGAGGCAGCTCGTTGGTTCAGTTCAGTCACCCAAACCTGGCAGTGCAGAGGGTCTGAGTAGCTGAGAAAGTGTTAGCAGTGTGCTCATCCCTTGGGAAGTGCTGCTTTCTTGACCCCAAGCAAACAGAAAGGCTGTAGCTGCACTCTGTACATCTGGGTGTCCAATGGGTGGCATACCCCAGCCAAGGTTTGGTGTGGTGGGGGGGTCATAGTTTTTATTTATTTATTTATTTATTTATTTATTTCTCCTTGTAAAGTGAGAATTCTTATACCCTCGGGAGAACATTATGTCCAGGACAATATAGCAACTCCCTTTCTGTATAAATGGGAATGCTAGCTTTGTGTTTTCATAGTCCCCCCCACACACACACACACTTTATTATTCAAGAGAGATCAGCCTGAAACGTGCTAAATTATTTGGTCCCAAATAACCTGTGGCGCTGCAAAGAGACACAGAATGTCTTAGCTTTCTCATGAAAAATGATGGCAGAGGCTGCAGATTTAGGATATCCTAGTCTGCTCTCCAGTGACTGAAGCATCACTGAAGTGGAGAAGACAGAGAGAAAAAAGACTTGTTTTTGTAATTTATAAGCTCTGAAAACAGGTTTTGAACACCTACTCATGCATTGGATGTGCGTCTCTTCTGTATGGAGTCCAAGATTGAAATTTTAAGTAATAGATTTAAAAATCAGATGCAGATATGCATGTTTGATCCTCCAAAGTAGGTTTTTTGAAGAGGGTAAAGAGCAGGAGATGGAGATGCTGTTATTTCCAAGACTGAAAACATCTCTGGAACTTTGATTTCCTTCCCATTAAAATAGTGATTACCCCTCCAGTGTAGTCTACTAAATAACTGCTTTGTGGTAGAACTTTCTTAAACAAGTGAAATAATTACTGCAAAAAAYTAGTTACCTGCTGCTTAAGTGGGTTTTGTTCCCTAGTTGCTATTTTTGTAGATAGTTATTAGAATGCAGATAATGAGAAAAATCTTTATGTGCTTAGGTTCTGTGGGCATGAGAAAGTGTGTGTGTGTATGTGTGTTTGTGAGACCAGCTGTACTTGGACAAAGACCTTGTATACGATGACTAACTGGTATTTGTTTGTAGCTGCTCAAAAGTATACCCATATATTGTGCATAATGGCAATTCCTTGCCAGGAAAAATGAGAGCTCCCTCTGTTCTATGTATACATGAAGAGTGTCAAATCTATTTAAGTGGTGCTCATAAAGGAGATAGCAATTATCTCCCAAATATATTAAACCACTGAATCCTTTAGAGTTTTCTACTGCAAAGAATCATGATCACTGCAAGCTGTTCTCAAAGAGATTTATTTCCATACCTCTGTTTTGCCTCCTAGAGTTAGATTTCAAGAAGAAACCAAGAATGAGATAAAAAGGAGGTGTGGAACACAAAAATGCAGCTCATATGAAAATTAGTCTTGAATATATCTGCCACAATGGTCAAAAAATACTGTTCCTGACACAATTCATAGAAGGTTTGAGTAAATGAGCTAATAAAATATTCCTTAAGATGTTAGAGTGGCATTACGGACTGACTGGGATGGTCCCCGATGGCTGTTCAGTCTGTGTGTTGCCTTGCTTCTGAAGGGTAGCAGTCATGGAGCAGGCAGTTGTGTGAGAGACAAGGTCCACCTAGAAGAATCAGTGCCAGCTTTGACATCTGATCGCTCTCCATCATTTCCACTAGCTTCAAAATGCTTCTCTATAGTTACTCTTACAAGCAAGAAAATTGTGTCATAATAGTTAATATCTCTTCAAAAGCTGAAGAGAAATTCGTGAATATAAAAATGAGTATATAGCCTGCAGGTCTATCCCCTGCTCAGTCTTAGATGTCTGAATTCTGAAAGAAAATCCTGAATGTTTTAGGCTATTCAACACTTGCTGCTGTAAAGAATTTATCAAGACTATGCTTTCATAAACTGCCGGTCTTGTATTTGCAACTTTAATTTAAAAAAAAAATCATGTAGGGAAGTTATGCTAGGAGACAGAAGATTCTTGTATATGAGTGGAAATTAATTTGCTGTGGATACAGTTAAACGGCAAATCCACAGCTGCCTTATAAAGTCTTATTTCTGTGCATCCATAACTAGCATATAGAATAAGATTTCTGCTATATTAATGAGACTTGAAGAATTGTTTGGTTTTGTTTTTAAGGGGAAGAAGAGATGTAAAAAATTGTGCTTCAGGGTTGTGCTCATTTTCAGCTCTTGGAGAAGGAGAAAAATGTTTCTTTTGAAGCAGAGTATTACCTAACTCTTTACTTTGGAGTTCTGCATGCTGTTCTTTGAAGTACCTGATGCTAAGCATTGTTAAACACTTTCTAAGAGATTTAGGGAAACAAAAAGTTTAGGTATCCTTCAGCTTTAAAATTACCAGAGACTAGCATGTCATTTTGGTAACACCAGAGCAGATTTATTTGTTTCCCAAATGAAAAGCAGGAAAAGATGATCAGGGTGGATTAGCAAGCTAAAACCAATCAGACAGCAGATCCAAATTTTAAAAGCAAACTACCTCAAGTACTGAATGTCATTAGAGTCAYGCTTTTGTGGTTCTTGTTTTTTGTTTTTTTCAGAAAACATCCCAGAGAAATGGACTCCAGAGGTGAAGCATTTCTGCCCCAATGTGCCTATCATCTTGGTAGGAAACAAGAAGGACCTGAGGAATGACGAGCACACAAGACGAGAGCTGGCCAAAATGAAGCAGGCAGGTTCCTTTCAGATTGTCTTGCAATAAATGAAGGAAGTGTGTGGGCGCTATACCAGAGTGTTAAATGGGCACTTGCAGCTTGCTGCCAGCTTCCTATGACTTGCAGAAAAACAGAATGGTAACTGGACGTGTTTCTGTGACAGAAACCAGAAAGTATATATCACCTTTGAGTGTATGTTTTCTCATATYGTATATTTTGAAAGGCATTTCCAACAATAAAAATGGCTCTATTAGGAACTGCTAGGTTCCTGACAGTGAGCTACTCCAGACTGAAGAACTGGACTCATGACGTAGAAATTAAGTAATCTGGAGACACTGACACATCAAGTACCTGAATTTTTGTTCTTATACATCCTGAACATAAAAAAATAAAGGAAACAGCTTCACTGGTAGGTGTTTTGAAGTAATAACCACAGATGCTGTAGCTCTTTCCTGACCATAAAGCTTAGTTTCATTTTCAGATCATGTCTGAACCACCCCTCCCACCCTCAGCTTGGGTATCAGGCTGCAAATATTCTGCTCCATCCTAGACTTTCTGTTCCCATTGCATAATTTTTGTTTTCAGACGAAGACTGATGAGACAATTTGGAGAATTTTTCATAGGCTTGTGTTACTGTTATGGCAAAAAGTTGCATAAGTACTTACTGCTAAGTATAAGTAATCTTTTGCTTGACTTTCAAAAGGTCTTGTGTCTTTTAAACTCAGAGGCATTGTAAAACCTGTAATGTCCTCAAGCTTTGGCACAATATGTTAGTCTGTGTAATCCAAGCTGAGAGATGCAATAAGGCATACAGCATCTTGAGTAAATAAGCAAATTGTATTTTAAATTTTCCTTTGATTATTTTAAAGGATTAATCACAGCAGACCTGTTGTTAATAATCTATTACTTCAGTTTATCTAGAAATATGTTTGCATTTTTTGAGAAGCTGGATGGAGAATAATAGCATGTTTTGATGCGGTTTTGGATTGTTCTTATCTGGGCTTGCTTTTGTGTTGTTACAGGAGCCTGTCAAACCTGAAGAAGGAAGAGATATGGCAAATCGCATTGGTGCATTTGGGTATATGGAGTGTTCGGCAAAGACCAAAGACGGTGTGAGGGAGGTTTTTGAAATGGCCACTAGAGCTGCTTTGCAAGCCCGGCGTGGCAAGAAAAAGTCCGGGTGCCTTCTCTTGTAAAGCGTGGCCAGGGGAAGATGGCCAAAGGAGCACCCTGCACTTGAGTAATTTTGAAGTGCTGTTTATTAATCTTAGTGTATGATTACTGGCCTTTTTCATTATCTATAATTTACTTAAGAGATTTAAAAATCGAGTCATCTTGCTACCAGTATTTAGAAGCCAACCATGATTTTTATAACAATCTGCATCAAATTCATCTGTGCACCCAAGGTTAACCTCAACATTCCTCTAACAAACCTTTTCTGCACTCACAGGATATGCCAGGCGCTAACTGAAGACAATTCTCTATCTTCTTTCTCCTCTCTAGAAAGAGCAAAAGCTGGCAACACAGAGGATTGGTCTGTAACTACTTTATAACTAATGTCCCATTCTAATTGAGTACAACAGTTAAATAGCTGTTTGTGGAATCAAGTGTAGCTTCAGTGCTATCACATTTAGAAAGATTTGATTTCCATGGCTCTGTGGTGTAAAACATTAGTTTGAAAATGTGATCACTCTGAAATGACCAAGTCCCATTCAGCTGAAGAAAAGTGAGGGTTCTGTGGTTTCATGTTAGTTACCTTTTAGTTACTGTGTAATTAGTGCCAGTTTAAATGTATGTTACCAAAAATAAATCTATTTACCCCAGCTTAGATGTAGTATTTTTTGTATAATTGGATTTCCTAATACTGTTACTTGTAACCTCTGCATTAAGGTGTTCTGGGTTTTTTAAGAAACTGTATTTGAAAATAAAGTCCGATGGAAAGCAGCTGATCCTTTTCCCCTGTTCATTTGTAAGACTGACCTATTTSAGTGATTTGAGTGGTCTGCATATCCAGGAGTTTTTTTTCCATGATGTGCCCTAGAGATGAGAAAAGACAGCCTGCTCACGCTCAAAGCTTCTGAAATGTTCAGTTGCCTTAAGTTCATTGCTGGACCCAATTTCAAGACTAAAAAATGCAATTTTTTGTGTAAGTTTGGTTACCATGTAGTGATCAGACTCCTAACCTGTGAACTTCTTGCTGTTCTGCAGCCAACTAGACTCTTTCTGTATTTTCATTTTTCCAACAACTAATGGAATAAAGGCAGTTTTCTAAGCTCCCTGTATCCTGGTGTCTGTATTCCTCACTCTGGGATTTTTGGCCCAGCATCTGACAACCTGAAGCAAAAATACCATTTTTGATACAGCTGTCACAGAATTCACCTAGCAGTTGCAAGTTTTCTTTTCCTTCTTTTTTTTTCTTTTTTCCCAGTGAGCGATACCCATCTAGTGCCTGCAGTGGTTTCCAGATGCTGCAGCACAGACCAGCCATGGAATCCCTCACCCTATGGTGAGTGGCAAAGCTTCCCCAGAAGCCTCTTGCCAAAGACTTTATATTCAAACCAAAACAGATTCTCCATCGGCTGAGATGAATTTGCGATCTTGAATGTGTGTACAGACTAGGAGGAGAGGAGGGGGAATGTAGAAGGAGGTGTTAAGAAGATACGTGCAGTAGAAGAATGCTGGTGGCATACAGCATCCCAATATAGATTGTCATACACGTTCTGCCCTGCATTGTGGTGCGTGAGATGTTGTGTATGGTTACATTTGTATGCAGTCTGCCATTTTCATGAGGGCTGCCTTTTAAGTGCTGCAGTGAGGGAAGCACTCTTTTTCGTGGGTGAGAAACGATATGGAATAGTGGTATGCATCTCTGCACTTGTACTGTTGAGCTGAGAGTCTGTCAAGAAGCTAAGCATGAAGGAGTCTACATACTGATGATGAGCAGTGTAAGGGAGCACCTAGCTGCATCCAAGTTGTGTGCTAGAGATATTTGTTAGTTTTGGGGAGGGTATTTTTTTTTGTCATGTTTTTTGGACAATTGTTCCTCTTTCTGCAACAAAGGAGTTAACAGCCGCAGGCAGAGGCCTGTGAGGTGTCCCATACTCCCATACATACAGTGTGTTGTGCTCCCTCTGCAGCCAAGGACATCATAGAGTTAACTGTCTGGCCAGCACAGTAATGTGGTGGCACCCAGCCCCACCCTTCCTCTTCTTCCTCTTTGTTTCATGCCTGTTTTCCAGCAGGAAGTTCTCAGCTGCAGCTGCATGTTGCCTATGAGGATTTTTTTGTATTTTTAACGAGCTTACTCATTCCTGTGCAGTTTTTTTTTTTTTTTTGGTAGTTGAGAAAAAATGAACTTCTTGGTCTTGCTAAGCCAGAGTAGTAGAATGCTATGGTCAAAGTTACAAAGTAGCTCTTTGGTCACAGGGGTTTTGAATCAGGTCTGCATGCTCTTCTGGCCCAACTCATGGGATGTGTGGTTTTCAGTAACACGTCCATCTGCTCTTCTAATCAGAAGCAATTAATTTGTTATCTCAGTTTTAATTTAAGCTCCCTTTAATCAACAAAACTATCATCCCAGTCTACCCTGTCTTTTCCACCAGCTAGCATTAGTTCTCCAGCCTTTATCTGCCTTTCTCCAAGTTCAGATCTGCTGCTAAGACAATGTCTCCAATTGTGGCTGTATGCTCTAGCTCCCTTTCTTTGTTGGACAGCTGGCACTGGAGCAGAAGCCAGTTTATAACTGCATGATATTAAGTAATCAGTCTTTCACAACCCAGTCTTGCTTTTGAAGGTAGGCAGTTTGGCTCCCTTTGGATTCAAATCACATCTCTTATCTCTATCTGCCTATGGTTATTCCAGAAGAAAATGAGCTGAGGATGCAGCCAGACCAGAATTAGGAAAGGAGAGCTGAGCACTCATGGAGAGCAATCCAACCAGGCAAAGATGTGCCCAAGTGACAGTAGTAACAGGGGAAAAATTTAGGATCAAAGTGCAAGTCCCCTGCTTAAGTAAGGAGAGCCCTAAGGCAGCAAGGAGAGCCCTCGCAAGGGGAGTGGGAGTTTGATTCCAGGAGCAGGAGACAGGAAGGTGTGTTGTGACCTCTTAATAAATGTCACTGTTGTTATTCTTAAATAGCACTAGTCTGTCTTCTTCATAGGACAACTACAACTTGTCAGACATCTCAAATGGGGTCCCCTGAGCCCAGCTAGTCTCCAAGGTGTTATTTCAAGGGAGCTCTTGGCATTCCCCTGGGTCTATGTGCAGCTGGTTCTACAAAATGTGTCTAGGTACAGGGCATAGCTCAAAGCCAAAAAAAGTTAGGCTAATCCAGTTTGTTTCCTCAAAACTTTCTCATTACAGAAGGGAAAGGCCTAACCTACTCTTGTCTGAAAAAAACAGAGTTCCAGAAACAAACTCCCTACTTCAAATGCAATCCCCAGGTCCAGACTGAGGCTCAAAGATGACAGTCTGAGCAAGCATCAAAATCAGCAGCAAAGCTGGCTAAAGAGAAGCGGCCTGTGTGGCCACAGCACTGCCCTAGCAGTCACCCTGAAGAAAAGTTCCTTTTTCAATGTATAACAGCTTGCAGTGCCCAAGAGGTAGCCAGTGAATCTGTATAGACTAACCATCGATTTGCTCAAAATTAAGCATCTGTTTGCCTGATCAGATGTTTTTCTGAGGCTTGCTCAGGAGTCCCTGATGTCAGGACAGTTGTCATGACTTCTGATATCAATGCTGTAATGTTGCAAAAAACACAGGTTTTTGAAATATCTGAAGACACAATCAGGCAAAGGTCCTAAAACTCCCTGCAACCAGGATCTATTCCAGTTTCTAGTTGCTGACACAGGTTCCAAGAGCAACAGAAGATTCTGCAGTCACCTGGGAATCTGAGTCAGAGGTGCTGGTGAAGGGAAGAGAGACATTGTTTGGTGACTATGTTTCAGTGTCAGCTGGTATTATGATGAGTCTCTACTATCAAGCAGAAAAGTTAAACAGCAGTAAAAGAAAAACAAGAGAGGGCCCTATGTGTCAGAGCCCTGAATGCATTCCCTCCTTCTGGGGTTTGGGCTGCCTGGGCTCAGGGCCAGCTCTGATAGGCAGCTGTCTGACCTTGAAACTTGTGAAGAAAGAGCTTTCTGAAAAATAAAAGAAAAAAATGACAGAAGCCTCAGCAAGGGTTTCCTCTTTTCTCTGGGGAGTGCRTCAACTGTGGTCCTCATTCTTGGTCCCTGCCAAGCTCTATTGCTGCATGGTCCTGTTGTTCCTGACCCATGGATTTTGTTTCCTGGCTTGACCTCAGATCTGCCTGATCATGGTCACCAAGTCAGCTTGCCACGATTCCTGCCCATTCCTTCTGTGCCCTGACATTGTGTTTGAGACAGTTGCACTGAACTGAATCCTCTAATAAAAAATTATTCAGTGCTGTGGATGTTCTCGAGGAGTGTAATGTTTAACACAAAAGACTCATGGAGGAGTATTTAGGTCATATATTAGCCTAATACTGTAGCAATATGGCCTAAATATGTAGTACCACCTATGTAGTAACTGTAAGCAACAGTTAATGTAACTCACCTAGGTCCAAACCCAACCATAGTAAGAGCAGCTACTACTGTACGATGTAAAACTCCCTAAACAGACCACAGAGGTAAGGCAAGAAATGGAAAAGCTGGAGATGGGGAAAAGCAACTGCTGAAGTAAATAGAGGCATTGCTAGCTTCAAACTGGAAAAATTATGAAAGATAACTAAAACAGAACTTGCAAGCTGTCAGAACAAAAGGAGCTGAAGGTACCTCTCCCATAGCCCATCTCTGGGGTCCTTGGGGGATCAGTCTTGGTGAGGTCTCGTTAATGAGGCTTCTGTACCAGTGGCAGGTTTTGCAGTCAGGTACATCCCTGGAAGAGCTTGTGCATGACAGGACCAACAGGCTTTATTCAGTCTCCTCCCCATGCTTAACAATTGGGCAACCTCCTTCCAAAGGACAAACACCCAGTGCCAGTGGTGCAGCCCATTTACCAGCAATGCTTAGTCAGCCCAGACTGATTCAGTCTGAAACTCCTTCTTATTTCGCAGCTTTTCAGAGCACCTCTCTCAGACATGCAGAGCACTGATCACTGTTTTCCACAGATGCTAACTCTAGGCCCTTTTCAGATTCAGGGTGCCTCCCTTTTCCTCCTCCTGAGGCAAAAAAAATGAAGGCTTTTTTTTTTTTTTTTTTTTTTTTTAATAAGCTGCATCCATTCAGCAGTAGTGTCCTTGGAAGAAGTAGCAATTGTGAGAGCTACAACCCCTCACACTGTGTTTTGCTGTTCACATACTTGTATACCATCTTGTGACTACAAAAGCTTTAACTCATGGAGCAGTTTCAGATTTTGTTGATTTTTTTTTCCATAGCATTTATGAGAATTTATGATGCTTGTGCATTATCTATGGATCTATAAACAACCTAATTCAGCAGTTTTAATTAATCAGAAAAATGTCCAAGTCTTTCTATAAAGACTTGAAAAAGGCCATGGCACAAGGACTGGCTATTGTAACACAGCACAAGACAGATATTAAACTCAATTAACTGATCGAATGCTACATCATCCAGTGCAGGACACTGGGATAAAAATCACCATGTGTGCAAAGACCTGAACGTTGATGAAGCACCAAAGGAGCCCATCGAGGAAAAGCACCGAAGAAGCCCATCGAGGAGGCATCCCACCAACACTGGTGCTGGGAGGGGGGGGCCACAGGGTGCAGCCTCCAGTTCTGGGGAGAAAGGAAGAGAGAAAAGGGGAAAATGGAGAAGGGGGAAAGCAAAAAA
>NW_028186611.1:151432-280878 GCF_003343005.1 Rhea americana
CGCAGCGCCGGGCGGTGCCGAGGCGGCGGCGGGGAGGCAGCGTCCGCACTGCTCGCCATGGCGGCGAGGGGAGCGGCGGGGAGCGGGCTGCTGGGGCTGCAGGCGCGGCCGCTGGGCGCGGCGGAGCCGCTGGCCCTGGGCTCGCTGCTGGGCCGGGTGCTGCTCGTGTCCAACGTGGCGTCGCTCTGAGGCACGACGGCCCGCGACTTCGTGCAGTTCAACGAGCTGCAGAGGCGCTACGGCCCCCGCGGGCTCGTCGTGCTCGGCTTCCCCTGCAACCAGTTCGGGCACCAGGTACTGCCGGTCCGGTCCGGTCCCGTTCGGTGCGGCTCAGCCCCCCTGCTCAGGTGCCGCAGTAACCTCTTCGAAGGCCAGTTTAGTGGTGACCCACCTCGGCGAGGTACAAGGGATGCAGGCCCCAAAGTGCAGCCCCAGGTCCGCGAGGAGGAGGACGGGTGGCTGGGGGTGCGGGTGGGGGGGTCCCGAAGCAGCAGCCCCTCTGCCTCGGGAGCCCCGACAAGGAGCTTCCTCACCACCACCCTGGGAGAGCTTGGAGCTGAAGCTGCCAGGTCCCGCCTGGATTCTCACACTTTCACACTTCATTTTCGTGTTTTTTTTTTTTCCTCTTCTTTGTTTTTCTCTCTCTTAGGAGAATGCCACAAACGAAGAGATCCTGCAGTCACTGGAACACGTTCGTCCAGGCAACGGCTACAAGCCCAACTTCACCCTGTTTGAAAAGTGCGACGTGAACGGGAAGGATGCCCACCCGCTCTTCACCTTCTTGAAAGAGGCGCTGCCCTTCCCACATGACGACCCCTCCTCACTGATGACCAACCCACAGTACATCATCTGGTCCCCAGTGTGCAGGAACGACATCTCCTGGAACTTCGAGAAGTTTCTCATCGGCCCTGACGGTGTGCCCTTCAAACGTTACAGCAGGCATTTTGAAACCATCAAGATCCAAGATGATATTGAATTCCTTCTTCAGAAAGTTCCTAAGAATGTGCTTGGTTAAACCAAAGCTTTGCTGAGATCTATTGCTGAATGTGCAAGAGGAATCTCCACCTCCTGCTTAGTTTGTTAGGCTTGTGCCTGTTTTTCTGATTGGGGGTGGGGGGAAGCTGCTCATTCTGGTGGTAAAATTCTAATGTCCTTGCAAGTTTTGCTCATGAGAGTGCATCTTCTAAATTCCTGAAGTGTACTTGATGTTTTAAAAGTTGCATGTGCATGTTTGGAAAGCTACTGCAGGGAAAGCAGCTTTGTGCCTCTGAATAAAAAATGTGTACTTTCTCTAAGGCTACTGCTTGATAAATCTGGGATAGTTCAGTAGAGCATGGCTGCCACCCCACACTTTAATCAGCTCATGCATGTGCTCACAGGCCTGACTCATACTACCCCGTGTGGCATGTTATCAGGCTGAAATCTGAACACAAAGGAAAAACAACTTGATGGGTAAACTGTTTGCAAATGATGAATCGATGCTGTGTCCTATTCTCCGTGTAACTAGCTTGTCAGAACAGGAAAGTAGCCTAGAACAGAAATAACCTTGCCAGACTCTTGGCCTCATTCAAAGCTTGCCTGCACGAGAAAGATAATGCTGGCACAGGACCAAGGTATGAATTAGTTTCCAAATTTCTAGTCTGGATAGTGATAAGAGGCCTGGACAGCATGGATGCTAGATTAATAAACATTTTGAGACATATAGGGTTAGTTTTGAGTTTGGGTTGAATGCTGTGCTGTTCTGATGGCACTTGCAAATGGCTTGAGGAAGAACAGCCATCCTGATTCAGACCAAGGTCCACCTAATTATTTGGCCTCTGTCAATGGATTCATTGGGGAGGCTAAGACAACAAGCCTGGTAACAGAACCACCTCCACACCCTTTTCAGCTCAGCTCTCTCCTGTGTTTGTTGTGTTTTGTATTGGTAGTAGCCTAAAACAGATCTCTGCATGCTTGCCCAGTCCCACATTAAGCCCATCTAACCTTACTGCACCCCCGACACCTGTAACACACTGAATTAGATTACGAATCAGCCTATCTTGTTTGTTTTGAACCTGGTTTGTGCAAGCTCCATTTCCTTCCTCTTAGTTCTTCTGCTGAACGAGAGAAGAAACAGTCTCCATCCACTGACAGCAGGACAGTTTCAGCCCTAGGTGATACTAGTATCATGGAGCTTTTATAATCCTGGTATTTTGTTCCTGAGCACTGATGGGGAGCTCACAGCCTCTTGCTGATTCTGTGAAATTAGAATTGGTTTCCCTCTGAGAACTGAGCTTGCACCAAATTTTCCTCTGCCATCTTATTGCCCAGTCACTCAGGTCCTGCAAGTTTTCAGGCAGCCCATGACCTTACCACCTTGGATATTTTTTTGTGAAGGAGTTATCTCCTTATCTGTGTTTGGTGGCTACAAGTCACGCCTTGCAACACATAGAAGCACTGACTGTAAGCTCAGTACTCTACTGAGGAGCACCAAATGCAAACTAGAAACCCAGACTTTTGAAAGAAAAGCCTAACACTTGAAAGTTCTATCAGTTGTGCATTGCTTTCATAATTAAAAACACTTAGATTTGGTTGGTTGGTTTCTGTTTATAGCTTCAGCTCCTCACCACATTTATTTACTGATTGCCTTGTTAGTTTAAGTAAATTTAAGGCCCCTGCTGGGCTGAACAGTGCTGGGCTAAACACATTGTGGCAAAACCTACAGCCTGCCCCACCCTACTTACTTCTTGGGGTGAGTAATTGGAGCTCTAAACTGAAGATTACATAATCCTCACCAGGCTATTTCTTAACTTCCACTGCAGTTTTGTGGGAAAACAGGAAGTTTTCAGTAGCTATTCTAGCTTTACAGCAGAAACCGCCTGATTTGAGGCATTAAACTTTCAGTTAAATCTGCTTCTCTAATGCAGGATGTTAAAATATGCTAAGAGAATACTGGATCATGGGTAGTAGGAAGTCATTACACTGTATTTAAAAATCTTACTTGACATAAGTTGTGGCACTTCCTTAATCCTGATTCACCCAAACTTGAGACACTTAATGAGGATTCCTCTGCAGGAACAATTTCTTTGCTTTGACATGTTCCTCATTAGTCTGTGGCCCTCACTGAGACCCACAGCTGTGGGGAGCAGGTTGCAACATCTACTGTTGTTCCAATGTCACGCATAGGAGGAAAAAAAAAAAAAAAAAAAAAAAAAAAAAAAAAAAAAAAAAAAAAAAAAAAAAAAAAAAACTTGTGCCAAGCTGGGATATCACCCTGCCCCAGTCAGACTCATATTTTACAGTGTTTGTGGCAGTGCTAAGAGCCAAGGGATGAACTCTCCAGCTGATGCAGCTGTACTAGCAGAAAAGCAAAGCAGCAGTCCCAGTACAGATACATCCATGCCAGAGGTATGTTTATGCTATAGCAGAATGAGAATTAGCTATGCCAAGGGGAAAATGAACAGTACAGGTATTAGCACACTGAAGTTCCAGCAGTAGCTCTGCAGAGTAGATAAAAGCTTCTCAGCCTTGCTACTCCCTGCCTGATTTCATCATTCACTAGAGTAGCTAGCTCCGGCTCCTAGGGTGGGGTGGGGTGGGGAAAAGGTGGCCTCCAGGCTGGGAAAGGTTCCTTAGCAACACAACCTGAAGAGCACAGCCAAGTGCCCAAGACTTTTGTGCAAACTAGTAGTCCCTGTGGTAGTGCCAAAGAATCTGTTCACACTGCTCTCCTCATTCTTCCACCACATAGGGAGTCCCACGTTTTCCCACTCTTGAGAATGAGTTTGGTGCTCCCTTCTCCCTCACCTTATGACTCCTCCGACTCTTTTAAGCTGCTGATAGTTGTCATCAACTTCTTAAACCTTTAAACAAATTCAGATATTTGAAGTGGTGCTGTCCGTGTTAACTAGCTACAAAGAAAATTTTCTCTTCCTGCCTCTACCTCCCTCTCCCAGGTTCCAGAATGTTCCACCTGCCACACCCTAAAACATCTAAGCAATCATGATTTTAGGAAATGTGGTGTTCAGAAGTCTTATACTCAACAGAAATGCCAACAAATGAAGCATAAGACCTTTCTGGCTCAGCTTATTAAATGTTCTTTCAACCATTTAAATTCCTTTCTCCTCCTGTAAAGCTTTGTTGCACCTACTAAGAATGATAGCTTTTACTCATTCACTGCTTTTTATCATTGCTGTAGTAAGGTGTGCAGGAAACACCTGACTCAAACTGGGTTGTACTAACCTGTAACTGGTGGGAAGGTATTTGTTCCTTTCCATTCCACTCTAGCAGTTAAGAGCCGTAAGATTTCAGCTGGAAACCAGTAAGGGCAAGAAGCCAAGTAACTGAAAGGAAAGCACTTAAACAGAGGAGAAAACACAGGGACACCGCTATCTACTGTGAAACTGTAACAATGTCATTTCCTAATACTGAATCAGAAAGCCCTGAATGAGACTATTTGAAGCTTTCACCACACTTAAGTAATTCACATTTACCAGACTGAGGTCAGCCAAGACAGCATTATCTAAGAATAGCTGACTCATTTTAAAAACACATCCAATCTTGTTTTAACAGGGTGTATCAGTCTGTTGAAGACCAAAAAGGGCTGTGGCCCTACTCTTTGAGAAAAAAAAAAAAAAATAAAAAAAAAAAAAAAAAAAGAAAAAAGAAAGAAAGAAAGAAATGAGCAAGTAACAGGACTCAACTCTTGCTGGAAGAAGAAAATAGTCTTCTGTTTTGACATTAATTGGGTGGACTTTCCCTGCTATTCAAAAAGATGAAAGGCATTTAGCTTCTTACTCCAGGACTGCTGCAATGTTCTTAGGCCTGGCTGGCAGGAGGCAAAGCCAGCCTACAGAACTGCCATACGGACGGATGGTAGGGAACCATCTGCAAGGAGAGTGCTTCTCTCAGCAGACATTTACAGTCTGAGCACATCATCCCCTCCTTTCTTTTCCATGAGGTAAATGGATTTCTTTGGTGTTTCAGTTTTAAGCAGGTTCGTACATCCTTGAATTATCATCTGAATCCTTCCCAATCTTCCTAATTCTCAAGCATAGGCTCCATAAACAACACAGAGCTCTCTAACAGTGGTTCTACCACTGCTCCATACAGAGTTAATACTAAATCCTTACTTCAAATCCATCTTTTTATTTTTAAAATCCATTTACCCCTCAGAGCTTCAGCATAACACTGACAAATACCCATGTAAATCCCAAATTATTTTCAAAGTTCTTGCTTTTCAGGACACGAACTGTCCTGTACTTTTCCTTCCATATTTGTTCCTAGCCTTCAAACTATGGCCTTCAGCTGGATGATATTTCATTCAGTTTATCAAGCAACAAGGTCTGTACACAATAAAAATCACAATTTACTTCATTATTCGAACTATCTTTGTTAAGTGAAAATATAGCAACGTTGCAAATTCTAGTTAAACTTGCACACTCCCACAATTAGAAATTATTTCTAAAGATTCCTTGATATACTTACAGACTCAGTTAATGATATGAGAGCAGAGAAAATACAAGAATTTCTGGTGCTTGGATTAGTTTTATGAATGTAAGAAGGTGGGACAATTCACACGAGCAGAGAGGAATGAGACAACAAAACCATTAAGAACCATTTGTGACCTTCCAGACTCCGATTCCAGAGGTGATATAGCTAGAGTAAGAATACTAGTCTTCTTCAATAATGAACAGTGACAAATTAATTTACATAATATTTTATAAAGCAAAACTCAGGTTTCCTTTCTCCAGCAAACTGCAACTTGAAGAGGGCAGATGAGCCACAGAGATTTGGCCAAGTCAGCACCAGAAGTAAGATTATTAAAAAAAAAAAAAAAAAGTCTTCATTTGAGACAGCTTGTCTGAACTTAGGAAGAGGAATGCCCTTCCTCTGGTCTATGCAAGCAGGTGCAATACAGGTATTTGTATGAGCATGCCCTGGAATTGCAAGGCATCAAATCATCAGTGGAGCAAAACTCAGTGATTACAGTTTCTGACAGGAGAGAAGGTGAACTTGGCTTAAACTCATTGAGGGCTAGACTAGTGTTTGGTTTTTTTTTTTTTTTTTTTTTTTTTTTTTTTTTTTTTTTGGTGGTGGTGGGTTTTTTTAGCCCTGTGATACAAAGGAGACAAACCCAAAATTCATGCTGCTGAAGGACACATTCAGT
This sequence comes from Rhea americana, assembly GCF_003343005.1. Classification (NCBI taxonomy): domain Eukaryota; kingdom Metazoa; phylum Chordata; class Aves; order Rheiformes; family Rheidae; genus Rhea; species Rhea americana. Next base: position 157,581 of record NW_028186611.1, read on the forward strand.
GTCATTTCTGTTTGGGTAGGAGCCACATCCTTGACCTCTGCTCAGTTTGCTCATTCTTTTCCATCAGGGTATACTACTGTAGAGAATAGTAACTAAATTTCTTTCCGAAGGGTTATCTGTCCAAAGAGCACTTTTAAAATTCCTGAGAGCTCCTCAGCTAGTCACTAGCACCTGCTCTCTTTTCTTCCCTTAGCAACTCAAGATGTCCCTCTCTAGCCAGAGCCATGAGAAGAGGCATCCATAAAGAAACATATGTAAGAAAATCGACGATGATGGGCAAAAACTGCATCAAAAGGTTGGTGATATCAGTCTCTAGAACAGAAAGAGAAACTTAGGCTTACCCCTCCAAGCTAGTATTAGAAGGATTTGTCTTCCTTCAAGTTAGATTAGGCAGAGAATTCTGCTCTCCCGTAACCATCCTATTAACTTCACATCCTTGCAGATGTCCAAAGCCCTCTAACCACATCAGGCACCAAACTGCACGGTGAAAAGGCTCAGATTATCACATTACAAGTATTGTCATGCCAGTAATACTTAAACCATTCTGCCCGCACAAAGTACATCAGCTTTCTCCTCTCTGGAGATAGCTTCACCCTAGGTGTGTCCTCTTGGGTGTCAAACCATCATGGAGAAGAGCCCACTGCCTGCACAGCTGAGATCTCCTGTGTCCCAAAGGATTTCAGCATTGCTCTAAGGTCCCCAAACATCCCCCAGGATCCTCTCCCTCCAACCATCAAAGAGATGCAAGGAGAAATCAGATCACCAAGGCGACATGCTCACCCTGAGGGAGCTGCCAACTCTCCACAGCACAGATGGGTAAAGACTGGAGAACAGTTATGGGGGGCCAGCTTCGCCCATGCCACAAAAGACAACTCAGCACGAACAACCACGCTCGATAAGCGACCGTCTTCTGCTGCTGCTTACAAGCGCCACGGGAACAGCTGCGGCTGGATCTCGGCCTGCCATCCCGACGCTGTGGGGCGGCCATTGATACAGCTCCCAGGCTGGACTGCCGGGCGCCGCGGCCCGCAGCCGCTCACGGGAAGATGGCACCTTGCCCCCTGCCTGCCTTCGTGCCCCCACCCCCATCCGCCATGGCGCCCGCGCAGCCGGCCCCGCCCCGCGGCGGAGGCGCGCGGGCAGCGCGAGCGCACGCAGCTCCTCTCCGCGCGGCCGCGCTGTTCCCGCTGCGCATGCGCGCGCGCGTGCGGACGTCCGTCAGCGACGGGGCTTGCGCACCGACATGGCGGCTGTGCCTGAGGGCGGCGGCGGCGGCGACGCGCCCCCGGACCCGGCAGTACAGCGTGCCGAGCTGGGGCCGTTGCTGGCCATGGCCCTGAAGCCAGGAGAGTCCTGGTGAGCGCGGCCGATGCGTCCCTTCCTCTCCGTTCCCCGTCCGCTCCCGTTTCCTGCCAGTGGCGGGGCCTGTGGGAGCGGCCGGGCCGTTGCTGAGGCGCCGCGCCGCTCCGTGCCGTGTGTTGCAGGTACCTAGTGGACAGCCGGTGGTTCAAGCAGTGGAAGAAGTACGTGGGCTTCGACAGCTGGGACATGTTCGGCGTGGGCGAGCCGAGCCTCTTCCCTGGGCCCATCGACAACTCGGGGCTCTTCAGTGGTGAGTTTGTCTGGCGGCGCTGGGCCCTTGCGGAAGAGCACGGCCGGCTACGGAGCTAGCAGGGGGAGAGAGGGTGAGGCTGACCGCGGCGGCCGCGAGTGCTTCGTGCTATCCAGATTGCTCTTAACCTCGCTGCTCGGCCTCGAGTAAATTACTTTCCTGCGTTACTACAATCCGAGTTTTCCCTCGTGCTGCTTTCACTTCTGATTCACTTCTGAAGCTGTGTGTTTTGGGAGGATGCAAACGACTGACCTAAAGGTTGTAAGCAAGGAGACTGGTGAGGTTTCTGCTTGCCCTTGGGGAGTGTTGGTATCCCTTAGCATGATGAGAGTACGCTGTTATTGATGTCTCGGCTCTTTTTGCCTGGCTCAACTCATTTACTTATTTTATTGGAATGTCTTTGTAGTAATGGTCAGATAACTGTTTCTATGTAGATTCTAGTGATGTATGAGCAAAAATCTACATGTGAAATAACTTAGTTCTTAGTAGTTAAAAGGGAGTTGTTTCAAAAAGCAGAAAGGTACCTACCGTGTGGAATTCTGAAGTATCTGGCTTCCTCCAGGTTTCTGTGATAGTATATAAGTCCATATAGTTGTTTGCCTACCTTAAGTACTTCTTCCCTTACAATTTAAAGGATTCCATACCCTTGTTGGTACTTTTACTGGTACTGACAAATTATTAGTACAATGCGGTACAGCTTTTCTGTAATGTAAGTAGAGGGATGTCTGCCCAGAACCTGTCTACTGCATGGCCTCCCAGCCACAGAAATTGGAAGATGCTAATCTCATGTGCTTTGGCTTTCTAAAAGTAGTGTAGAACGTGTTTCAAGAGTGAGGAAGAAAAACATACCCTGCTCCATTTAGACATCATGTCATTCGCAACTTACTGTGTGATGGAGACTTCAGAGTCTTTTCAGAGGCATAGTCACAAGTATTCCTCTTCATATGTGCCCTTCTACAAACATCTGTCATGATTCCTAATAAATACTAGAAATGTGGTTATCTGTCAATTTTCTACAGATTTAAAGCAACTTAATTTATCTCTGTTAGTAGACATAAGATCTAGGCACCAAATGTCTCAAACATCTGTAGATCTTCAGAAGAAAGAATTCTGTTTCAGGTCATGTTCTTTTTTTTCTTTCTTTTAGATCCAGAAACTCAGAGTTTAAAAGAACACCTCATTGATGAACTAGACTATGTATTAGTTCCCACTGAAGCATGGAACAAATTAGTAACCTGGTATGGCTGCATTGATGGACAGGAGCCTATTGTAAGAAAAGTAAGTATGAGCGAACTAAATTCTCTTCTGCTTTCATTATTTTACCTCTGCAAAATTTTGGTTGTGTTTATTGTGCTAGTTACAAGTTAGGATAGGATGCTCAGCACGTTTGTGGACATAATAGCTTGGAGTGCTTTTGCCATGTCTGAAAGAAGATGACTTTCTAGTATTACAGTTAAAAGTGCGTAAATTTTAATCAGTTTTCATTTGATGGATTATATGGGGTAAGAGCTATGAACCTTGTTCTGGGTACCATTTTGCACTAATGGTGGTCTGAACCAGTGCAGTGCTTTCTTGTTGCGTGGAACAACTTGAGCTTTATTGAAAAATTCAAGTTGTTCCGTCAAGCAGATCAGTCTTCCTAGGCAGGAAGCAGTGTTGGAGTAAGTTGCATTTTAATTTTAGATGGCTTATGGATTTCCCCTGGGTTTTTTTTTGTTTTTTGTTTTGTCTTCCAAAATTCTGTGATTCTAAAATTTGAAGAGGTGAGGCACATTCTTTGTTTTAATCTCGAAGTCTGTAGGATTTGGCTGCCTGACTAGGAAGAGGAAGTTGATGAGAGCTACTTACAGATAGCTGGAAGTAGCCTCACGATCACAGGCCCTGGTTTCTCATGGGAGACTTCAACCACCCTGATATCTGCTGGAAGGACAACACAGCTAGGCACAAACAGTCCAGGAGGCTCCTGCAGTGCGTCAATGATAGCTTCTTGACACAGGTGGTGGAGGAGCTAACCAGGAAGGATGTCCTGCTGAACCTTGTCCTAACCAACAAAGAAGGACTGGTTGGGAGCAGCCTTGGCTGCAATGACCACGAGATGGTGGAGTTCAGGATCCTACATGAAAGAAGTAAAGCAATAAAGCAGGATTGCAACCCTGGACGTCAGGAGAGCAGACTTTGGGCTCTTTAGAGACCTACTTGGAGGAATCTCATGGGTTAAGGCCCCAGAGGGAAGGGGGCTCCAGGGGAGATGGCTAGTATTCAAGCACTAGTTCCTCCAAGCTCAAGAGGAGCGTTTTTCCCCAAGGAGAGAGAAGTCCAGCAAAGGAGGCAGGAGACCTGCATGGATGAGCAGGGAGCTCCTGGCCAAACTCAGACACAAGAGGAAAGTACACAGAATGTGGAAGAGGGGACAGGCTACTTGGGAGAATTATAGGAATGCTGTCAGAGTATGTAGAGATGCAATGAGGAAGACTAAGGCCCATTTGGAATTGAGTCTGGCAAGGGATGTTAAGGACAACAGGAAGGACTTCTTCAAATACATCAGCAGCAAGCAGAGGACTGGGGAAAACATGGGCCCACTACTGAATGGGGCAGGGGCCCTGGTGACAAGGGATACAGAGAAGGAAAAACTACTGAATGTCTTCTTTGCTTCAGTCTTCACTGCTAAGGGCAGCCCTCAAGAATCCCTGAGTGTGGAGGCAAGGGAGAAAGTCTGGAGAAAGGAAGACTTTCCTTTGGTTGAGGAGGATAGGATTAGAGAACTGGGCAAGCTTGATGTTCTTAAATCCATGACCCCGAATGGGATGCTCCCATGGGTACTGAGGGAGCTGGCAGATGTTGTTGCCAGGCCATTCTCCATCATCTTTGAAAGGTCCTGGAGAACTGGAGAGGTGCCTGAGGACTGGAAGAAAGTCAATGTCACTCCAGTCTTCCAAAAGGGCAAGAAGGAGGACCTGGGCAGCTACAGGCATAGGCTGGTCAGCCTCACCTCCATCCCTGGAAAGGTGATGGAACACCTCATTCTGTATGTCATCTCCAAGCGTATGGAGGAAAAGAAGGTGATCAGGAGTAACCAGCATGGATTCACCAAGGGGAATGCTTCCTGCTTAACCAATCTGATCGCCTTCTATGAAGGAATGACTGGCTGGGTAGATGAGGAGAGAGCAGTGGCCGTTGTGTACCCTGACTTCAGCAAGCCTTTCGACACTGTCTCCCGCAACATCCTCCTAGATAAGCTCAAGAAGCGTGGGTTAGACGAGTGGACAGTGAGGTGGCTTGAGAACTGCCAGAATGGCAGAGCTCAGAGGGTTGTCATCAGTGGCACGGAGTCTAGTTGGAGGCCTGTGGCTAGTGGAGTTCCCCAAGGCTCAGTACTGGCTCCCATGCTTTTCAGCTTCTTCATCAGTGACCTAGATGAAGGGATAGAGTGCCTCCTCAGCAAGTTTGCTGATGATAGCAAGCTGTGAGGAGTGGCTGCTACGGCTGAGGGCTGTGCTGCCATTCAGAGAGACCTGGCCAGACTGGAGAGCTGGGCGGAGAGGAACCTCCTGAGGTTCAACAAGGGCACGTGCACGGTCCTGCACCTAGGGAGAAATAACCCTAGGCACCAGTACAAGCTGGGGGCTGACCTGCTGGAAAGCAGCTCTGCAGAGGAGGACCTGGGAGTGCTGGTGAATGACAAACTGACTATGAGCCAGCCATGTGCCCTTGTGGCCAGGAAGGCCAGCGGTATCCTGGGGTGCATTAGGAAGAGTGTTGCCAGCCGGTCACCGGAGGTGATCCTGCCCCTCTACTCAGCCCTGCTGAGGCCTCATCTCAAGTACTGTGTCCAGTTCTGGGCTCCCCAGTACAAGAGAGACATGGAGCTACTGGAGAGAGTCCAGCATAGGGCTACGAAGATAATCAGAGGGCTGGAGCATCTGCCCTGTGAGGAACGGCTGYGAGAGCTGGGCCTCTTTAGCCTCGGGAAGAGAAGACTGAGGGGGGATCTTATCAATGTGTACAAGTACCTGAAGGGAGGGTGTCAAAGGGATGGGGCTAAACTCTTTCCAGTTGTCCTGGGTGACAAGAGAAGAGGCAGTGGGCACAAAGTGAACCACAGGAAGTTCCGCCTGAATGTGAGGAGGAATGTCTTCACTATGAGAGTGACAGGGCACTGGAAGAGGTTGCCCAGAGAGGTGGTGGAGTCTCCTTCTCTGGAGATATTCAAAGCCTGCCTGGATGCAACCCTGTCTACCATGCTGTAGGTGACCTTCCATGAGCAGGGGGGTTAGACTAGATGATCTCCAGAGGTCCCTTCCAACCTTACCCATTCTGTGATTCTGTGAAGATGTTCTTATTTTTGTTCTGCAAATGCGGTCCTGAATGACTCTACGCTTAACCTGTTCTGAAGGGTAAAATTCACAAGTCACTTTTTTGAAATCCCCAGTCAAGCGTTTGCTTTACTAGTATATTTTTTTGTTTTAGTCATTGATTTTTATGTTGATTTTATTAAGCAGTGCCAGTCTATGGAGTACATAAGCACTACGCACTACAGTGAGAAAACAATGAACAAATAATGCTCAGAATTAATACTGCTTAAGTTTAAGTTGTATCATCTTGGTATAAGTGTTACTTTAGTGTATGCAAAACCCAGGAAAGTGTGGCACCAGAATGGTAGGAGGAAATAAAATACCTCCCTTACAAACTCACCTATGCTGATTAGTGATGCTGAAATGTTGTCATTTAGTGTGGTCTAGAAGTTATACCTAATAAGAAATGATGACATCTTCAGACAGCTTGAATGATCATAGTTTCTCTCTTCATCCCATGGTCATTCTTGTGAATATTGATACAACTCCCATGTAAAAGAACTGGAAATGCAGGAAGACAGTTGATAATGAGTTGCAGTTTATGAAGGAGATGATTATGGTATTAATAAAAACAGTATAGATTTTCTATACTATTCTATATTATCTGAGAAATGTTAGAACTGTTACTGAACACTGACTCTCACAAAACCTGATCTATCTTTACATAATCTGCTTTCTAAAAAAAAATTCAGAAGTTGGGCAACAGATCTGAAAGGTACTGTGAAATAAATGGGTGATGGATTTGACTGCATGAGCATTATTTTCTTGGGGTAATCAGACCCAAGTATTCAGCACTCTGATTGTTGAGCAGGAGAGTTTACAGCTAATGTTGGTTTTACAGTCAGGTGATGTGGAATTATCCTGTTCTAGTGAAGAACAAATTTTTTAAGCTTTGAATTGCCAGGAGAGTTTCAGTGTTTGATGTTAACATGGTAACAGAAGTTGATTATTGACTTAAAACTTCTTGAAGAAGAATATAATAATAGGTTTGTGGGGTATTAAAGTCTCTTGTAAGAATTATAAGGCAGAAAGTCAGTGAAACACATAGGAGAAAACTTAAGATGATGACAGCCTTTGCAGTGGGGAAGCAACAGAAAAATTAAAGACTAAACTTTGAGATGAGTAAAAATTTCAAGCCAGAYCCTGAGTATGAAGGGGTAGTATCTTCTGGCAGGATTCTCCAGATGGCATTTAAAGTGGCATATTTAAGCCATTAAAGGATCATAAGTTTAATCCTTTCCTAAAACCAGATTGATGATAATTCATGCATCAGAATATCTGTAGAAGTGAGATTTGGGAAGATTTTTTTTTTCAGATACATTGTGATTTTTACAAGCTGAGATTTCTTTCATCCTTGGTCTTCTGATGATCAGAGACAAGTACAAGGAGATTAGATTTGTCTGTAGTACAGGTGTTCTAGTGATATTTTGTACTGTGCTGTCAGGACAATCTTCTATCCGGTCCTAGTAGAAAGTGTATTAATTTGCAAAATAGAACTAACAGTAAGCTTGAATGTCTCTACCAGTGTACCCAACTTGTTACACAACAGGATAACTTGAGTTTCACTTCAACAGACTTTGTACAGAGAACAAGCTAGCTGTTCAGATGCTTTTAAAAAGACATCTACATTCTATTAGGACAGATAAATAGAAATTAAAGTCTCTAACAGAAACTTTGATTTGATCAGAAATTTCTTCCAGGAAGTAATTCTTCCATTTCTGACTACCGTTCTCATCTATTTGTTCTTAACATTAGTGTCATAGAGAAAGGGAAGCCTTGTTTTCTAAAATTGCTTCTGAAATATAACTTAAAAACTTATGAATTGGTTCCTTTGATTCTATATTTTTTAAGGCCCAATTTGCCTATCCAAAAGTTGTTTAAACAGGAATCTTCCTGTTTCTATTGGAACAATAAAATACTGAAGATCTTTCCAAATGTATTTGTTATTTATTTATCTTTAAAACAGTACCTTGGGTATCTAACGCAAGCCTATAAAAGCTCAGAAGGGAAGTATTGTCTCCCCAGATTCTCACAGTGAGTCCTGGTTCTGTTTTTTTCTTTTCTTTCTAAAACTGAGTAAAGTTTACTTTCTGTAAGATGGCACAAGTTTTTCTATGGAGATTGTAGCAGGTCTTGTGGCATGCAGAACAACTGTTGCTTTTAAAATTCGTACCTGCTTTTTAAAATATGTGGTTGTCCCTGATAGCTTTTTTTTGATGGGATTGTACTGACAGTCCGCTTTTATTTGTATTTTTTCAAGTGATACTTGCTCTGTCTACTTGCATAGGGCCAGCAGTCGGTGAGACTGTTCAGCCTCACTTCCACTTCAGGTATATGTGTTTTTAGTATATATGATATACACTGATATCTATGAGTCCAAACACTTACTGTTTTTTCTTCCCTTGATCTGAATTCGCTGGGTTTATAAGTGTAAATAATTAAGATTTGTTTTATAGGCTAAATTTTAAAGCATCTTATTTCCAAATTGTTAAAAAGTTAATATACTTCAGCACCTGGGAAACAATGTTTTTGCCAGTACAATCTTAAATAGCCTACATTCTGAATTTAATTTTTAAAAAAAGAACTTGATGTTGCTTCAGTGTTGCAGAAGGCTTTGGGATTGTTCTGTAGTTTGCCTTAATAATAAGTGTAGAGGAGAGGGAGTGATCATAGGCTTTAAATTAATAAAGTTGCAAATTTAAAAATAATTCACTTATAGATGAACATGTAATTTTAAATCATTATCAAGGTGGAATCTCAGCAATAGAGCCAGAAAATGAAACAAGTGCAACAATTTTAAAAGTAGAATAGCTTAGTACTGTGCATCTGTTAGCTGAAAACTTGACTCAGGATAATGAGAAATGATTAGTGTTTGAGCATAGAGGAGTTCTGACATCAGTTGTAACTTCCACCATAGTACTAGACATCACAGTAGGAGATGTGTGTTCTGCAGCTAGGTTCTTTTTGTCCTATTACACCACAAGCATCAGGTAACTGACCTCTAAAACATACTGGAATAATGTGATTTGTGGTCTGTAGCTGAAGAACGGTATCTAGCATTAGAAGACATATTGGCTTAAAAAAAGAGTCTGAAAGCTAATGGGATGGGCAGATGTATTCATTGCAGTATTCCCTCAAATATGAAAGTTATTTTAAAAAGGGCTCCAAAATAAAGCAGGCTTATCAAAGGAAATTCTGCCATGTTGATTTGCTTTTGCAGAGAGAGGAGTGAGGCCCCTTCTGTATACTATACAAGAAAATAATTCATTCTTTGTTGTGTGAGCTGTCTTCTATTAAAGAGATCTTGTTCCAACATTTCAGGCTTGTTTCTTTTTTAAGTAAACCTTAGCCAAAGGCTAGATGAAAAAGGTAAGTATTTTAAAGTGCTCTGATTGCTTGATTGATTTTTTTTACCTGTAATTAGCTGACATTACCAGTTCAGCTATGATGATAGGTCTGTACCTTTGGAGCTTTCTAGTGGGGAAGGAATAGTGGGATTTTTTTCCTTAAGAAAAGAAAAACCCAATCCTAAACTAGCAGAGAGGCTGTGACTTTGATCTGAACTTCGAAGCAAGTCAGTGTTCACTTTAGAATTTGACTTGCCAGACTCTTTAAGACATAAGACGTTTAAGCAAATGTAGTTTATTCAGGGCTATTCAGTAAAGCACTTTAACTTTCTTGTTTGTGTTAGTCGCCCATTGCATCTGCCTTCTGTTTTCAGGTAGTGGAATACGGTCTGTTTGTGAAGCATTGTAAGGTTGAAGTTTATCTTCTTGAGTTGAAACTTTGTGAGAACAGCGACCCTGATAATGTGGTGAGCTGCCATTTCAGCAAAGCGGATACTATTGGTAAGTATCTCTCTGATATTGAGAACTATGTTCTTATATTCCCTCAAAATATGTTTATTCTTGCAAGAAAAAGGTTGATAAACTGGAGTAAGTCTAGTGGAGACCACCAAAATGGCTGGGGAGTGAAGCACGTGATGTGTAAGGAGAGGCAGAGGGAACAGGGCTTTCTTAGCCCGTAGAAGATAAAGCTTTGCATGGCCCTCTTAATAGTGGCCTCCTTCCCCCAAGCATCCATGATGATGTTACTGAGAGCATGGATTCAGGATCTTTACTGAGGTACAAAGCAAGAAAACAGAGACAATAGTCATAAATTAAAACAGGAGAGGTTCCAGTTGAATAAGATGCGGAAAACAATTTCTCTGAGGGAACAGCTGAACGTTTGAATGAGGCTCAGAAGAGTGGAGAAATCTCCATCCTTGAAGGTTTTAAAGACCTGACTGGATAAAGCCTCAACCAGCCTGGTCCAAATTCAGTATTGACCCTACTTTGAGCAGGTAGGACTACAGGCTTCCTGAGGTTCCTTCCAGTCACAGTGATTCTACATATGTAATGCAGTGAGTGAAGGTTAAGAGCATTAAGGAGCTTGTTGCTAACTGACCTGTGCTTGAGAAACAATCATGTTATTCCTGTGGAAAGCAGTTCTAGCTCTGGTTCTGCTCTGGCTGCTGCTTCTTTGTGTGTGAATATTTTAGGCATTTCATTAATGGCTTTCCCTGCACAAGTATTCTTCCTGAAATTTGACATCTTTATTTGTATCATTCCTTGTATTTTCCCATGTAAAAATGCTGAATGTCAACTGTGGTACTGTCCTTAAAATGCTTCTGTTTTGTTTTGTTTCACCCTCTCAAACAGCTACCATTGAGAAAGAAATGAGAAAATTATTTAATATCCCAGCTGAAAAGGAAACTAGGTTATGGAACAGGTATATGAGTAATGCTTATGAGCAGCTCAGCAAACTGGATAGTACTGTGCAAGATGCAGGGCTCTATCAGGGTCAGGTAAGGGTTTGGTCTTTTTTTGTTTTTGATTTTTAATGATCACAGTAAATGATGGCAGTATACACTAATACGCTCTGCAGTTTCCAATGTATGTTTTCATGGGTAGTGCTTTCTCTAAAAAACTGTTGGTTTTCGGATTCTTATGTACTGTATTCTTTAATATGCAATCTATTTAATTCCCTTTTATTTATTTTGAGCAATCATTGAGAAAGTGATTGTTAATGATTTTGCAGTGTGTATATATACATAGTAGAATTGCAGTTATCTGTTTTTATCTCATGAACTCTTTCAGATTGTTCTAATAGAAGTGAAGAATGAAGATGGAACATGGCCTAGACAGTCTCTTCTGGCAAAGTAAGCTATTTAAAGAGGTCCCACTATTCTGTCCAGCTTGCTTGCTTGATTTTTAGTGGCAAATTGTTCTCCATGAAAGCCCAAATTTGTCTTTTTGTGGGCTGCTTTCTTCTGGGTATTTTGAAGGAGGAAATAAAACCTTGAATGTAAATATTCTTCAGTTGTTTTGCATACCAATTTCTTGTCTTAGCAATCTTCTTCTGTTTTAAAGCTTGTTTCAAATAGGCAGTATAAGGATTAAAAAGCTTATGTTCATACACTGCTTAGGAAATGAGCAAAGTATTATTTATGTTAAACTAGTCTGCTTAAAAACCTGCCTCTGTAGACTGCACAGTCAAATAAAAACTTGTGTCTTAATATGTAGAACGAAAAGTGTATTGCAGTATGTTGCCAAAGCTGCTGGAAGCAAATACTTCAAGTTGTGGTAGTTCATCCTTAAAAAGGATATAGAAATGGCTTGACTTCCTCCCCTACCTCCCAAAAGACAATCATTAGCCTGTAGATGTTGACACAGCTCTTACTTATCTCTTCTCTAAATTAAAGGTATAGAGATAAGATGGGGGCTTGATGAAATGCTGTGTGTGTATATAATGAATGGTGTAGAAAAAGTTGGATACAGCTATGAGGAAATGGTCTGTATCTACTCTCCTGCAGAAGGAGTGCAAAGTGCAGTGAAACTGAAGCCATCAGGCTCAATACTGATAAAGAACATGTTTTTCTAACAAAAAAAATAACGTAGGGAACTCGCTGTCAAGAGAACTTGTTGATGTGAAGATCTTACTAGTTTAAAATTTGGGGATCAGATCAGAATTGGATTGTCAGTGGAACCTATCTTAAGATGGTAACTCTGCCTTTGAGATATAATGTTTAGTAAATGGGTCCTGAGAGCGTCCATAGGATTGCAATGAACTTTCTGTGAGAGTGCTGTGTAAAAGTTGCATAAATACTCATCAGATGCATGCATGCATACATTTAAAAAACAAAAAAAAACCAAACATTACTTGACAGCTGCAGGGAGGCAGCCATGCGCAGAGGACAAGCTACGAGCACTAAGATTTTTATTTCCAACTGAAGCAAAGCTAAAAAGGAGCCCTGTACTTTTCCCAGACATCAATTGTCTTTTGTTTTCAATAGCTAATCTGATATGTAAACATATATATCTCTAGTGATATTTAAGTGAAAATGGTTATCAGTGTACAAGTTAATATTTTCTTACTCATTAGGATTGTTTATTACAATGTAGGACTCATGAAATTGCTTGACTTGATGGGTACCTGCTGATGGTGGTGGTGGAGAAAATAGTAACAAATCATACCAATAGGATTATCTGTTCCTTTGTACTTTATTCTGGTTATTTCTTTTTCCCTTGTCTCTGTTAGTTAAAGAAACTAAGCATGTTTGTTCTACGTAATTTGTTTTCCTTACTCAGGTAGATGCGTTAGTTTAGAAAGCTCTGTTCTCTGACTATCGTCCCTTGTTTAGTCTTGTAGGTTAAATGCATGATATCCATTTATTCAAAAACTATTTGGAAAGATAAAGAGGGGAAGAAGCAGCTGGCCAGCTAGATTTCCACTGCTCTTCAGGATTGACCCTGATGTATGCTGATCAGTATGCAAACTGCTGATCAAATAATGAGGGCCTCTTTATATGGCCAGGGAGAAGGTACCTTTGAGGAAAATGGTATACTTTAATGTCTTTGGATCAGAACAATCAGTGTTGGACTAACATTATGGCATCCTACACCCAACTCAGCTGTGTTGTGTAAGGCAAGTCAGGAGAAAGATGATTGGACTTAAGCTTCCTTCTGTGGTTGAAGTCGAAGGAGAAAGAAGCTGAGTACTTGCTCTTCTGTAGGCATATACAAAAGATGCCAACAAAAAGCAAGTATTTTCTTATTAGATTTAACTATGTCTTCTGTGGCTGTTGATAACCCCCAAAATGTGTATGAATCATACTTAAACTGCCAGAAGTGTGAGAATGGCGGTACCAGATTTGGCACAGATGTGCCCAGTATCCTGCCTTTTAGTGTGGGCAGTAGCAGATGTGTGTAGGAGGGATAAAAAGAGATTCCCTGTAAGAAGAATGTATAAATAACAATACACCTGCTGTGGTATACTACTATCTTCCAGTAGCCTGCAATTCAGACTTTTTCTGGGACAGTTGAGTCTACATATTTACATTTATTAAATGTTGATGGTCCCAGGGAACTTTTCTCCTGCCATTTGGTGCTCCCTCTGTTGCCTGTCTTCACTCCCTATCAAGTATCAGTAGGCTGGATGCCATTCTAGATTAGAGCATTCATTTGTATGGGTTAATGATTTTCTTCTACTTCTCAAGAGTTATTTCACAAAGCTTTTACCTATTTTTAAGGGACTTAAAATAATAGTTTTGATATTCTTTACATATTTTTGTTACAGAATCTATTCTTGGTGAGTATGTCAAATTCAGCTTATTTCTTGAATCATTGGCAGTGTTCCACACTAATCCATTTGGAACTGTCTATACTTATCTTTTCACTTTAGTCATAATCGGTTCTGAAGTTTATTTGTTTTCCATTCCTATTTTAGCATACCTTTCTATAAATGTGTAAATACTGAATACATTGTAATTTATTTGATGTCTGAATATTCTCTAGCTATTTCTCATCTTCTGTCAAGAATCCTTAATTTTTCAAGGCTTGTTTTTATTAAGTGTAGCTTTATAAATAGTTCATTTAGTTTTGTGAAAACATTGTCTAAATTGCAGCTTTTTATAATGTTGAAATCCAGCAAAGCACATTGCAAAGATTTATTATTATTACTAGTATTGGTCTTGTACATAGGTAAGTTCTGGGAACAACATGGATTCCCTCCACCCCCGGAACAGCAGAAAATTATTTTCAGATAAAGCTATTTTAAAAATCAAAAAATTCAGCTGCTCATTTAGCCATGTTCTTTCATTTGCCAGATACCTAATCAAATAAACCTCATGTGAAGGAGTACTCTGGAACTTAAGAGTATGCTCTGAGTTGTTCATTGAAAACATTGTTTTGTTTTATTCTTTTGTTCTGGATATGAGATGTCTTCATGCAATGAAACACTGCCAGCATTTTAAATGTGGGGGGAAAAAAGCTGGTAAAAAACTCCCTGTCCTGAAGGGTTCAAATGTTGTTGGGTTGTGACATGGCTTGTCTTCCCACAGGTATGCGTATGTGTGTCCATATACATGTTATGCTACATCAGTAGTATACATTTAAGACCTCAGCATAATAAGTTTTATGATATTCATCCACAGACTTTATATGTATAAATAGTCCCTATTATTTTTGGTAATTGAATCAAATAGAGTTTTGGGGAGAGGAAGTGGGAAACAAAAGTAGCAAAACGAAAGGTGTAGAGTTTCCAGCCCAGAGAAAGTGTGTGTCTTACAAATTCTGAGTACTGACAAGGGCCTTGGAGTGTGAAGTATTCTGTATTAAGAGGGGGTTTCTTGTCTTTAGGAACTAACTGACACTTTCTGGAAGCAAAAGGTGTTGTAGGATGCACATTGGGAAGGGTGTCAACAGGATGGCTAAGAATGCTAACCAAGACTGTCGCCCTGGAAACTTGTTCTGATCTTCTATGGAGCAAAGCAAATCTGTAACATTGATAGGTGCTATGTTTTCTAAATGTATTTAGGTTTTGAAGTTCTGAAGAATGGGGCCCATCTTGCTGTATCAAATTAACTCCAAATTTTAATCCTGTTCGATGCAAAGGTTTTCCTTTTCTCCAGCTGAGGTCATATTTAGAGAGACTTTTCTTTGCTGTGCATCACTGTAATATTAAAAGCTTAGGAGACAGCTCTTCTGTATTTAGACTTTTAATGGCATAAACCAAATGGGAGGTAGAGCCATCTGCTGCCAAGTGTTCTAGTTAGATTCCCGGGGGCCAAACATCTGGTTTGGCAAGACAGCACAAACACACACACACACGCACACACACACACTCTTCAGTAGCAAGAAGTTTATTAGTAGATACTTACAAACAGACCAACCCGATGATAATCTTGAGAAGGACCACCTCAATTCTTGTCCCGATCATCTGCATGATGAGAGAGAGAGTCGGCAGGCACAATCTTTTCGGGCGTCCCCGAGGAGGCAACGTGGCCCTCTGTTGTGTAGCAGCCTCTCCCTCCTTCGGAAAAGCTCCAGTATTTATGATTATTTGCGGTAGGCGGGAGTCCCGGCACCTGGGGCCAACAAGTGCAGGGAGTCTAGCCCAACTCCGCCCCGGTTGCATAACTAAGTTATGATACTGCGCACGCATGCAGACTTATTTCGGGGGCCACATTTGACTTTGAAGAGTAATGAAATAGCGACCCCCAACTTCTGACC
Source organism: Rhea americana (assembly GCF_003343005.1). Taxonomy (NCBI): domain Eukaryota; kingdom Metazoa; phylum Chordata; class Aves; order Rheiformes; family Rheidae; genus Rhea; species Rhea americana. The sequence goes on from NW_028186611.1 coordinate 173,096, forward strand.
TTCATGTTGACTGCTTCTCATGGTGATTCTGTGGCTGGAAGCCACAGGATCTATATGTAACCAACCGCTGTTCTTTCTCACAGATTTCCAAGACCTTGTTAGTTCCTTATTTGTATCCCGCTTAACACAGCGGTATTGTTCTAGGCACTAGAAGGTTAAAACACTAGACCATTCTCACCAAGTATCAGGTAGTACAGATACAAAAAGTTACAACACGGACCATTCCCATCAAGTATCACGTAGTAGGGATACACCAAGAGAAAGGAATGGTAAGCATCTGTGTAACTGTGCAAAATGGGACCATGGAAAAGTAGGCATTCAGGTCACTCATTACTTGCAGAATGCACGCTCAGAAGATAACTGAGATGTACAAGTTTGTGGTCAGATTTCCCCCACCACTGTCACCATTTACTGCTTGTCAAGGGCTCTGGCTTCTTCAAGGAAAGCTGCTTTTCTGCATGCTTGGCACTTGACAGAGTGATGTCAGTATTGTAAACATACTTTGTTTCTGAAGGAGGTTAGTGCCAATAACTCTCTTCTCTGAAACTTGGTCCTTTCCTGAATTTTTTATTTACAAGATTCCGCAAAACATCAGCCTGAACTCTGCTAGTTCAGGATATGTCCCAGCATACACTGTGTAGCCTGCATATCATTTTCTTAGCACAGATGAGTAAGAAATCAGGTTGATCGTATAAAAATAGCACCTTCTTCACAGGTATTGCATGATAAAATGGGAATTTTCATGAAATACTGTTCATATCTGACCAGAAGTTGTCTGTCTGTCTTGTCAATATGCAGTAGCAAACTATCTTTCTGATTCTTGAAGTCACTGCTAGAACTTCTTGCTATTTTCTCTTCATGATACTCTGTTTACTAGTAGCCTTGTACATGTGTTACAGATGACTTCTTTCTTACTGGTACTCGTTTCAGTGAAAATATTGAGGAGTTGTCATTTGGTTGACCCATCTTGTAACTCATGTGGTCTGTCTCAACTACTTCATCTTGATTTAGATATATATTCAGTTTGATTACAATATTTTAGTGATACTACATGTTGTACAATTACTGTAAGGTTTTATTAAGACATCTGTGATAAATACATACTTTTTAAGGACTTAATGCAATAAATAAGTGCCCTTTCATCTTTGAAACTAGTATTTCCTTTCCCTGGTCCCACATGTCCTGATTTCAGAGGACCTCTTCAGCAAAAGGGGTTAGATTGCATGGACACATCATTAGTTCCTGACTTTAAGTGCTTGACTTGGCACTTGACATCATGCTTTCAGAGTAGCGTTGTGTACAGACTTGTAATTGCAGTCTTTAATTGGCAAACTGATAACAGTGTACATCAGTGCAATTAAGTATGAAGTTGTATATGTGAGAATAAAGAACTTAAGCCCTGTGTACATGCTGGACTCCTGTGGCAGTGTGATGCTGGTACTGGTTCAGTCTCCTGATTGTGAGCTTCTGTAGCAACCAGTGTCTGAAAGTGAAAGCCGGATATGCACACTGCAAAAAAAAATGCATGTTTCTTTTAAAAGGAAAGATGATTGATCGTTAGAACAGTTTACCTGTGGGTTGCTGCATTGGCTATTGCTGGCCATTATAAAACCATGATGGCAGATCTTTTCTAAAAGAGATATTTTAGCCCAAATGGGAGTTAACTTGGGAGACAATTGTGCTTAATCAGGAGGGCTAGATGAAGCCTTTCTTCACAGTTGTTTATTCCTGTACAGATAGAATGTTACTGTTGCTGCAGAAGGTGTTTATCTCTGTTAGACATGTAGCACCTTTCACCAAAGGAAAACCACAGGAGCTTGGACTCTTCCAGTGTCTGTTCACAGAATGGTTGAGGTTGGAAGGGACCTCTCATGATCATCTTGTCCAGCCCCCCCCGCTGGAGTAGGCTCCCCTAGAGCACACTAGACAGGATTGCATCCAGGTGGGCTTTGAATATCTCCAGAGAAGGAGACTCCGCAACCTCTCTGGGCAGCTTGTGTCTGTGCTTTGTCACCCTCACAGTAAATTAAGTTTTTCTGTATATTCGGGTCGAAGTGCCTGTGGTTCAGTTTCTGCCTGTTGCCTCCAGTCCTTTCGCATGGGACAACTGAAAAGAGTCTGGCCCCATCCTCTTGACACACTCCCTTCAGGTACTTATAGACATTGATAAGATCCTCCCTCAATCTTCGCTTCTCCAGGCTAAAGAGGCCCAGCTCTCACAGCCATTCCTCACAGGGCAGATGCTCCAGCCCTCTGATCATCTTTGTAGCCCTACGCTGGACTCTCTCCAGTAGCTCCATGTCTCTCTTGTACTGGGGAGCCCAGAACTGGACGCAGTACCATTGGCCTTCTTGGCCACAAGAGCACATTGCTGGTTCATAGTCAATTTGTTGTCCTCCAGCACTCCCAGGTCCTTCTCTGCAGAGCTGCTTTCCAGCAGGTCAGCCCCCAGCTTGTACTGGTGCCTAGGGTTATTTCTCCCTAGGTGCAGGACCGTGCACGTGCCCTTGTTGAACCTCAGGAGGTTCCTCTCCGCCCAGCTCTCCAGCCTGGCCAGGTCTCTCTGAATGGCAGCACAGCCCTCAGCCGTAGCAGCCACTCCTCACAGCTTGCTATCATCAGCAAACTTGCTGAGGAGGCACTCTGTCCCTTCATCTAGGTCGTTGATGAAGAAGCTGAAAAGCATGGGAGCCAGTACTGAGCCTTGGGGGACTCCACTAGCCACAGGCCTCCAGCTGGACTCCATGCCACTGATGACAACCCTCTGAGCTCTGCCATTCTGGCAGTTCTCAAGCCACCTCACTGTCCACTCGTCTAACCCACGCTTCTTGAGCTTATCTAGGAGGATGTTGCGGGAGACAGTGTCGAAAGGCTTGCTGAAGTCAGGGTACACAACGGCCACTGCTCTCTCCTCATCTACCCAGCCAGTCATTCCTTCATAGAAGGCGATCAGATTGGTTAAGCAGGAAGCATTCCCCTTGGTGAATCCATGCTGGTTACTCCTGATCACCTTCTTTTCCTCCATACGCTTGGAGATGACATACAGAATGTCACATCACCTTTCCAGGGATGGAGGTGAGGCTGACCAGCCTATGCCTGTAGCTGCCCGGGTCCTCCTTCTTGCCCTTTTGGAAGACTGGAGTGACACTGGCTTTCTTCCAGTCCTCAGGCACCTCTCCAGTTCTCCAGGACCTTTCAAAGATGATGGAGAATGGCCTGGCAACAACATCTGCCAGCTCCCTCTGCACTTGTGAGTGCATCCCCTTCGGGCCCATGAATCTGTGGATGTCAAGCTTGCCTAAAAATCTCTAACCCAATTCTCTGTGACCAAGGGAAAGTCTTCCTTTCTCCAGACTTTCTCCCTTGCCTCCACACTCAGGGATTCTTGAGGGCTGCCCTTAGCAGTGAAGACTGAAGCAAAGAAGACATTCAGTATTTCTGCCTTCTCTGTAGCCTTCGTCATTAGAGTCCCCACCCCATTCAGCAGTGGGCCCATTTTCCCCAGTCCTCTTGCTGCTGATGTATTTGAAGAAGCCCTTCTTGTTGTCCTTAACATCCCTTACCGGACTCAATTCCAAACAGGCCTTAGCCTTCCTTGTCACATCCCAGCATGCTCTGCTAGTGTTCCTATATTTCTCCCAAATGGCCTGTCCCTTCCACATTCTGTGTACTTTCCTCTTCTATCTGAGTTTGGCCAGGAGCTCCCTGCTCATCCATGCAGGTCTCCTGCCCCCTTTGCTGGACTTCTTTCTCCTTGGGATGCACCGCTCTTGAGCTTGGAGGAAGTGGTGCTTGAATACTAGCCAGCTCCCCTGGAGCCCCCTTTCTTCTAGGGCCCTAACCCATGGGATTCCTCCAAGTAATTCCCTGAAGAGTGCAAAGGTTGCTCTCCTGATTTCTGGGGTTGTGATCCTAGCATCTCTCTGTAATTTGAATGTGATCATGGCCCTGCAGCTGCCCAGAGATCCCTAATTCTTCCTGTTCATTCCCCGTGCTGCGTGCACTGATGTACAGGTCTTATGTGTTGCCTTATTGGCTTAGAGGGAGGAGGATGTATTTTTGTTCTGCATTAGTTGAAACTTGTATTCTTTTTCCAGTATGGTTTGAAGGCCTCCCTTCCCTTCCCTCCCCAATTTCCAAAGTCCAGCAGCTGTCTGCCTAACAAATGCTGCTCAGCTCCTCTTGGGTTTTCCTCCAACTTCGTTTTTAGATTCAGCACCCCAGGAAATCCTATGCCTAGATGAGGCTTCTGTGATCTGTTTCTTGCATTTCCTTGCAAGTGCTATTGGTTTGTTCTTGGGAAGGATTATGCGTTTCACTTGGGTGTTCACAGCAGTATTCCTTATGTGCTGTGTTTCTAAACAGCTTAGTCGTTGTGCATCCAGCCTCATAGTGCTGAGGATTGAGATACTTGCACTGCGTGAACATAGCAGTGTGTCTTAGCCCCGAGGAATGTAGTTATACAAGCTAGACTCCATAGCAAACCGCTTAGTGTCCAAACTGATTAAATTCTTGTTAATAATATCCTATTTGAGTGGTTGTTTGTGTTTTAAGTAGAGGAGGGCTTCTTTTGTTACTTTTTACCCAGAAGAAGTACTTTTTGGTCTTAATATTGGGGGGGGGGTTTACTTGCTTGTTTCAAGGTGATTTATGAGTAAACTTAAAACTTACTTCTCTTTCATTTGCTGCATTGAAGTTGCCTTCTTATTTTGCTTTATGGATGGAGATTTTGCTTTAAGCAAGAATTGCTGCTGCTACTTTCAATGCTCTTGCTACATTTTCTGTTCCAGACAAGTACTTGGAAATATGACCATGTAGATCAAAGCTTAAACTCTGGGTGAAGGAACTAACTTTAAAGTGACAAGTCCTTGGAGTTTTGTGGGGGTTGGGAGAGGCTGAAAAAAGTAGTAGCACTGTTTCTACTTTTTCCTTTCTCCCAGATCAAGTACTGCAACTAGCAGAACCTTTACTACCTCTTCAAAATCATCAGCAAGTTCTTATTCCTCAGTGTCTGCCACTTCTGTCATTACTAATGGTGATAGCAGTAACTCCTATGGACTGAACAGCTCCCACCTGGGCAGGGGGTAAGAGCAGGAACGTTTCTTTGTATTCCTTGACCTTCTTGTGACTGCTATGCATCCTTGCCTGAATAGAAAAGGAGTAAAATAACTACTTCTGCTACCCTTGCATATGTGTTTAACCAGACTTATTTTTGAAGCAATCTTATTCTGTTCTTCCCTCCTCACTTGGAAATGCATGTTCCAGAGCTTACTAACTATTAGGGCATTGCCTGATTCTTACGGCATTGCCTAATTCTTTTTTTTTTCCTTCTTTTTGGGGAAGGGGTTTATAGGATTATAAACTTATATACTACATTATATCCTATATATTATATTATATCCTACGTAGGATAGGATTATATTCCTATCTCCATCTGTGTTAGCTGCCTTACCAGGTAGAGACAGTAATTCTCTCATCGGTCCTTACAAAATTCAATATGGATACTTAGAGTAGACTACTGCAGTAGTATAGTGTGCTGTGTACTTGTAGATACAGGAAATTATTGTGTTAGGAGGCATAAATTAAAAACAGATTGCATAGAGAATAACATTGCCAGAGTTAGCAGGTATTTTTCACCCTCCTGGTATCCAATTTTAGCCAGTGTGGTGGAGCAGAAACATACAAGCTGGTGCATTTCGTTAAACAATTTTTTCGACTGGTATTTGATGCTGCTCTTAAACATTACTGAGACTGGGTAAACTTACTGCAGAGTACATTGTGTTGTCTTTCCTTCCAGAGGTTCTGGCTTTTCCTATAATTCTTACAACTGCAGGGACTCTGCTTCCCTGTCACAACCTGGACTTTGTGGACTCAGTAACCTTGGAAATACCTGCTTCATGAATTCTGCATTACAGGTAAAAATTGGAAAGAGCCCTCTTCAGAATAAAATGCAAGAACAGTTGCACAGAAGAGAGATTCCAGTCTGTGAAAACAAAAGTGTGTATTAACATAGCTCAATGAAGAGACTGATATGGGAATGAAAAAAAAAAGATCATATTTAGTCTAGTTTAAGTACAGCATAATAATGCTACAGAGCATAGTGTGAGAAACCATATTTGAAATACATGGATTTTGAAAAGGTTGTGGGGAAAGTCATAGTAAACAGATACCTAACCAGCATAAGATCCTGATAATGTGCTCTGGCAAAAACAGGCTAACATAAAGGAGAACTTAATCTGTGTGTATAGCGTAAGTGAGATGAGCAGGCCACTGCACACAGTTCTGGAGGTCCTTGTTTAAAGACTGTTGGTAACTTAGGAGTGCAGGTTTAGGGTGGTTTGGGGGATAGATTGTAAATGTTTTGCAGTGCTAATAATGCTTAGGTTAAATTGATACAGCAATCTTCCAGATTTTTTAGTTTATTAAATAAAATGCAGAGGCTTGTTGCAGGAGATCGTTTGCAAAGGAACTCAAAATGTAAGCTAACATGTTGTTAAGCCAACTTGACCTCAGTGTGGCACAGATGGTGTAAAAGGACTCCGGTCACCTTAGGATAGCTTCAAAACCCTGTTTCTAGAGCACTTCTTAAAGCAGCTATAATACTTTATGTGTGTAGTTTCCAGTATACCACAGTAAACTTGGACTACCTCATCTTTTTTGGTTCATTCTCTATCGCTTTATTATCAGTTACATCATGGCAACCTTAAACCACATTATGCTTTATTGACCTTCTCAGTTAAGAGTCAAAAATATTTTCATTTATTTTGATTATCAAAGTAACTTAATCCAAACATACTTCAGTCTTAATTTTGCACAGAAATTATTAATGTTAAGGGCAAATTAGGGTTCCCTGTATTTACCATTAGATTTTAATTTCCTAGGCATTTGTCTTTTTAAATGCAAACTTCTTTTTTTCCTTTTTTTTTTTTTTTTTTTTTTGTGCAAATTCTGGAAAACTTGTATGTAGGCAACAATTTCCCAGTGAGAGACTATGACTAAACGATTGCAGCATGTAAGCACACGAATAGGGAGGTACTACAGGATTCTGTCACTTCCTTGGAAAAAGAGGTGATAGGAGTTCATGTCTGGGCCTTGAAACTGGAAGTCTCTGATGGGATAAAGTTCACAAGGCACAAGAGGGTTAAAGTGGAATAGGCTAAGAAAGGCAGGACTAGACTTTTCCTGACTTTCCAGATGCCATTTATAAACTTCCTGAAAGATCTACTGTAGCTACACACATGCTTCTAGCACTGTGTGGCTAATTGCTGCTAGTCCTGAAACTTCAGGCCTTTATAAAGAGCTTGGATATATTTTTTTATTTTTATTTACTTTTTCATTTATTTTGTTTTTTTGAGTTTCCTCTTTTTGATTTCCCTGTTTTCTTTTCTTTTTTTTTTTAATTTCTTTTGTTATGTCATGATTCTGTATGCAACTTGTAGTTAAGCTGTGGAATTTTTTGCGACTAGAAGTTGTCCTCATTACAACAACATTATCTATGCCTCAGCCCAAAATGCAGATTGCTGGAGTAGATGGGGGAAATACTGCTTCCCTTCCCACACACTTAGGTACTTAAACTCTGCTGCTTAGTATCTGGTAGGGGCTACTGTGAGAAATTAAGTTGAGTTAAGAAAAGACTGTAATCGAAGTTCTGTTTTTGTTTGTTTATTGAAGTGTACTTTTTCCTAAGCAAGGAAAGCAGCATCTATTGATGTATATTAATGAAAGTAGGGATAATATTAAAATGGGGTAAGATAAAAAGATGACACACAGGAAAGACTTGCTGATTTTCCTGCCAGCCTAGGCAACATCTAAAGAATTGTTTTATAATCTCTTGATCTCTTATGTTTTTGTTCTTTTTTTCTGTTTTGTTTTTTAAGATAACCATATTCTGAAAATGCAATTGTTGCCCAGAGTCCAAATAATTCTTTAAAAATGAACTCTGTAACTATATACTCAAACTCTATCCCAATAGATTAGTTAATAATCTACTATATGCTCTGATGTGGAAGCTGAGTTTGTTATTTCTTTGTCATACAGATTTATTATCCTGTGCAGTAAATTCAGTTCCCTTAATGCTCTTTCAGTGTCTAAGCAATACCCCACCTCTGACTGACTATTTCCTGGAAGATAGATATGAAGCTGAAATAAATCAAGACAATCCTCTGGGGATGAGAGGAGAAATTGCAGAAGCCTATGCAGAGCTCATTAAACAGATTTGGTCTGGGAGACAGTCTCATGTGGCCCCACGTATTTTTAAAGTAAGTACTCTTATGTTCTAATGGCATAGTTTTGTGACAGAAAAAATACCAGAGAAAGCTATTATGTCTTTTAATAGACCTTGGTGCTTCAGTGTTGTGGCATGTTTTAAGTAAAAAATTTTCAGAGTACAGGGAGGAGCTTAGAACAAGTGACTGGGTAGTATCCTACTGTTCCTAAATACTGTATGCCTTATTTAGTAAATTACCTTTTAGGCTTTTTATATGCATCTGTACCTGAGGCCTGGTGGCAGATGGATCTAAATGATCTTTGCTATGACTAGGCAAGGTCAGATGAATTGTCATTTGCAGACTTTAATCAGTGAGAAAAGGTGTGCAAGTTACAGATTAAAATGGAATCATGAAGCAGAGAGGAAAGTGCATCTGCTTTTCTATCACATTATTTATTGGTTTGTGTTTTCTGTTCTTCAATGTAATGAGCTGCTTTTAGCTGGAATACTGGGATATAGCAGTTGTATTCAAATCCCTAGAAAAAGTTTAACTACACTTTTTGTTTTAAATATAATAAAGATGTGCCAATGCAGAAGATCATAACTAAAGCATCTGAGGAACATTAAAACTTTTTGTTTCTGTAAAATGAGGAAGAAAACTTACCAAATATATGAAATAAGCAATGAGTATCCTGCAGCTGCTGCTAAGGTTTTACATGATGTGGTCTTGAAGTTGAGAGTATGTATTTCTCAGACCTCTGGAGCCAAGGTCTTATGGACTGCAAAAATCCATCCTCTTTAGGGTCATAGGTAGCTCTGAAGCAACAGTATGTCCCTTAACTTCTGTGACCTGGGTTTGGTGATGCATCGTGTGTCGCTGCTTAAATCATTCTGTACACTTCTGTTCAGAGGAAGTATTTGAAGCAGTAGCGGGCGTCAGTAAAAATGTTTTAGTATGGGAATAAGTGTAACTTCTCATTTCTAAGAACAGTACTGCTTGTGTTGTTTTTCTAACAGTTGTTGCTGATCAGTGACAGCATTAATTTTCTCTAATAAAACAGCCTTCCAGTTTGGGTTCACTTGCAGTCCTCTTTCTGAGTAGTTAAAATGTACAAAGCATAGCTCCAGAAAGCTGTTGGACTCTTCGTGTTAGTGGAAAAATTAGTGATGGGATCACTTGGACTGACAAGTCCCTTTAATTTTTGATTTTCCTATGGGATCCTTTCTATTACTTTTCAGAAGCAGGAATGTTTTAAATGGCACTGTTGCAAGATGGCACTCATTGCATGAAGTACGTAAGCTGCATTTGGATGTGCTGTTGCTATCACAACTCAGACAAATGTTACATTTATTAGGTTCACATTCCTATTTTTAGAATAGCTGAGGGCTGCTGAAACTGGGTTTTCAATCTTAGTTTTAATCCCAGTGTAGAAGATACTTACAAACTATCACAAACATTTTCAGTCTTGCAGCCCACCTACTCCAAGATTCTATCTTTTAGCAAGTCTGCACTGTGGTAACTGCAGACTTCTGAAAGCGCAAAGCTAGAAGTACAAAATGCATCAGTTTGGTGGGTTTCTGTGTGTTCGTTGTTTTCCGKTACCTAAACTAATATTCATAATTTGGATATTGAGCATCACAGCGCTAAATGGATTCTTCCCTCTCAACACTTAGAAAAATATTTGGGAGAACTATCCTGACACCCTTACTGTGTTAGTGACCACATCAGTGGGTCCACTACTAACATAGAGTAACATAGCATCGATCTCTGCAAAAGCCAGGATATGATTGTTTTCTTTATGCCATTGTCTTTTACACATAGCTAATATCTACCTCCCCTTACTGTTGCATCATGTTTTAGACACAGGTTGGCCGTTTTGCTCCTCAGTTTTCAGGATATCAGCAGCAAGATTCCCAGGAGCTCTTGGCTTTTCTTCTAGATGGCTTACATGAAGATTTGAATAGAGTGAAGAAGAAGCCCTACTTGGAGCTGAAGGATGCCAATGGCAGACCTGATGTGGTATGGTGCTTTTACTTGAGAGTAGTGCAACCACTACTTCTGAGGGAGTATAATTGGGTTTTGTTGACACTTCCTGCCCTATTTGCTCCCCATAGGCCACACAAACATCCCCCTTGCAAGACAGTGCACCTGGGAGGGGAGAACACTGTCACACTTTGTGGCCAATCTAGTTTTTCATGACACCTTGCAACATACAGCTGTTGTAGAGCTGCATTACAACAGCAGAGCATCTCTCTTGTACTGGCATGCAGGAAGATGTGCTATGATACAAGTTGCCTAATAGAGTTCTACGCTGGGAAGAAGGGAAGTTCATCCTGTGACATAATTATACAGTTTTGATCTACTGACAAATACAGAGTCCAGAATAAATATGTTGGGAAGGGGGGGAGATTTAGCAGCCTCTAAAGCCAAATGCAATAATTGTTCTGAAGTGTGCGTAACTAGTTGTTTTTCCTCGTAACTGGAAATAACTTTGTGGTTTTGTCTTTTCATGCATGATACAACACATGCAAGTACAACACAAGTAGCATATCAATCTTTTCTATGAGAAACTGCTGAGCACGTGGGGTGGAGAGGATCTTTGTCCAGCATGCCTTCATTTTATTCAGATACTTCCCTTTCCCATTAATATGAAACACATTTATGCCCTGCATCTGTATCACTGTTGGAGCTAATAACTCTGTTCTTATCTTAACATCCTTGTTAATGACACTACCACTGTAGTGTGTTTTTGTATATATGGCATTTACATATTTATTTATAAATATGTGTGTATGCATGATATTGTACTGTAAATTAAAAATATTGTATTAATTAGAGCTTTTAAGCACATTAAATAGATAAATATCAGTTTGTAGATGTTCTTAGATGAGTATAAGGCATCTAAAATCGTATTATGGAAGTCCTCAGGGGCTTGGATTTGGCTCCTTTTATACTCTTTCTCTGAGACATGGACCATATTATTTCCAGAGGATAAAACACTTTTATTTTTCTCAGAAGCTGTAAATGCAATTGTTTTCTGAAAAAGGCAGCAGAAGTCTATTCCTTCTAGAAGAGAATGAAGCATATCTTCTTAGCAACCTTCTGCTTCAAAGGACGGCACACAAGCCAGTCGCTGTCCACTGCTCTGTTCACGTTTCTGACACTGCTTGTACCAAGGAATATTTGACCAAGTGATTTTGCCAAAATTCATCTAATACGTCTGACTTGATACAAAGCTGTAGTTTCACTGAGAACTCAATTTGCCTTAGGCTGAACACACTGTGGTAGACCACTTTTCCGTGAAATTTTTCTGTGTCACTCAGTATCAACTTTGAGTTTTCTGTGGTCCCTGTTCTTGCCATACTACTGAATTTTGTTTGTGAGAACAAATTTTCTTTTTTTTTCCTTCTTATAGGTGGTGGCAAAAGAGGCCTGGGAGAATCATAGACTGAGAAATGACTCTATCATTGTGGATATTTTTCATGGCCTTTTCAAATCTACTCTTGTTTGTCCTAAATGCGCTAAAATTTCTGTGACCTTTGACCCCTTCTGTTATTTAACCCTTCCGTTGCCCTTGAGAAGAGACCGTTTCATGGAAGTTACTCTAGTATATGCAAACCCGCAGCGCAGACCTGTCCAGGTGAGGCATGCCTGGAACATGAATCTCAGAGTCATCTGAGGCTCTTTCTCTTAGGTCTGTTTTAAAATTGAGACTTTCCAGTCATCTAAATAGCATTGATTGCTTGTGGGAGGAAGAGGGGAATATTTTTAATGTATAAACTTGGAATTGGGCATATAAAATCAAGTGGCGTTGAAAAATCTCGATCTGTGAGACTAGGACCATGGATGAACTGAAGGTGACTTATCTGTTCCCACAATGAGTTTTCTTGTATGACATACGGCTCCATGAAAACAGTAATGTGTTTGCATAGCCGTGTTTACAGCTGGTGCCTTGGGAAATGTCAAGGTGAAACTTCTTAAAATGGGTAAGACCTTTCAACATCAAAAAGAAATGATAAAAGAGAGAATATCTTTATCAAAAACTAAAAAAATGACTTTGACTTTTAAAGCCAGCTCATTGCCAAGGTAGACTGTTTTTTTTGTTTGTTTTCTTTTTTTCCAAATAGGCCTGTGGTTAGGCAGTGCATACTTAAAATAACCTTGTGCTTGCCATATGTGTTAAGAAAAACAGATGATCTGGGAGGCCCAAGATAATGACTGGATCCCCTAATGGCAGATGAGCATTTACCAAAGCAAAAGCAAAGTGATTTTGAAGGAATTAACTGGCAATACTTGGATGCACTGTTCATTTAAATGAAATGCCTTGCAAAAAAAATTGCAGATAATAAAATAAAAAGAGGAATGAAAAAATATTGTGAATTTACTGTATAACTGTGAAATCAAGAATATCTGCATTTGTTCTTGTCACTCATACTTTAAAAAGGAAAAAGATAAAAAAGGGATTCATTCAGAAAACAAGCAAGATTTACCAGTAGAATAGAGATTGAAAGGATATCTTCTTTTGAAGATTAAATGAACTTTCAGTAACTGGAGCTCTTGTAGATGAGTTGGCCACATGCATGTTCTACCTTGCACCCTCAGTCCCCTTAAAATCAATTATTTGCATTTTTTGATCTCCAGATTGAGAAGAAGCCAGAGGCAATCGCTACGTTCCACCTCTGGTGTGTAACACAGGGGAATGGGCTATCCATCCTGTGGTTGTACTAAGAGAAATGGGCTTAAAGTTTCTGATGGCCATGGTGCAGTATGCAGATGCATAGTAAAACTGAAAAGATCCCAGTGAATATTGATAAATAACTCCTTCCTGGTCAAGGGAAATGTGTGGGTTCCACATAATTTCTCTGAGTATGTGCTGATTTGCAACCACTACAGTGCCTTTGAATCCTTCTTTAAAATATATGATACCAATTCCTCAATGAAAAAAGGATTCTAGGATAAATTAAATTGTAGTACTTGCATTCTGGTTCTGATTTTTGCAGCCATGCACACTCTTGCTTCCAGAACATCTCAGCCATGTTAAAAGCTCACAGATCTGTCTTCCGAAAAGCATATAGTTTATTGGAAGGGAGGAATTGGTGGACTTCAGATGTTCAGTATCTGAGGTAGAGCATTCCCACCTATTTCACAAGATCTTGCTGCTTTAATGAAAATGTTTTTGGCTGTGCCCTTTTGCTTTTTGTAGTTTAATATAATACAGCATGTATCATATTTTGGATGAGCTTTTTAGAGTTTTTTCAGTACAGAGAGTGTGTCCAGAATAGAATTCTTTGACTACACCTCCAGTCCTATGACAGTATGCAGAAGGATCTGTCCTGGTTTGCTGTCCACAAGCATTTTTCTGCTTGCCTGTCATGACTTTTACCTTGAGTTCCAGAGGCACCAGGAGAGAATGGTTCTAGCACTTTTTTTTGAAACATAAGACTGTAGGTTTATGTACTGAGCACACTTTCTTCTCCTCTCCTCTCCTCTCTCCTCTCCTTTTTCCGTTTGGTCAGATATCCAGACCAAAGCTGAATTCCAGCTTTTTAGGGCTCTTTCCTTCCACCCTATAGCCTCTTCTTTAAGGTAGAGCCAAGATCTAGAGTGAAGTGTGGCTATGAGCTTAACTTCTGTAGCATGCCTGTAAATTCAGGGTTTCCATTTGCTCATTTTCTGCCTAGCTTGGGTTTATTTGGCCTGCTGTAAGCATGATTTTATTTTTGTTTCTAGTACCGGGTTGTGGTGCCAATGATGGGGGCCATCTCAGACCTGTGTGAATCACTCTCGAAACTATCTGGGGTTCCTGCAGAAAATGTAAGGTTAAACACAACATAGTAACTGTGATAAATATATGTTATTTATGAAGCATTTTGGTTGGGCTTTTAGATGGATGATATGCAGAAAATAATGGAATAGTGTCAAAACCATGAGTTTGAGTGCTGCTCTTTGTAAAATGAAAAGTTGCATGAAACAGTCTGTGTTCATTTTGACACTTCTGTTGGAATAAGTAAGTTTAAGAGAAGAGGCAGAAAGTCAGCTCCCCTGACACTCAGTATGGTTTCTTAGTAATGAGAGATGCCGAATGTATTTTGGCCCATCTCTTTGTGGGACATCCTATAAGAACAAAGGAATTGGGTGAGCTTTGGGATGCTTTTAGGGTGACAGTTTTGGTCTCGTTCAGTTGTGAGTGTTCTGTGCCTGAAATCTTAATTCTGTTGCCATGCTGATGCTGGAATCTGTGCTCTTTCCATCAGACTGACTTGCAGGTATTGGGAATTTCATCTGCACAGTACCTCTGTAAAATCAGCCTGTTGTTTGCCTTGTCTTTTTTGGTCCATCGTAATGAATACAGCTAATCAGCTACTGGTTGCTGTTGCAGAGAACATCATTGCTCTGTTAGATGTGCTGAAAATTCTGCAAAAGAAGGAATAAGAACTAACTGAATTTAAGTACTTTGCGTAAGCTACTTAAACTCTTACTATAATCTCTTTGCAAATATCATTTGCTGTTCTAGATGGTGGTGACAGACGTGCATAATCATCGATTCCACAAAATCTTCCAAGTGGATGAAGGTTTAAATCATATTATACCAAAAGACGACATTTTTGTGTGAGTAAAGTGGGAAGATGCCTTGATATGAAGAATGCTACAGAATGCTTGCTTTGGTTTCAGTGTGTAAAACTTGAATCTTTTTTTCCTCCAAATATAAGCCTTCCTGTTGACACTTTCCAATCCAGCTCCTATTATTTAGCGTTATGCCTCTAAGTAGACCCCTAGTCTGGTAGTCCAGAAGYGATTTACATATGTGTGTGCCCATAATAACGCAGGACATTTCCTAGCAGCAGATCAGTGCGTGCAATGTTTGGTAGGTGTTTTCCTAACAAAAAGGAAGTCATGGCCTCTGATGATATAAACTTGAGCTTTTTGCCCTGTATTCTCAAATACACTTGCAGAAGGTTATTAACTGAAGGTTGTAATCTCTGTCTAGATTGTAGTTGCACTTTTACTGACACTTCTAGACAAGCTCAGACTGACTTTTCTTATGCTGCAAATGAGCCAAAAGCCTTGGAGCTGGTTATTAGCATAACACGAAGTCTAAGTTATTACGCTCTGCCTCTTGTAACGTTCAACCTGGTTGGTATAGCACCAAGCTAACTGTGACTGTGTGATCTTTTTTGTTAGACTTTTCAGTGGCACTTCTGCTGTTTGCATTTAATTGTGAAGGACTGAATAGACCTGCCTCAGTGGTTCCTAGAGACTTTAAGTTAAGGATTTGGTTGTGCTTGATGTATGAGATGACTTGAGTCACCTGCGAAATCTGGAGGAAAAGTATTGTTCCTCTATTGCAGCTGAAAAGCTGAAGTACTGCACAGAAAATGACATTGACTTTGGGGATTAGCAATTGGACCTGGAACTTGGGAGGTCAAATCCAGACCTTCAGAAGTCCAATCTTTCTCTTTTTCTGTGAGAACATTCCAGCATCAGTAAGTTATTTCTATAGAATTGTGCCAATGTGAAGTTCTGCACAGGCACGCTCTTGTGCCAAGTGTACCTTCCACACAGCAGGATGCTGTGTCACGTTGCTTAGCACTTTTCTGTCATGCCAGCTATGGTGACCTCGTAGCTGAGATGTAGCATCTTGAGTTTTCTTGAAGTTCTTGTCGTATCAGTTGTTTTCTTCAATTGCAGGTAAGGGTGTGGCCAGGTAGGATGCTTTGGATGGGCATTTGGCTTCTGCGAAGACCATTTTGTCAGAGTATTTTAAAGTCATCATAAGCAAGTCTGTCTTCAAAGCTAGTAAATGTAGAGAAGAAAGAAACATGACATTCAGGTGGCCTTTCCTTAAATGCAGCTTGCAAACATGGCACATACTCCCGGCTCCTCCTCTCACAGTAGGGAGTCCTTCCTGTAACACAATAATTACAAAAACATTTCGCTGTAGCTGGAATTTTTCCATGGAAAACTCTTTAACAGCTATGTCTGGAGTAGCCCTGCTCCTGGAGGGGAAAAGAAGTATTAACTGAGCAGTGGTTCCATGTATATACTTTTTTCTTTTAGTCACCATTTCCTTTTCTGTGCTTGCCCAACTGTACATGAGGTGATGTTGTGAATCATATCACTGAACTGATTTGGGTTAAAAGTAACCCTACAAGTAAGAGGATAGGTAGCAGGAAGAAATCTTGCTAATCCTGTTTTCCACGTAAGCCCCTCTTAAGATGAAACGAGCACTGTGAAGGCAAGAGCAAGCAGCCAGGCCCTCAGGCTGGAGCCGCAGGGAAGTTGTGCATAGAAATTCCTTTAAGGATGGTGTTGCCAAGAAAATGCTATGCAAAGTTGTATTTTCATATTCTAACTTATAGCTAAAAGCCAACATTCTTATGTTAAGAAGAGAGTCTTGTCTCAGAAACATGGCAGAGAAACACTTGTTGATAAGGAGCAAAGCTCTTTAAGGGCAGGTGCATAGTTATTTTTATCACAGACRATCTGGTTTTTGGACTGTGTAACAAGTGGTATTAGTAATGTGAGGTTTCTTAATAGATGAAAATAGTGGAATTTAAGGTCTTGTGTTTGCTGAGATTGGTGTGAAAGGGGAGATTGACAATACATCGGTTTAGCCTTAAGATCATTGCAAAGGAAAAAATATGGGGGAAAAAGTGGGTTTTAAAGTAATTTCTGAAGTGCAGTTTGAATAATTCGTTGGTTCTTTTTATCCTTTTGCTGCTCCTTGCTTGTAGAGTCTGAGCTGAGTGGGCTGTGAGAACATAGTGGTGCTAGCAGAAATTTTGAACCTCCTTTGAAAAAGTAAAGGACTCAGTTGAAATTAAGAATAACTCTCTTGATTTGTTGTTCATTGCCTTCAGCATGTTCTTACTGTTGTCAGTTTGAGAATGTGCACTCTTTTTAATGCTCTGTGTATTTCTAGTATTTTTTTCTGTAATAAGAAATAACGTTTTTCTTTAGTTTTCCTTTGCGGTGTGTATTTTTAACCTTTCCTCATATTTAGGAATCTCTGGAGCTCTGTGTGAATTAAAACTCTTAGTCAAGCTGAATCTGTCTTATGCAAGTTTTTCTAGCTTTGCAAATCTTTAAGTCTATAAGATTTATCCAAGTTGTTTTTTGGAGAGATAATTTTGTCTGTTTGGCTGTAGTACATCAGTGCTAAAACACTGCTGCATGCATAACAGAGTAATATCAACCTTTTTATTCTCTCACTTCAAAGGTTGTTTTCCATTGAGAATTGACTTGTAGCCGGGAGGTGCATCTCTGCTTTCTCCTTCTTGTACAAAGGATATTTTTAATGCTGGCTAGAGGTAGCAGGGACTCCCTTGTCCCATCCCGGTGGTAGCAGCTGTTACACTAGCCATTGTACACTTTAGTCAGTGGGATTTCTCTCAAGTAGTCTTGCTTGCTTTTTTTAATCGGAAGCAAATGCAGCTCTAACTTGCACCTTCCACAGCTGCTCTCCCTAGGGCCTGAATTCAGGCACTGAAATGCACATTTATTTCTCGGGCCTCTTCTCTAAAGCAGGGCAGTGAGGAGCAGCTCTGTCCTTTCCCCTTGGATTCCTTGTTTAAGTTGTTCTTTCCAACCTAACTGGTTTCATAGAATCATAGAATTGGTAAGCTTGGAAGGGACCTCTGGAGGTCCTCTAGTACAACCCCCCTGCTCAAGCAGGGTCACCTACAGCATGTTAGACAGGGTTGCATCCAGGTGGGCCTTGAATATCTCCAGAGAAGGAGACTCCACAACCTCTCTGGGCAACCTGTTCCAGTGCTCTGTCACTCTCACAGGGAAGAAATTCCCCCTCATGTTCAGGCAGAACTTCCTGTGGTTCAGTTTGTGCCCACTGCCTCTTGTCCTGTCACATGGGACAACTGAAAAGAGTTTCTCCCCGTCCCCTTGACACGCTCCCTTCAGATACTTATCCACATTGATAAATTCCTCAGATTTCCTGTTTATTATGTTTGAAATGTGAAAACACAACTTGTGCGTATCTTAAGCACTAGGTGAGTAACCTAAAGTGTTCAGTCTTGCCTCTGACTTGTGTTGATATAACTCTGGAGCTGGAAAATAAACTGGATCAGGATATAAATTGGCATTTAAATAATAATTTTCATGTTCAATGTGGTCTGCCACATTGCCTCATGCATGGTTGTACTGGTGTAACTGGGGGAGTGGCTCAGAAATGGAGGCAGGGGCTGCTTGAAAGGCATTGCTGAAAAAAAAAGAAAGTGCTCTTCAAGATGTAGCATGAGTGTTACCTTTCTGGCAGAAGTTAATAGCAATTGTAACATGTCAGATTGAGGCTTATTTTTGTGAGGTGTTGCCAAAGAAAGTGGCAATCTTGCAATGCGCCTAGATCTCCCAGGTGCTTCTGCTAACTTCAAGGGTTTATGATACCCCAACAACTTAATTCACCTTGTAAGGTTGTATGCAAATAATCTTGCCATTTGCTAAAGAGAGGAATCAAAAATATTTCCAAATAGTGTCTTTCAGCATCTTCTGCATTTAAAGAACAAACTCGCATCCATTTTAGTTTCAACTAGAAGTCTGTAGTTGAAATTGTGTTTAGTGGAGAAATAATTCAGTTTCTCTAAAGTCACTGAAGAAGATTGAAGCACCTACTGAAAGGTATTTTTTTTACTTTGGGTTTGAATAAAGGCTCATCCTTTGGAGAAGTAAGGAAAAAGGCTCAATTATTTGGAGCATAGCTCTGTAAACCTCTGTATATTCTACATTGTTTAACTTGAGAGAGATCTTCTCTTCTAGACTGATGTAGCTGAGTAGTGTATCCCTAGTTAAACTGTGGCATCCATCACTTTCTGTTTCTGAAAGAAAACTACCTTTATTACCTATATTAATAAATGAGTGGAACTACTGTCTAGGAAAAAGTATTCCTGTTTAATGGTTTACATCTCCAATAGTTTCACCTGAAATTCACAGTTTTAAACCCCGTACTTTTCCACAAATCATGCTAACCTACCAAATGTTTCATATCATTATATTTTATGTTTGATATTGCCACAAAATAAACTTCTAAAAAAAAACTTTCTAGTGTTCAGTTGAGCTGAGAAGATAGGAATTGATTCAAGGAAGAAACTTGCTGTTTACTGTGTTCTGAAAAAAAATTTCCCTACATTTCTTTGGGTGATCTAATTCATGTGGTGAGACTAAAACATTTCAGTTTCTGTATCTGTGTAGTAGAAAAGATGGATTTGTAATATTACTTTTATCTGTGTTACAAATCAGATGGGAAATATACATCCTTTTGGGATATCGTGCCTGTAGGGCAGCAAATCTCAGCAAGAGATAAGTCAACTATTGACTGGAGAAGTAACCAGGAGAAAAATATTCATGGTGTCTTTTGCAGGGTGTGTTCTTAGGTACTGAGTGTTAATACTGAGTGTTAACCTAGAAGTAGTTCTAGAAGTGTTTAAAGTTGATGTGTGAAATGCAACTCATGATATGACTGTTGCAGACTGTTAGCTCACTGTTTGTGCTAAATAAGATATGTCTTTATCAATTTAAAATCCTGTATTTAAATTAACATGAGATGTCTAGATATCATCAATGTCTAAATTACTCATTAGGACTCTTTCCTAGATCATGCTTTGCTAATCTCTGCAACTTTTAGTCCCTCTTATATACTAACCACTGTTATTACTTCACAGCAATGTCCAGTGGCAGACCTCCTGGTTTTCAAATCGTAATGCCTATGTCTCATTACTATTTTTGAAGTAATTGAAGTTAGATCGACAGTACTTGTTTTACTGGCTAGAAGACAAAGCACAAATCAGTGAGCAATTCAGAATATACTTTAATCAGTATAACATGCTCAGAAATGAGCTTCTCAAGTGTATTTTCCCCAAACTTATAGTTAAAAATCGCAAGCAGTTGAACTCCTCATGATTTTTTTTTGTTTATTTTTTTGCTTGCTTCTCCCGCGCTATGCCCCCTGAAGATTTATGCTGCTGGGTCTTTGAATTTGGGTGTCTTCACAGGTCCCTTTGTTTTTTCTTGAACTCTGCACAAGGGAAGTTGTGAGAGAAGCTGCAATGAAGAGCCACAGCTCTCATGCTAGAGTTCAGATTGTCTTTTTGATTGCATAATAGTTGCCTCATCGCAAAAGCAATACCCCCTTCACTGGCAGAACCAAAACAAGGTTGTGTTATTAATCCTTGCTAGTGTCTGAGAAGGTGAAGAGCAAGTGTGTAGCACCTGGGGGAGCTTCAAGGCCCTGAAGCTCTTGCTTTCTTGGGCTGCTACTCTCAGAGTGGGTACGTTTTGCTCCTTGCTCGCTCTCTCTCCCTCCAAAGTAGATTCCCCTTAGAGTCCAGTGGATCTTCAGTATATGATTCTTAATAGGTTTCATTTGTTCCCAGTGGGGTTGATTAAGAGCTGGAGCACAGCTGGGAGATGAGCAGTGGGGCACGCTTACCCACTTTTGGAACTGGAGACTGCTTTGATCAAATTGCTTTTTTTTTACAAATATTTTTCCTGGCCTTGAAACCAAGGCTATTGTCTACAAGTTAGATGATTGTCTTCTGCAACTGAAATCAGTTGTTGAAATCTCTCTGAAATTTCAAAGCCTTTTGATGACTTAACCTGGCAGCTTGTCTTTCATACCTCTCTCAGCCTTGCATTAAGGTGGATCAGGACTAAAGAGTTTTAACATAAGTGATCAGTCTCTTACAGTCTTTATCCAGGTTTGTTTTGTTGAAAGCAGTAGCCAGATGTGGGTTTGCTTATGAGAAGAATTTCCCTTTGGGTTCAACAGACTTCTGTTTTAAAGCATTGTGCACTTGTCAACCAGCAAAACAGGTCTCCATTGCAAATTCAAGGAGGAATCGAATACTGCAGAAGGTTTGTGCCCCACTAGCAGCATGGTTAAAAAAAAAAAATAAGTACTTCAGCTGGAATTTGTTGTGTTACTTTTGACACCAGTGTCTGCCAAGCTTCATGTTTGGATTTAGATCCCAGCATTAGTTGATTGCTGAGCAGGATCTTATTTTTTTCTGCAAAATGCTTTATTTCGAAGTGTTGCTAAACAAGAAAGCCCATGACACAGAATAGGAGTAAATTACCTGGAGTGCACTTTATTGTTTCACTTATAGCTGTTTGACAAAGGGTCTGCAGGCACAGACACTTTAGTCTAGATTATACTGTTGAGATAATGGAAGCTTGCTGTTCATGAAAAGTGCAGCATGGGGGAAATTTAAAATACTGCACATATATTTTTTTTTCTTTTTAAGTGATTTCAGCAGCTTGAAAAGCTGCATTTTTCTGTTTTCAGTGGAGAAATATCAGATTTATTTATGCTAACCTTTTTATCAGGGCATCTGGAACAGAGACATGCATTGTGAATTATCCTAATAAAGTGATGGGAGATCCTGAATGTTTGGGTGAGAAGGGCAAAAGCCCCTTGGACTTGATTTGGAATTTAAGCTAAATGGACAGTAACAAACAAATTTTTGCACTGGATTGTAAGATATGTTTTCTGCTTCAGTAAATCTTTCTGCCTCACTAATTCTTATGGTATTACCTGATGTGCTCTCTGCTAGTAAAGCCTCTAAAAGAGGGCAAAAATGTGAATGTTTATTGGGCTTCTTGGTTTTTAAGTGATTTAATTCTCATATGCATCTCAAAAGGAATCTAACCGATTTTGCACAACAGAACAAAACTATGCACTTTTTTTTTTCAGATCACCTGTAATGGGAGGAGAGTTTGGGACTGCAGTTCTCCAAGCCCCTTTTTCGTAGGGCTTTCCACTCGTCTCTTTTTCCTCATGATAGGCTTGGAAATACAGTGTAGTACTGATGCAAGATTTGTTAATAATTAACATCAAGGAAGAGGCAATAAAATATTGAAATAAAGGGCTCTGATATAAGACTTGCAGTAAGGTTGCTGGCATGACATGCAGGGGCAGTGCAGCCAGGGGGCGGTGGGAATAGCCCACTTCTCACAGCATTGTAAATTTTTCGCTAGAGGCATGTTGTTTCTGTGAAAGGACAGAGAAATCTGTGGCATATGATCACAAAGTCACTTACATAAAGGTGGTCTGCAAATCAATTTGACAAAATTACTTCAGTGTTTGTGCTGAATGCTCTCATTCTCCAGGCTAAGCAGAGACCGGCATTCAGCACATAACCAAAAGCTTACTATTTCTTTTCCTTAGGTTCCATGAAGTCCAGCCCCACTAGGACCTCCGGCTCCCGCTCCAATGCAACACCCCAGCATACACCATGCTGGTGATATCACATCACCCAGGGATCCTGCTGGAGCTTGGAGCCGGCCTACAAGGGGTCAGGTAAGTACGATTTGCAAAAACAAACTCCGCTGTCCAGTACTGCAAGGATATCTTTTTTTTTAATTTCTTCTTAGTTCTTAAAGGCCTAAGAAGAAAAACATCTTGATTATATACTGATACCCCTGTTTTCTTAGCCTGGCTAATGGGGGCATGTTATATTACACGTATTGCTCATGTTCATGAAAATTTGACAAATTGATTTGCAGGTCACCTTTAACTTAAAAAGATGTGTATATTTGAATAAAATATTTAGCATGTCATATGAACCAAGTTTTCTACCTTCTTTTACAACATGCTGTGTTTTGAGGTTAGAAGAGTTTATGGTCTTGAAAACCATGACTGGCTGCAGAAATAGCAGGTTTGGTAATGTGACTGAGGCTACAAGAATTACTGTGCTGTGTTGGATAGATCAGCAAACCAGCTAGTCCAGTAGTTTTATATGAAGTGTTTGAGATGTGTGACATCCTATAGTAGGCTGATCTGGAAAACTTGTCCTCACTTCTCCAAATTGGGATTTACGTATTTGAAATGAGGGTTTGTATCCCTTCCGAAATGAATTTATCCTTCTTAACCTTCAGAAAAAGACTTGCTTGTTGAAATCCCTTACCCTTTTCAGTTTTCCTCCTTTCTAGGACTCTCACAAAATCCTGTGACAGATTTCTACAGGGCAAACTGCCCACTGTCTGAAGAAAATACTCGGTGTTACATTTCAGTTTCCTGTCTCCTTGAAGAAATCTGACTGCACAGCACTCTCGCCCAATTTTTTCCAGGCCTCCATTCATTCTTATTGCCAACTTCTGACTCCACTGTAGTTTGATAGTTGCATTTCTGAGTTAGTGCGTAGTAGTAATCTTGTTCAGATGTATCTGTGTTGCTAGCTTCTGCAGTACTTTTTCTCCTCCCATCATTTTCTGTTGTCTTACAAAATACACTTGTTTTCTTGAGTGTTGTTGCTTACTGACCTGTGACCTACGTAGTCTTTCCCAGCTTGATTTTCTGTTTATGTCTCAGCACACTGGAGGGAGTAGTTGAACAACATATAGTATATGTGTTAGCTTGGCGCTTATCTCAGAGTATTCTCTGCTTTCAGTGTCCTTTCACATAAGTCTGCTGTGTCTTTCTATGGTTCTGCTAATAGCATTCTAGGAAGCTTAATTAACTTCTTCCCTTGCTAATTTAACAACTTCATTGCTCACTGCCTCCTTTCTGAATAAGAACAACAGACCTGAAAGCTCCATGGTGCTGTTTTGTCAGGATGAATACTAATCAAGTCATACCCTGTTTAAAATTTCTTRGCAGTTTTCGGGCTTTTCAAAGTTGACATGATTTATAAGGGCAACTGGCCAATGTCTGACAGTATGGTAGCAGATGAGCTAATGACTCTAAGCAACATGCTTTCAAAAGTCAGTCTGGTGTAGCATCATCTTTATTTTCTGTTACTTTAATTAAGTTATAAGGTACAGAAGTACAGTTTATTGTCCAGTAATTCCTAGTATTAGTTCTACAGACTTCCTTAAACTATAACAGGATTTTTATCTTAGAATTTTTTTAGAAGGGCTGTTGCTGAAGAGATTCAGAAAATGACAAATAGTGTTTTAAGTGTCTGCTTTTATCATTGCTTTATAAAAGCTCTTCTGAGAAGTCCAGTCTCTAGCTGGAGTGGGTAGAGGTGCATATATGTGGTTTTGTTTATGTTCCATTGGGAAGCTTTGGAAATGCTTTTTTGCAGAATATTTTAGGGTTACAGCATGCTCGTGTACCAGGGTTATTTGTAATGAATGACACTTGCATAAGGGTAATACTTTCTCTATCCCATCTGTTCCGTCGCACAGAGAATGTCTTTACTCTCATGCAGATCCCAGCCAGAGTATAAATGGGGGCTGCTTTAGCCTCTCCTCTTAGAGTAATGTAGGTGGTGTTATAGGCAGTCACGAGGATGTGGAGGGATGTGTGCATCTTGGGCATGTCACATACGGTTTGATTTTGTGGCAGTCAAGTCTAAGGGTCYCACAGGACCTGGAGTTAATTAGAGATGATATTTGGTGACTCAGGATGGTCTTTTATTTGAATTTTACTAAATAAAATAATTCAGCTTCTTGTGGTGCTATTTCTCAGGAACCTTTAGAAGGTACAAGCTGAGTTCAGTGCTGTTGTGTAGCTTTGGAGCATTGGTAGCACAGAAAGCCTCAACAGTAGTTTGTATTGGGCTCTTCTATGCTGACTCTGAACCTCATTGGGTTGGGATGAGACTCTCTGGAAGGATATTTTGCTTCATGTACTCCACCGTCATGGCTGGACTCAATGCGGGCCTCGGCCTGGGATCCCTTTTTTGTTCAATTAGTGTGGAGTGGAACCACAGCTCTTAAATTTGTTCCCCTTACTGCTCAGCAGGGGCATGCTAAGCACAGGAACAAAAGTCTGCCTCCTGACTCTTGAGAGGGGAGGTGGCTTTAGTGATGAAAGAGCTATTGAGAGTTGGTATATTCAGAGGTGAGATTGAGATCTTGGTAGTTGTGTGTAAGGACATTTTACTTGCATGAAAACTTATTAAACATTTTGATTTTAAGGTAAGTCTGGAGCATGTRGCTTGCCAAAATTTAAAGGGCCATGTGACTTGGCATCCCTGAAAGCAAGTTCTTTTGTAGYGAATAGTCCTAAGTACATATTGCAAGTGAACAAGCCAATAGCACTGGACCAGATGGTTTCTTTTGGCTCTCATATCTGCAAATATCTGATACGATGTTTCACCCAATAGCACAAGCTGTGCCTTAGGCACCAGATTTATTTTGACCATCCATTTGACTGCTCTGTAGAGTTGTTTGTTTTCTTCCAAAATGTTTCTTGCATGTTACTGTCCTTGAATTTTCTGTGAAACAGATGTTTCTAAACTGTTGGTTTTCCAAAGCATTGATTAATCAGTGATGTGAGCCCCAGGCATAGACTGTACAAGAGACTGGGGGAATGCAAGACATGAGGAACTGACAGGGTTTCTTCTTCCAGAAGGAACAAACACTGGGAAATTTAGAAGTCTCTTAGATATTTTTACTGACATCTTGTTCTGGTTGAAGCGATAGCTAGTTGTCAGGGTAATGTTTTATGACAGTAAAATGAGTGTAAAATCCCTTTTGCCCTTCWTGGGGGAACCCTACCTTGGAGTAAGTTTTGTTGGACTGAGTTAATGTTGCTTCTGCCTGCTGTGCTTTGGTAATAGAAATAACCATTCCTCTGTCTTTAAAATAGATATGAAGTATGCAAGCCAAGTGAAGATGGCTCAGAATATGTTACTCTCTCCATTTACTTTCGGGAAAAGACAGTGAGGCAATCCAGCAATACTTCAGGAACCATACTCTTTGGTCAGCCACTATTAATATCTGTGCTGAAAGACAAGCTCACTCTGGATCACTTGTACGGTGTGGTTTTGGAACAGATCAGGTAAGTCATGTCTGTAACTGAATCTTGTGCAAAGTTCTGGTGTTCACTCAGCCAATTACACTGTAATAGGATGATTCAAAGCCTTGAGTGCTGGGCTCTGTAAAAGCAGGCTGTAAGATACTGTTAGTGAGGGCRGTCATGGGGGAAGTTACCTGTTTGGTATTGCAAAACATATCAAGAGCAGAACTCGGACTGTATTTTCTGGGCTTTCAGACTAAGATTCAGTCCAGTGGGGCCACCACAACTTGATAATTTTGCACATTCCATCTGCTGCCAGTCAGATTTGGTACAAACAGCGAAACAACGTAGTCTTATTGAATTGCCCTTGTCTGCTGATTCGTTCTGAGAGATCTCAGCGTGTAAATGGTGCTATGCAAAATAATTCTGATTTGTTGTGTGGAATTAGGACTGTTATCACTGATAGCAGAGAAGATGCAGTTTTTGTGATGTAAAGTAGCAATATGTGTGTGTGATAAGTGTTCCCCTTGTTTAGCCGCTATGTGAAACTCCCTTTGGCAGAAGAATACTCTACACTGTGCCCAGACAAAGGAACCTGCAACGGCTCAAATGGTGTGGCTGAAGGTAAAGTCCTTTCAAAAATGTTTAGAAGCATCAAGCTTTTATTAGTCTTTAATTTACACTGTGTATAATGGGTTTAAGCTACAGTAGGTTCTTTTATTTCTGCACGATCATTAAACCACACTATTGCATAGGACTTCTAAGACACCATACCACAAAGAATTCTTATAGACCATTTTCCTTTCAAGAGATAACAGAGGTGTGAGTAAATAGTAGTTGGATAACAAGGTGTTGTGCATTAATCTTGACTATTGTTAATAAACCCTTGGTCCTTTGTCAGKTGCTCAGGTGCCTGCATCTAGAGGAGACTCCTTTTTTAGTATGCCCTTTAATAAGGCAGGCCTGTTAGCTGCTGAGATGATTTCTGGAGAAATGACTGCAAAATACCATTTCTACTTCTTTAACCTTGGGTCGYAGGGTCTCATGGATAGATGGATGCTTATAAGGAAGCTTTTATGATTATGGCACTGCATGTTTCCGTTTCCCCTTTGAAGTAATTCACTCGTGCTGCTGCAAGAGTAACAACTGAAGCAAGTTAAATAGAAAATGTAAAGTGGGAGGGCAAGTCTATATTTTCTTCTCCTCTCCAAAGTATGGAAATAACTTTGCTGAGGACTTGCATATTCCTCTCTCCTGTAAAGATACCTTTCAACCTTGCTGGTTCTCTATTGAGWTGTTACTTAGGGTGTGCTGTCAGTGCGTGTGATCACTAACTTACTGTGAATTGAGCATTCTTCATCGTTCCTGATACGTGCCCAAATAGGATATAAAACCCAGTATATTATCTGGCATCTGTTAAAGGATAGAATATAGCTTCAGATACAGCTGCTCAGCAAGTGCAGATTTCTTTTCTTCTTTTTTTTTCATGTTTTTCATTTCTTTGTGCAAGCAGTCCATGCCTGTTGTTACAGGCTTGTGCAAACATTTGTCAACATGAGGCTGTCGGTGTTAACTTTCACTGAAGTTCTTAATATTGCTTGTCTGAAATTTTGCTAGGTGAAATCGAAGAGATGGAACATCAGGATGGGGGGCAGGAAGGCAAGGAAAAGCTGGCRGAAATTGATTCCTGCCATGCCGACGGCTGTATGCAGATTGAGTCAACAAGAGATACACAGCCTCGCAAGAAGCAGCTTTTCACTTTTAGCCTTGTGAATTCCTATGGGACCTCCGAGATAAACTCCATTGTAGAAGGGAAAATACTAAAACTGAATGGTAATTATTACCCTGTTATSCTTTTCCTTCCTCCTTCTTACAACTTAACAACAAATATTTCATTATTCTTTCTTGTAGCTTTTTCTACACTTGCTATTGACTGGGATTCTGACATGCGGAGGCTGCTTTTTGATGAACAGGAGTCACGGGTTAGTAGTCTGGAAGTTTTTTTTTTTCATAACTGTTTTGTGAACTTGCATGGTACTTGATGGTTGGGCTCRTGTCTGAGGTGGAAAGACCAGAAAGGGCAGTTTGTAATACGAGCAGGGAAAGGCTGGAAGCTTGAAATGATTGTAGATGGGGAAGGGACCAGACACAGCCAGTATGGTGAAGGTGAGCATGTTCATTTTCGTGATGTTAAGGATTAAAGTCTGCATGGAATTGAATAAAATCATACATCTCTTTTACTAGGCATTTGAAAAGCATGGAAGTATGTTACAACCACAGAAGAAGAAGGCTGTAGTAGCCCTCAGAGACTGTATTGAGCTCTTTACTACTATGGAAACGCTTGGTGAACATGATCCTTGGTAAGATTTTCTGTGTGTCTCTCACTTTCCATTGAAAAGCTGTAACTATTTGAGTTTGCATTAGTTGTCAGGGGATTCTTATAGTTTCCCAGTTTTGTCTTYGTCTGTGGGAAATATATTAGTTCTGTTAAGTCACTGACACTATAAATAYCTTTTGTTAACCCATGTTTGTAATCGGCTTCCCACCTTTATTGAGAAAGGTGGCAAGCAGGCGTGTAGCTTCCTGAGATGAGGCTGGTTTTCACTTCCCCAATGTACTTCTCTCTTCCAGACAGTGTGAGAGAAAATAGTTGCGATAGCAAAGAGTGAAAGCATATGGCCACCTTCAGGTTTAACTCTGTTTTACCTCGAGCTTGTGCTAGTCCCAAGCCACTCCTAGTTTTACCAAAGCTTTCTGTCTAGTGGGGCTGTAGCCAAGTGGCTGYAGAGAGTGTATGACACTCTCCAAAAAAACAAAACATCATTACTGTGTGTGCAGAATATTTTGGGAAGCTGATTTTGTTAGCTATATTAAGAAATTAACTTCTGGTTGCATTACGTGACTGTTTATTATTCACTTCCAGTTACATGTTGTAGATATGTTTGCAATATTTATCTGTTTTTTCTGCTGTAAGGGAAATAGTAAAGGAATATTGGGATCTTTAAATCTTTTTTTTTAACAAAAAAAATAATTTTTGAACAATGTTCAATTAATGCACTCTTACTAGGACATTTTAACTACAAAGTGAACACAGATTGCTGTTTGGAAAGCTCAGAGAAAATTTGTTCTTCTCCATATTAAACAATCCTAAAATGCCTTCTCCTTAGAGGGGCTATACTGCACTATCAATGCATCCTTTAAMAGGAGGACGGAAGTTTTTCTTTTAACGTAGTCATTCATTTCCTTGTTTTGTGCTTCTTCTTCAGGTACTGCCCTAACTGTAAGAAACATCAGCAAGCCACAAAGAAGTTTGATTTGTGGTCTTTGCCCAAGATTCTTGTGGTGCATTTAAAACGATTCTCATACAGCAGATACTGGAGGGATAAACTTGAYACTGTTGTTGAATTCCCCATCAGGTAGGTTTTTTTCTCAAGCTAGTGATGAAGAGTTGGTCTGATTTTACTCTTGTGCATCTTTGTCATTAAATCTGTAATCGGAACAGCCCTTTCTACTGGGTTTGAACTGCAAGACAACCAGGCACAAGTGCAGCTCTGGTCATCTCCAGGCAAAGGGCTCGTCAGTGGTTTATTTGCCACTCTTATCCCAATTGCTCTGCTCCAGAGAAGTGAAGTGGGCCAGGATGATACGTTACATGGTATATGTGCTCCTAGGGAAATAGGAATGTTCATTGCTGTGGGTTAGCTTTTGGGCATTGGGTGAATTTTAAAATGAATCAATTCTACACATCTTAAAGAATTCCAGGTAATGGCAGGTACCCTATCTTTGGGAGACAAGCTGAAACATGGGTTTCCTGCTGAACCAAACATCTGCAGAGAATCTAGCACATTTTGAGGGCAGAGCTACATTGTAGTGTTGAAGATACCACTTACATACCGTGAAAGCCTACCTTATTCCCTCTGCTTTTCATTTGTCAGCATCCTATTGCAGGATGAAGGTTACTCCCTGTTGCTCTGGTCTCTCCCTTTTCATGCTTGTCCAGCAACATACTTGGAGGTTCGTTTTATTCAGCATCTCACTTTAAATCTCTGGACAGCATTTAGTGTGTTTACTAGGACCTGCCCCATGTAGGAGGTGCAGTATTTCTGATCTCTACATTGRTAATATCTAGCTGTTGAGCAGCTGAGCTCAACACTCCTCTGTCCCCAGTGCTGGTTGCCTGCAGAGCTTCATTGGTGTCAGGCATTAGTTTTCAGTATGTGCAGATTACTGATGTGCTGATACCTTTGGGTTTCCTTTCAGGGGATTAAACATGTCTGAGTTTGTCTGTGACCCAAGAGCAGGCTCATATGTGTACGACCTCATTGCAGTATCCAATCATTACGGAGTCATGGGAGTAGGCCACTGTGAGTAACTGCTTTTCTGTCCTTTGTACACAGGGAAATACAGGCAGATGGGTCAGGGGAGGGCTTTGCATGTTGGAGGCTGCTGAGGCTCCTCTCTCTTGTAAGAGTTTATAGTAAATGGATAAAGCTGCTGAACTGAAACAAATTTGAACATGTAATCTGTGGAGAAAATCTGATGATTGAGCTTGTGGCTGCCCTCACCAAGAATCTCTAGTCCAAAACTTACCTTTCTTCTGTATGTAGGGGATATGGTACCAGAAGGCAACTTTCATCCCATTAGGATTTACAGAGCAACTAGACAGTTTGCAGTATTGCAGCTACCTCAAGCCTGACTGCAGTGTCTGTGGGGCCTTGGTTAATAGTCTTTAGAGGATGCGATTGTGTTCCCCAGTTTGCGCAGAGCCTTGATTTCAGCGCTGAATATCAAACTGTGGCAGAGAGCATCTTACTGGAGGATGTTGCAGGTGGGGGAATCTTCAGGGTACTACAGGGTAAGAAACTGAGGCTTGGAGTTGCATGACAGCTTATACTAGAGTCTAGCTGTTCGTCAGAGTGTGTGCGGATAGTATTACAAGCCTCAGCAGTGATTGCCCACTGGCCAAGCAGGAGTTTTTCATATGCCCTCAGTGCTTGGTGGGACAAGTTCTGACAAACAGCAGAGCCACATGTAGGCCAAGGAAGCAGAGCAAAGGGGCCTGCCTTRTCATGAAGCTGGGTAATAGCACTTGGGTCTGGCACATTTCAGTGTCTGCTATCCTGGCTTCTTTTTTACTGCAATTGAAATTTACAGCCAAATAAGTCACAAATGAATTTGAAATACATGGGACTTTGTAGTTGCCTTTGTGGTATAAGTTCGCAATAAATTATCCACATCCTTTACACTGACAAGTGCTCACATACCAAGCAGGTACAGGGGCAATGTTATGCCATTAGATGTGAGAAAAACTTCATGTTATATATGACAAGTACATGTTTTGTCATTAGTTTTGTTGTATGAGTTCTTTGGGCAGTTTCATGCTATAGATGACTCRTAGAACCACTCATAAGGATTTTACTGTGAGAGGATGGTGAAAGCCCGTTTGACAGCATATGCTTAATTAGTAGGCTCTGTTGCTGTAAGACAGCATTAATTGAAGGAGGATTATCAGGATTGATGGAGTCATAAAAATCTCTAATCCAACTTTCCTCTTGAATCAGGACTCTTGCAAACACTAGATCAGGTCAGTTCTCAATGGAAAACTGGTCTTTCTTGTGAAAAATGGGAAAATACCGAATCTTAATCTAACTGTGTGTTTGGGAAACATCTGGCTCAAGAGGGTGAAAAAGCAGTATTTCCTCCCACAGACACTTAAGTTTCTTTGTTATGTTTCTCAACTCTATGGAGTAAGTCTATGTGGCTCTAGACTAGCTAGATCAATGAACAGGTTCTAAAAGATACATTTGTTAATGAGCTAGACTGTGGGCCCGTTAACAAAGCAAGTTTTTGGCCCTGTGTGCACACTCAGTTAGACAGTCTTGAGTGTCACTGTTGCAGTTCAGCTGCAACTTAGCAGTTTTCCTGTGAATACTGATCTACATTTTGTTTTCTTGACAGATACTGCCTATGCAAAGAACAAAGTGAATGACAAGTGGTACTACTTCGATGACAGCAGTGTATCAGTGGCTTCAGAAGACCAAATAGTGGTGAGTACTTTGCCTCAAACTCCTATAAGTTTGTGCTGTAAGCATAGTTCTCTGCAGTAGGTGTTGCATTTTGCACCAAGCTGAGTGGATATTTTTCAGTTTTTTTCAGACTGTTTTTTCTTTGTTTGGTAGACAAAAGCTGCGTATGTGCTGTTTTATCAGCGTCGAAACGAGGAACATACTGCCCCATCTCCTCCATCAGAAGATTGTGACGGGATGGATACCAACTAAGCCTCACCTCCAGCACTCAGTCACCGTATTAGCATTTGCTCTTCTAAAGCTATGTCTGAGGCATCTGAAAATTTCTCTTCTTCCTTCTTAGGAGTCAAGCAAAAATTTAGCACTGAAAAATTCAGTGCGCAGGATTGCTGAATAGCACTGGAGAGCCAGGAATTAGGTGTTGAYCCCTGGGTGTTTAGAGGCAAAAATAATATATATTGGAGCTTCAATAAAGTTCTTTTTAAAATCTGGCTGAGCTGTGTGGCTAAAGGTAGGGATCAGGGCTGAGCTGGGTTGGGACTGTGGGATATGGGCTGGGCRGAGGGGCGTAGCTGGGTTTGGGAAGAGTGTACAGCCTGAGCTGAAGGTTATAGATGAGAGCTGTGAGGCCCATGAAGCACAAGGGTTATGATTCTGTGAATCTGCCTGAGATTCTCTCAACAGATGTTGCTGTTGGGCTCTGCTTGTGTCAGGGAGGCTTGCTGCGTGCTTTTGGAAGCTCTCAGGGCAAATCTCGATATGTGTGGCCTGTCTGTTGCCATCTCTGCCATTGTACGTTACTTCTCTTGCAAAGCGGCAAAGGTTTCTCTCATTCTTGTGTCTTTTCATCCGCTGATGCACTCAAGACTCTTCTGGGCAGCTCTGACTTGGCCTTTTTCATGTGGACACTGAACCTCGCAGAGTAGCAAGCTTCACTGGAAACAAATCATACCAACCTGCATGGCTGATGTATGCATTGGCTGATCTGCATGGTGATTGCAGGATACATCCATTTTGGCTTTGGTTCCCATCCTTCACAGGAGGAAATACCATCTGTGAAATTTGCCAGTTGTCTTCTCCATCCATCTCCCATATCCCTTATGCCAGCTTCTAGACACCTCCATAAGTGCTTCCCTGCATCCTCTCTGTCTCTCGTGGCAGCGGAAGAAGTTTGGGGTTTGTTCATTTTTTTTGGAGCTCTTACTCCAGCAAAGCTTGGGACTGTGTTGCCAGAGTAATGGATAACAACCCAGTGCAGTGGGTTGTGCGAGTTTTCAGCCTTGGCTTTTCTCCTGCGACCTTTTTTTGCACTGCCCTTTTAGCCTTCCTCTTTTTCCCCCGAGGACTGCCCTGTTAGGTCCCCCACTCGTTTCTGCAAGGCTACAGCTAAAGCTCCTGTCTGAGGTCTTGCTTTGCAGTAGCTATTTAATAATTTTGCTCCATCCTTCCAGTGCAACTGCTCTTCCTCTGCCCCCCATTACCTGAGCTGGCTATGATATTTGTAGGGCTTTAGTCCAACAGGAATGTTGAATCAGGACTTCTGCAAATACCAGATCAGGTCAGTCTTCAGTGGAAAACTGGTCTGTCCCGTGAAAAATGGGAAAATCTAGACTCTTAACCTAATTGTATTTAGGAAACATCTGGCTCAAGGGCTGAAGCAAACACTAAGATGGGGAGGAAGGTTCCTGCTTGGAGTAAGGGCACTAGCAGAAGAAAAGACTAGGGAAGACCCTGCCCTCCCCCCATTTATTTTTCSTTGAGATCTGTGCTTATAGCCAGTCCATGTCCTGCTTGTGCACGGCTCCTACAGCTTTAGTGCTGACCATAACTTTCTGTTCTGACCATTAGCACAGCAGCAGCCATCATTTAACTCTGAACCTGCCCAAGGAGCTCCATTTCTGTGACAGGCCGAATGGGGCAGTTGTGTTTGTCCCCCATCCGTTTGCTGTGCTGCTGTCTTGCAAAAACACAGCCAGCTACTTACTCCCTAGACCCTCTAAACAATGGGAAGGGAAGAAAGCACCRTATGGCTTCCTTGGCTTTTGCACTGAAAGGTCTTGATCTAGTGGGGGAGGAAGGGCTATCCCTAGTTGGCGTGTTGGTGTTGTGCTGCTCTTCTGCAGAACTTCTGTTTTAAAGCATGGACATTTATATTTTGAGCTCAGAATTGCTGATGCTTCTGTTTTGGTTTTTGGGTAGTTTGGGGTTTTTACAACTCTTAATATTTTATTTTTCTTTCCTCTTGACTGAGAGGGGAGTGTCTGAAAAGCTAATATTAAGCTGTAGCACTGCACTGAATATTCTGAGGAGGGGTTTTTTTGTTTGTTTGTTGTTGTTTTATTGTCGAAGAAAATTACGTGGGCATTCTGAAGTGGAGGAGAAAGGAAAGGGAGGGGAGTACAAGATCTTTTAAAAAAGAAAGATCAGTTTAAAATAGCCTTTTTTCTCCTCTCCTACCCATACGGACAAATACTATGGTCCCTTCTTCTTTATGGTCTGACTGAGAAATCTGTTAACACGGTGAAATCTCTGATGCTCAGATGCTCTGTAACTGTACTGCAGGAAAGGTGGCACAGCTCTTACTTTCTCTGCCTCTGAACAGGTGGGCTTAGGCTGGTGTATGTTCTGTAACGTCAGATCTGTCTTATAGACTAGCACTTTGTAAGTGGCTGGCTCTGTTGTACAAAGAGGAAAATTAAAGAGTGGTTTGCACTAAAACTGGGCTCTGTTACATTTTTTTTATCTTTCATTATGTGACCTGAAACACAGCCAGTTGTCTGTTATTGGGACGCTGCTGGGTTGTTGGGATGGCTTGTGCAGTAGGAGCTCTTTTGGCTAGCGGAGGGCAAGTACAGTGTGATGGCAGAGCCCCCTGCCGATAGGGATCCAGAAGAAATGAGTCATTGCCTGGGGCCATTGTATACATCCCTCCCCTGCAGCACTGGTCTGCTCATCTCTGGTGCTGTAGCAAAGCTTATCCTTGCTCTTCTGCAACACTGGGCAGCTTCTGCTGTGGCTTCCACATTGTTCCAATTTCTCCAGATCTTGGGTGATCCTGGCCTTCCTTCAGACCATCTTCTCTGATGATATTGGGACTGCTCTCCTTGTGGCTGTACCATCGAAATGGGTATCCTGCAATCACTGYAATTTCCTTTTTAAAGCAAACTAACCAGCTGTGATAAAGCAGGTCAGAAAAGATTGAGAAAGCTTGTTAAATGCATCAGGGTTTTGTGTGCTTAGTATTAGTGCATGTGTAGGGAATTTGGGGGCTTGACCATCTACCTGATCTGCAAATTTGTTGACGAGGGTTTGTGAAGGAGAAAGCCCCAATTAAATGTTCAAAGTCTTTGTGTTGTCATTGCAGTTCAACAGCTGGGGAGCTTAATCTTAGCTGAAGCCTCAAAGGTTAGAGTAGCTCTAATGAAGAACAGCAGATCACAATTGGCTTTAAAGGAGCTTCCGTGTGAAATACTGACCTTAAAAGCATGACTTGAAACCTATCACTTAATGTTTGGGGATCCAAAGGAATGCAAGTTTCTCCTTTCTATGGAAAGGACATGAAGTGCGTGTTGCAGGGGGCAGTTCTGAGGTGCTTGTAAATGGGCTCAGGAAGCAATCAGTGGGAAAAATGGACTATCCATAGAAATGGYATCACTGATTCTTCAGTGCCTGAGCTGTTCTGCCTAGGAATGAGGCAACAAAGGTGGACAAGAAGTTGGCTCCATGTGTGCCCGTAGCAAGTTGACCAGGGTACGAGAAAGCTTGTGGGATTTTGCAGCTTTGGAGGAAGCTTGGGGCAGCCCAGGATATAAGATGAAGGTGAGGACCTGGCATAGGCTGTGCCTTGCAATGGGCAAGTGTAGAGGGTTTGCCCGGTCCTGTAGGAGTGTGCTGGCCTCTGCAAGGAGGCAGCTATAGTCCTAGCCATACCTCTATGCCAGTGTGCGGCCATGTGATCCCATCCATGGATTTGGAGGGTGACATGACCCTCAGGGACAATCACCGCATGGCTGCAAATGGGGCTGGAGCTGCCACACCTGAACACGGGTGCCTTGTGGCTGGGAGCAGCTGGTATGTCCTCTCCTGTGATGGGGTAGAGAAAGACGATGGCACCCAGGGCCACGCAGCCCTGCTGCACTGCCGGCTGTGATGCTTGGTGCAGTCCTGCTGGGTGGCAAGAGCTTTTCCTGTGTACTTCTAAGGTGAAAAAGCCAGTGTCTGTGAAGAGATACTCCCTGGACTGGCAGGGACTGAACGTGGCCTCAGTCCAGGTGTGTGTCATCTCTGATGACCCTGCCGAATGACACAAGTGAGCTGAGAGCCAACAGTTGATGTCACCTATGTGTGCACTGTACTGTGGTCTCCATGCCCAGAGCACGACCAGCACCTCTGCCGGTGCACAAGGAGGCAGGCTGTGGTGCACCAGAATGGTCATGGCCAGGTGTGAYGTGACTGTGTGTGTGCCTGGGCTGACAGCTTCTTCCACACTAGTGTTTTTAAGATGTCAAGCTGCGAGGGGCTCAAAACCCTCTACTGAGACCACACAAGAGACTCAGGGCTCCCAGGTGAGCGCTCCAGGGTTGTAACAGCCCCTGGGAGCATGCTCTCAGTTGCTCCTTCCCTTTTTGCTGTCTCTAGTCCTTTTTTATGAGCTTTCTTCTGCCCTTCCACATTGAAGTATACTGGCAGCCCCCATCTGCCCAAAAAAGCCTTTCCCAGCCCTCTCTGCCTTTGTGGGAAGCACCAGGGGCAATCCTTGCGGGCTGGGGCACACGTGGCACCAACAAGACCCTGCACTGAGTGCCTCATCAGGTTCCTGCCACCTACGCAGCAGGTGACATTTTCCAAAGTAGACCRGGGCCCCTCAGCTGTTAATGTGGGACCAAACCAGCTGCAGTTACGGAGGAGGCTGTGCGGATTTCTCCATCTGTCCTTGTGTCCAGCACAGTGCATTAGTAAGTGGAACTGGGAGGTGCAGACAGCAACACCCACGTCCTTGCCCCAAAGAAGCACAGGTAGTGCAAAGATCCTGTTTCTATTATTCTTCCATCTAGCAACTAAGTTGCTCCAGTTGCTTGTGTTCCTGAAAAAGAGGTTCTCATCTTCATGCCAAATGTTATTCCAGCAAAYGGGGCCCTGGCACCAAGTGATCGGAGAGCTACTGGCAATGTGTTTAGTGATAGAGTGTTCAGCATTTCAGGAGGAAAAAAGCAGAATTTGGTACATTACTAGTAAGTCTACCTACTACAAGTACTACTGTCTTGTGAGGGAAGTTTTTTTTTTTTTTTGATGTCTGAATGAAATAAAGAGGGCTATCACCTTGTTAGATGAGGGTGCACAAGACTGAGCAAGGCTTGGAGAAAATAGTGTGACATGAATATATATTCAAACAAACAAAAAGCGGGATCATGACCTGGAAATGCCACTCCACAGTGATGTGGGAAGCCCAGTGTTTCTGAGCTGTGCTAGGTAGGAAAAAGCCACAGAGTGAGGCAGCATGTTTTAGTACTGGACTGAAGGAAGAAKTTTTACTGCAGAGACAGGCATCAGCATAAAGATCTCTGAACAGTAGTACATTTAGAAATATTTGAGTCTTAAAGATAGCTTTAAAAAATCACTCTTCTCTGAATGTATTTTATTGGCCTGAAGTTTCTTCATGTTTTCATTTATTCTATAGGCAACCCAGACATTTGGGCTGTTGTAGGACAGGTGGCCGTGGTGGCTGAGTTGACCCTGTTTCACAGGCCTTGGTGCAAGCCTGTCTTCCACGGAGACATTCACTGTCTCTAAAGAGAAGCCCTGGGTGATGGCACTGCTGGCTGAGCAGGCAGGACAGGAGGATGGCTGGTTTTGTGCTGAGCTGCTCGAAACTGGTGTGAAGGGGTTGGGCCAGCTCCAGCATTCCTGAGATTAGTTTCCAGCCTTTGATACAGAAAGAAACTCCAGTGGGTTTCACATAGCAGAACAGGATTAATCAAAATTCCATTCACTTATGAAGTCTGGTGAGGTCTCTCAAACACATATTGTTCTTAATCAGCATTGTTTTGCTACTGAAGTTTTTCTTCTGAGCATTTCTGAACTCTTGGTTTTGAAGGGGAAGTTGGCTAGGCCTGGCAAATCGGAGGGAACACTTCAGCTCTCTGGAACTAACCTGCTATGAAAACACAAAGGCTTAAACCAGGAACATGCAGCTATTGCAAGGCCAAAGACACAAGGTTAAAATACCAGAGGAGGAGAGGTCCTGAGTGTTTGCACGTCCAGCAGCACACACACCCCTTTCTCACATCTGGATATGTGCAATAACAATAATGCCAGCTGCACTCCTATCTTCTCTCCAAATGACCTCAAAAATGTAAGTTAAAACAAGCAGAGTATATGCTTTCCAAGCTAATCCAAGCTAAGTATGATTTTGCAGGCTATTTAATGTACTACATTCATCTGCCTGCAAATGCAGCTAATTAGTTCACCAGCTTTCATATGCCACATCTGATAATCTGGGTCAAATGTCTATTCTGTTACCCTGCGGAGTGAGTAGCTCACGTGCAGATGACAGCTAGAAAAGCCTACATGATGGATAGCAACCTCAGATACAAGGCAGTGTTGAAGAGGACATATTTTCACTCATTTCTAAATTCAGCTATTCAAAATTATCTCTGTTATCAGAAGAACGGTAGTATCTAGTTTGCCAGCCATTTAATATACGGATACCAGAGTTTTCTCTGTCACAGTCACACTACATAAATGGTGCCTACATTGGCTCTTAATTGTTACAGTAATAATCTGTCAGAAGTTTTTCTATTGCTCTATCACTGTGGGRGAAAATAAATCCTTTTTGTCAAAAATTAAGGATGCTTATTTTTGGTTTTGTTTCTTGACTCTAGTTATCTTAACAGGGAGAGAGGACAGAAAGGACAAAGAACACAAAAAACCTGAATCCTTAGGCTGCTTCTGAGGAAGATGCTTCTTTGGTAAGCTGGTTTTGAATTCCTAACATGATGATGATACCGTCTTAAATATTCAAGAACAAAGAACACAGCGATGTGGCTGCTTAAAAAGATAAATACAGATATATAGCCACTACCTGATTCTTCAGTCTCACAAAGCTTTCAGTTCTTTAACTCAAGTAAGCAGTTAATTACAACACTTTGCTATTTGTGTGCTAGAATTTGCACTTTTTGCAAGTCTTTGCTCCATCATACATTTCCCAAAAACAGGAATAAAACTCTTCTGAAGCTAGAAAACTTAAATGATACCCTTTGGCTCAAATGTAGCGTATTCTATCCTGTTGCTCAAATCACTGAAAGACAGGGTCTGAATTTGGTGTTTTTCTTTTATTCTCAGCCTTGCTAAAATACATTATACAGTTATAAGTAACATTTCTTCTCATCAAATGGCTTTTACAAGAATAGACAAAGAATATTCTCAAATTCAGAAGATGGAGGTTTGTAGTTCTTCTTTAAACATGCCTTCAAAATGGAGGTCTTTTGCCATGAGCTCTTCTTCTACATCTTCTAAGGCCCACTGATGATCAGTCAATTCTAAAGCTTCCCATTCCGTCTACATTGAAAATAAACAGAAGGTGGAGAAAAAAAAGCAATGCTGTATTAAAGCAGTTCTCCTTGCTTACTGTGCACTTTAGATATGAACTATGCAAAGCAGTGTTCACGTAAAAAATAACAAGGAAAATGTTTTAGTAAAAATTTGGCAATCCCGTCAGCTCTCTGAAATCAGTATTTCATTCTTGTGTATTAGACAGTTGATTAATAGGAGTATCTCGCAGAAATTAGAAAAGGTTACATATCTGATTTTTGAAAAGCACTCACCTTCTGGAATAATCTATTTCTTGTAGCATAGCTGTCTCTAAAAACACTACTTCAATCAAACCTGTTCCAGAGGGTCAAGAGAAACTTGCTAAAAGCAGTTAAAAGGCCAAAAGTCTTGCAAGACCGATCACAGATGTGACGTGCCCCGTAGACTGTTGGTTCTGCAACCAACAGGCTTCGTACGGCAGCTCCCTAGAGTTGCAGTTTATTTATTTGTTAAGCCAGGTGTTTGCAGAAACCTAAGACCTGAGAATAACAGACTCAGAATTTCATCCTAAGCATGAGAATTAGCCCCAACTGCTCATTTCCACCAACAATGAACACAAGTATCTTCTTCTGCATTCAGTGTTGCTYACAGTGAATATCCCAGAATAAGCTGTACACAGCCTGCAAAATCATTTCATGTAATTCCCATCAAGAGATTTGTATTTCTTGTCCAGAACACATTCATGTAATGCAGATTTTTTTTCCTGCCAGAAGTCATGTATTGGGTATAAGTCCACAGTGGGCTGAATAGCAAAACTCCTCTCGTTAACTAGTACTGCAGAGGAAGTCGAAGAAATGAGATGTGAGAGTGAATGCTACTTGTCAGAATTACACCTCAGTGCTGATGGTTTGTGATAGAGTCACAATTGCTTCACCAGAGCTGCAAATCACAGCTGCTCTCATCATTTGCTGAGTATCTGGCTGGATGATGTTTCCTATGAGGAAACTTCTGAATACATGACTCTGCAGGGGCAGATCATCCTGACTCCGCAAGCAGCAGGTTGTGTGTGGGTAAACGCCTCCTATAGTACATAGAAACTGAGAAACCAGAACCTCCCTGTCATGCATATCCTAAGGTTGTGAAAGATAGCTAAAGAGACAGTCTCCTAAGCAAATGTCTATGGAGACTGCTTATGAAAACTTCTATGGATACAGTCACATCCTGAGCTTTGGGCCTCTAAGCCAGAACTAGTTACTAGGAGTTCTGTAATCACATAGGCAAGTTAGATGATCCGATTCCTTGTGCTTATGCTACAAGCACATGTGCTTGTGCTTAAATTTTCCTCTCTAATTGCTTTGTCTCGCAAAGCAGGGTGACACAGAGACAGCTGAGTTTCTCTCGCTGTTGTGTTTGCTTATTATGGCCTTTTGCTGGCTTGCAAGTTTATGCAATTCAGGAAGAACCTTTACACACTTATTCACCAGCTGAGATCCATTATGTCAGATTTAAATCTGATCACTGACACAGAATGTTTGAGTGCTGTGTTTGTGCTTTTTGCCCTGGTTATACTTTTCCTACCAGCAGCAGAGGCTGTTTTAAGTATTTTGTAGTCGCAGAACTGGGGTTCTTAACCAAAATGAGTTGTCTTTGACCATGGTATTTACAACAGAAGCTAGTTTTTCAACTGAGCTAACTCTTTTGATAGATTTTCTTACCCAAGTTCCATCATATGCCTGCTGGGCTTGTGTTTACCTGTGTTATTCATACAGCTTTAGGAAGTCAGCTTTTATTTTGAAAGTAAATCCCAAGGGAAAGAAAGGGAGCCTTCCTCTGCAAATGCAAAACATGGCACATGAATTTAATTTTTGTGTCAGGAATGACCAAGTAAATTGGGTTTGCTTTAGGTGTCCAGAGCTCTGCCAGACCCAGAGCAATTTCCACATCCCTTATCAGATGCCAGCTTTGATTATAGGAGCAGGTAACCAAGGCAATTCCCTTGCTTGACACGGAGGAGAGGATGAGTTGTGTATAGCATTAGGTTCACAGGAAACAGGAATGAAGGTGGGAATACTGTACCTTGAATGCTTTGTTAGTATCTGCTGGCATGGCCATTGCTGCCCCCGTCATTTGTTCTTGCATCACCCTAGACTGGTCTGCAGCTACAAAAGAGAAACAAGAGAGATTCATTTTTATTTGTCACACTTAAACAGCATTTCTTAGAGCACACCGTTACCGTTCACGTTTCTACCTATAAATTGGAAAGCTGTGGGAACCCACAGATGCAGTACTGATCTGCCAGCATGAGTTCTCAGGAGACATCTTGTTCCCACCCTGACCCCCAGCTAAATTTACATAAAATATGCAAGTAGATAGAAGAAAATATGCTCTTCTACATTCCCCATGATCAAAATCTGTTCTGGTCTGCATCTAGCAATAAGAAATCTTTGCAGCTCTGCTTAAAACTGATCCTTGCTTGAAACACAAGCAAACCTGAGAGCAAAATTTCTGCTTTGACAAGAAGGAAAGAATGAGTTAAATTACCAGGGAAGTTTACTAGCAGTTAGCTAATGGCTGGTGCAAGATTTATGTAATTACTTGTCAAACCTGGCCAGCAGAGAGTAATCTTGTAGAACTAAGAGAGTCTTTCAAGAGTTTCTTGGTTGGAAATCCATAAATCTTTCTCCAAYCTCTTACAGAAGTTCTCCAATGTAAGCAGAAACTAGCTCTTTAACAGATATGACAGTGTCTTACCGTTATCTTGGCCCAGGATGAGAGTATAAATGCTTCTGAGTCCAAACACATTCAGGAAGTACCAGGAAGCAGAGCTCACCCTGATTAAATCAGAACAAGCATTTCAGTTCAAAGGCTGCCTGTGCTGGGACACATGACTTGCGACCTCATTTCAGAAGCATGCACAAGCCATTTGAGGGTTACGAACACTTCCAAAATCTTYCAAATGAACAT
This sequence comes from Rhea americana, assembly GCF_003343005.1. Taxonomy (NCBI): domain Eukaryota; kingdom Metazoa; phylum Chordata; class Aves; order Rheiformes; family Rheidae; genus Rhea; species Rhea americana. The sequence goes on from NW_028186611.1 coordinate 215,521, forward strand.
TCTTACTGAGGACACACACTTACCAAGAGGCATCTAATGTAAGCAGCTCAATTCCTTGCTGCAACATTGGTTTAAAACGCAGTGTCAGAGGAAATGGGACCTTTGCTGCAGAATTTAAAAAAAAGGTTCATTTTCACAAAGTGACACTAAGTAACTGCAGAGCCAGTAAATTCTTTCATTAAATTTGATGTAGATTTAGTGCATACAATAACAAATTATCACATACTTTTAAAAACAGTTTTAATTTCATATTAATTTTAAAAAGACTTTCTGAAACTACTTAAATCAGATGCTCAAATCATCATGGCTATTATTCCAACCACTACAGAGAGCAATGTCTTTTGTTAAGGGAACAATTTTTGCACAAACAGCATGAAGAAAAACAGAAACATGAATTTAAGGAAATATTTTTAATTGGTACTATGTAATACAACCAACTCTCCAGACACATTCAGAAGAAAATCCACTATATCAACTTAAAGTCTAGGCAGTTTTAATAAATTTAAATATCATTTTGGTCACTACAGTGGTTCCCACATATATCAGCTATTTTCTCTGTCCTTGTGTCTGGCATTTTGAAAATAATTTTCCCTCCTTACCTCCTTCCTTACCCGTACCTCTATGGGGTAAACACATGATTGCACTTAATGGAGGGATTTGCAGCAGTGCCTTAAGCTAAATTCATGCTTTCTCCAATTCACTGCTTTTAGGTAGAGGAGCAAACTTCTCTAGCAGCCTGATTCTACAGATCATTGTCAAACACCTAGCAAGATCCATGAGCTTTGTTATTCCAGATGCTTACTTGTGACAAATCCTGAAAATGTCATGTTGATCCAGCCACCAATGAGGATCATGGGCAGAACATTTGTTACATTCCCTTTCATCATATCTGTCAACATGGTAGGATCTGTAATTCAAAGATTTAACATAATGTAGCATTAAAGAGAGACAGGTTTAAAGATAACTTGACTTCACCAAGGAGAGCTGCTTTTAATTAAGAAACTGAATGAGAGATTAACAGTCCTACCCCACTAACTACTTCTTATCCAGTATTTTTCCATTGCTATTCTTTTCCAAAGCATTTTATGAACAGTCAATAAGATGCTGGCTGCTGCCACCAAAAGAGACAGCTCTTGTATCCTCTTCTGCCGTGTCTGATCACGGCCTCTTGTTCTGCCCCATCCCAGAACAGATCTCAAAACCTGCTAGACCCCTCTGCGAGCTGATTTAGCTAGAAAAGCAACAACTAACTGTCTGGCTAATTTTGCTGCCGAGGTCTTTGGCCATGTTAAGGAACACATTAAGCCTGAAGAACTGCTACAACAAAGTGACAAAAGGGTAGGAATGAGAGCAGGACTTTCCATTTCTGGCCACACTGAGATGTTCACCCCATGGTCTCGTGAGATGCTGCAGACAGTTGAAGGGTGAAGTTATACAAAACGATGAAGTGAGCCTATGCAACGCTGCTGAAAGGAGAGATCTTGCACCCCTTTGCTCATCTGCCCTCCTCAAGAACCAGCTGCGCAGTTCTACCTCTTTTCTCACACTCCCTGAACTCTTCACTAAGTTGATTCRCCTTTCTACCCTGGCAGAAAACGATCCTCTTTCTGCCCAATTAGTTTTATGCTACTTTAACATACCTGTCATTGGAGAAGGGGGCACTACCTTCCTCTTTGTTTTCTTAAAAAATCCATCCTCAGGGTTATTAAAGTAGTATTTCCGGGTCAGGAAAGACTGAAAACAAAAAGAGTGAATTCCAGCACACACACACAAACAAAAATTAAATGAGGACTGCCAAAATTCTTACTAAGACGTGTTGACATTTTATGAACTCTTTTATGACATATCCTTCTTTTTTAAAAAGGCACTTCACTGGCCATACATCCTCAAGCTCCTTACCCCATCTTTGAGGTTTCTCTGAATCCTGAGTACTAACTGTTTGCTCTTTGGCTCTCTAAAATTCTTAGAATAATCCATATTGATTACAGACCTTCTAGCACTTTGTACAAAGATCTTATTGGCTCAGTACCACTGCCCATACACAGGGCATTTTCCTTCTCACAAGCCGATTTCCAGAGTTAACAATACATATATTTGGTAGCAACCGAGCCCACGTGAGTGACTGATTTTTAATTCAATGAACATATCCGATGACATTTCAGGACCCTCTTACTCGTCAAGATTGTTACTCTTGTCAAGCTCCTTTGCCATTTGTGTTTGTTGGCAGATACTAAATATGATGCAGACATCAATTTAGGATGTCCTTTAGCTTCCACTAGTCAGCAAGTGGAAGCTAAGTATTGTATCAGAAGTATTGTATCAGAGTAAGGACTCGTGCCACAGTCTTGTATCCAATACTCCTAAGCATACGCTACCACCCCTCCTGCTAGATAGGACACTGAGTTAGACAGCACCTGGCCAGACTGTTTGACCCCACGGGCCAATTCCACTGAAACTGCCTGTCACCTGAGAGAACCCCTAGCAACATAACTATATTAACGCACGTCAGGCTTTTTAATGCATTTCGGAGTTATCGTCTCTCTAAAGCACAGTTATTCACGCAAAGACAACCGCATGCGTCTCTGTACCTGTTTTGGGATGTATTTTCCATTTTCCCTAAGGACTCTGCTCCGAATTAGGACTTGGCTGGAAAAAAATAAACAAAAATCGGTATTAAGAGTACGCGGCTAGACGAGTGCAGGGGCCGCCGCAACCCGGCCTTGGGCTTGGCGACGGGCAGGAACGCGCTGGGTCACGACGGAGTGGGACAGAAACCCCGACGGAAAGGGCCTTGCGCGAGCGTGGCGAGGCGCTGGCAAATCCTAATGGTCGCGGCAGCGCCTCGCGCTTGCGGGAGGCCGGGGGGGAGGGGGCAGGCCCGGGCGAGGCCGGGCCGGGCCGGGCCGGGCCGGGCCAGGGCGGCCCTGACCTGTCGGACACCTGCTCCTGCGTGAGCCTCTTGTCGCTCTGCAGCAGGATGGACACGTAGTGCCGGATCATGCCCACGAAGAAGGTGATGAACACGATGGGCAGCACCACCCACAGCCGGATGTTGGAATCCAGCAGCAGCTCCGGCTCGCTCATCCTGCCGCCGCTACCGGCACGGGCAGCGCTCGCAGCGGGGCCGCCGCCACCGCTGGCCCCGGCTCCGCTTCCGGGCCGAGCGCTTCCGCCGGCGGCGGAAAGGCGTCAGCGCGCGCCGGGAGCCGCCTGGGCGCGAAACTTGAGCGGCGGCGGCGGGTAGAGAGGGGCGCGGGGGTCGGCGCCGGCCCTCGCGGCCTGCCCGAGCTCTCCCTCCCCGCCTCGGCTCTCCTGCGCGGCGCCGCCGCTCCCAGCGCTTCAGTTTCCAGGCGTTTGCCCRCCTGACGCCGATCGCTCGTCCGGCCTGAAGGTGGTAGCTCAGCTCCAGAAGATCTCCTAGGGGCTCCTCACGCTTTTCCTGAAGTCTTCCGGTATTTTCTTCCGTAGCGATATTTTATGTAAAATAAAAACGCTTTCCCGGCCTCTGCCAAGTAGCCACAACTGAGCATGAGACGATCAAATGCCTTCGCTTTTTTTTTTCCTTTTTAAATTTTAAACGCGGAGGCAGGATTTTTTTTCCTTCTTATTATTTTTTTTTCTAATGCTGTCACCCACCAAATGGGTGGCATGGAGGGGATTGATAGAGGTTTGTGCTGGCAGAAATTATCTTGCTGGTGTAAAGGGTTACAAACACTAGCAAGGTCAGCTGCCCTGCGTAAGCTTGTGAGTAATAAGTTGCTAAATCCTCGTAGCTTTTGGGCATGAGGAGATGATCGCAGATTTAGCCCCGGGATGCAATTTCAGATCTTCTCTTTAGTTTAACTTACTCTTTAATTTGCCAGGCATCTGGAAGAAATGTAGAGCCTGGTTTTATGAGGAATGGAGTTTTTCTAAAAACTGATATGTTGTGCTATTTAAATACAACCCGKTCCAAAATCTCAATCTGTACAGCAGAAAAATGTGATGTGATACCGATTAACCAGGCAATCCGGCTTCYTTTGAGCAATTTCTATTTCTAGAGCCTTTCTCTTTGTTATTCACTGCTTTACTGTAGAATTGTTTTAAAAATTCTGAATTAAAGACATATCTCTTTTGCTCACTTGCCTTTTTTCTGCATTTTTATAGGCAAGAGCAAAGATTTTGTCACCATGGTTTCAAAAAGGAAATTGTCAAAATCTGATGCTCCGGGAGAGAATTCAAAGACAGACTTGCCAAGTAGGTACTAAGGTATAACCTTGCTAGAACTGGAAACCCTATGTTAAAGGCAGTGGTTCCCACRCAGGAAATAGGCCAAACTGGCAATTTTGATGTTACTAGCTGCATGTAATGATGCTGTTGATGTTTAAATGCTGACTTTTTATACATAATATATAAAATAACAGCACTGGAAATGGTATCATATTTTTTTTTAGTCCCTCTGTTCTTACACATTTGATCAGTGATTATCATCTTGAGCATCAGTGCCTTTGGAGTCAACAGATTAAACTGTTTGATCAAAGCTGTTATCAATAAAAGAAACCAAAATAGCCTCTCTGCAAAGCTGGAYGGGAAGAGATTTCTTTTTTCGTTTTGAAAAATGGTTGGATACCTAAGAGATAGGTCTGGTACCAGAATCTAGATCAGATCTGTGGTCTTCAGGCTAGAGGAAAATGTACTTCACAGTTCACAATATATTAATGGATATATCTCACTCAAGAGTTAGCTGCTGAAAGTAAGGTATATCTTAACTTTCACTGGCTATAAATGGATCACTAAGAGGAATGAATAGGAAATATTCCTTTGCAGTGTTTTGCTGCATGGGTAGATGCCTTATAGGATCTATACTTCGGCACTGAAGTCAGCAAATGACTGCTGTCAAATAGAACCTTGTAATGCAGTTTGGTCTGGTCCCATTAAGTGAAATCCTATGTTCCTGTAATTTCCTAGGAGATTCATATAAATTACTAATTCAAAATTAAAGATCCTCGCTATCTTTATTGTAGAATACTTTGATGTGGTATGTCTTATATTCTCAGAAACAAAGAAGTCACGGCTCTCTGATCAGGAAGAGGCGTCTGTCCGAAATGGAGTAGAGAATGATGGAGTCTTTGAAGAGCTCCTTAAAACATCAGGAATTATACTGAGAGCTGGGGAGGGGCAGAATGAAATAGGTATGGATTTAATAATTATTCTCTCTTGTATCTGAAAGCTGCAAAGATGACCATTATGAAGTAAAGATGCATTTTACTTGCAGAATAAAAATGCTTGAGCCAGCTTGTTCTAAAATTCAATCAAACCTTCTTCTGGCCTCTTACTTGTAAGTGCCCAGTTCCTGCGTAATCCAATGCATCACCTAAACTCATTAGACCACCAGCTCCACTTGCTTTTTGGGAATATATATGACAAGTCAGAAGACTGATGAAAGACTGGAAAGTGTATGGAATAGATTAGACTGCATGGGTGATTACAATATTACCTTTTATTTGTTAGTCAGAACAAAATGGAAGAGAGAAGAATTTTCTTTTTTGCTATTGCTTGGTTGAGCTACAGAGGCACTGAAACACAAAAGCCAACATGTCGTGTTGCCTCTTTAGTAGTTGGATAAGATACCTGTTTTAATATAGCTGGTTCATCTTTGTTGTGGACTAAGCAGCCAAAAGTTTAATTGCCACACAGGGCTCCACAATCCAGCTCTGTGGTAACAGCAAGGCTGTAATGCCTCAGCAGTGCCTCCCAGTATTGGCAGCAGTGGAGTCTGTGCAGAAAAAGACTTCTTTAGGATGGCAGGGATGCTACAGTATGTGACTTCTTTGTAGTGACAAAACCAGTTTTGCTGGAAGGTGGCTACTGTGTCATGTCAGGCAAATTGATCTTTGGGTATGTATGAGTTGTACATGTGACAAAAATCATGTTGTACTCCTCTGCTTAGGTCCTTGTTCCGACTTCTTCARTAGATTTGCCTGTATCTGCCAAAATCTGTAGGAGTTAGTGTATCAAGCTGGGCCTTGTTTAATGCTGTCAGCCTCAGCTCTCATAAGAATGGCAGTATCGTTCGGGCTTTTGCCAAGTGGGCATGTTGATAGAGCAAATGCAGAAACATCGGTGGGTGGGCTTGAGAGCTAGTCCTTAGTGTAACTGTTATGATGTTGTATGACTAAAATGTGTGCCTGGTTCCTTACTTTCTTTTTAAACTTTCTCCTTAGCTGTAGATCAAACGGCTTTTCAAAAGAAGCTCTGCCTGGCCCTGAAGAAGCACCTTGCCTACCCACACGTATGTAATAGACTATGTTTTGACAGGAGCCAGCTTTAAAAACAGCTGTGTAGCAAAAGTGCAGATGTGGCTGCCTGTCCCTGACCTGAACAAATTTATACAACTCTGTAGCTTATTCTCAGATTTCTGTGGTCCAGCCTCACTAGTTTGCCTAACCTTGCATTCCCAGCCCTTTGATCCCGTTGTTCTACTGTGTCCGTCTCTTCTGAGCTGCTACATCTGAATAGTCAGACATGAAAAGAGATGAGCAGCCTATGCTATTTGGTGTTCATGCTCCAGGACTGGTTTTGTGCAATTCCAGGAGCAAATGCTGCACTTCTGCCAATGGACTCTTGTTTGATCACAGTGACAATGTAATTCAATAGACAGACTCTTAGGGGAGAGAAATGCCTTGCTTAACTTCTTAATGAAAGTTATGGTTAGTTTTTTGTTAGCTGGATGCTAACAGTATTTGCATTACTGCAGCATGGTGCTCCTCTCCAGTCAACAAAGCCAATGTAAAAATCCTGAGGCTAGTGATTTGAAGGGTAATGTTTTTTGGATGTACCTCTTGACACATTAAATGTTGCAGTCTTGACTGAATAGGAAGAAGACACTTGTGGCAAAACCCTTTTAAGTCAAAGTAAAATGTGAGATTCTTTCTTCAGAATTACTGTGCAGAGCAACCAGCATTTCCTTTTGGAAATGGCTTAGATCAGACATCACAGTTTTTGTTTGCCTGCAGCTCCCTGGCTAGCCACTCCCTGTTCCTGTCCTCCTCCCTGTTCTCATCATCCAGTCATGCAGAGCATCCCAAAAGGCGGCAGTTGATCAGTACTTCTTTTCAGGCAGTGGATAACTTCTCTGTTCTTTGCAGGTTGTGCAGGAATTTGTCAGTGGCTTGGAATCTCACATTAAGGACAGAAATCAGTTCAAGAACTGTCTCTTGCCATGCGCTCCCACAAGGAATGAGGGGTCGAGGTTAGAGATGATGCATTTTGTCCTTCCCTTCGGTCAGAACCCATCTCTACTGGAATATTGTGTAATGTTGAACAGAGAGGAGGGAGAGGCCACAGCTCCAGCTGATGCATAACAAGAGTTATTTGTTTTTCAAAAAAGTGGCTAGTGTAATACATTGTGATTAAATAGCAGGAAGCTTAAAGTGGTAAGTCTTTTAATTTACTAGAGGCCTATGGGCAGCTTGGGCCCCATAGCAGCTGAATAGCAAAATCTACATGGAAGAAAATCAACAAGGCTGGTGTAGGTCAATTGTTTAGAAAACGTTTCCAGGAGATACAGGTTAAGATACAGCTTAACCACAGAAACTTTTGTATTTCCAGCTCACACTAACCTTGCAGGGGGTAAAATGGTTTAAAGATAAAGTGTTTTTCTTTTTAATTTTTTTTTGTGCGTCCATAGTTACTGTACTCCTCTACTATAGCTTAGGCTAGATAGCTCAGGAATTTCTCTTGTTCAATAAAATGGTTTAGGAATCCCTGATTATGGAGTTCAATTGCCTGAGACACTGGTGGCTGARTATGAACTGTTTGGCCCTCTTCCAGTTATTTCCTCTTTCTGTGGCCGGTAATGTGGCTATGAGCTTCATAATGGAGCTGTCAGTTGCTTTTCACCAGGCCAAAGTATACTGAACAAATGATACTGTCTTTCTTTCTCACAGCTGCAGCACTGTGCCCAGGTCTTCAGTTTCATTAGGAAAAGGCAGACTGTCATTCTTTGCTGATGCCTATGGGAAAACTTCCTCTCTCCTATACAACTGCCTAATTCTGGGCAAAGGCAGCTGAAACCTTCAGCTTGGTTTGACACTGGGTCAGAAATCTTCAACCAGCATATAAAGTCTTTTGTTTAATGCTTCTAATTTATAAGTTTTCACACATTTTAGAACATTTGACATTCTCACACAGAATTAATTAAAGAGGCAGTTAGTATTGAAAAATGTTARATCTTAGGCATTTATTTTTCTATTTCACTTCTAAGAGAATTTGGTGCTTAGAAGTCCTGGAAATGCCGTTATGCCTTGCAGTTATGTAGTAATGACCRTTTACTAACTCTCCTATGTACTATTACCTCTTGGGCTTGGGAATGGTTTTGTTATATAAAGGAAGTCATTKTAAGTAGATTAAAGAAAAACAATAATGAAAAGAATACAGTCTCTTCTCATCATRTGTTTTTATTACAATAGCAGAATATTTTATCTTGCAGGATTCTGGTGCACTCATATTGTGAAAGCCTCATTAAACTGCTTCTTGGAATTGATATCTTACAGGTATGGACACCTTAGTTTGCTCTTTAGAGTGGTGTTGATTTGTTTAGGGGTTTTTGCAGGATTCTTTTACAGTAGAGGACTAATAGAACAGGTTGTGAGGCAGATGAGGCTTTATCTGGAGTAATGTTTCTTAGTTTCTTGTTTTGTAGAGACAAAAATATACTCAGGGCCTGAAGCACACACTGTTCAAGGGGAGACAGAGGGAACTGATTCTGAGCTGTTTATTTGGTATGAAGAGGAGATTTTGCTGTCTTCACTATCTAGTTTCATGGTGTAAAGAAAACAGAGCCAGACTCTTCTAAAAGGTGAACAGGAACAAGATGAAAGGTGACAGCACAGGTTGTAATACAGGAAATTCTGATAGGATATAAGCACTTTCACTGTGGGGAATGCTTTCCTGAAGTGCTGGAACAGATTATCTAGAGAGGTGATGGAAACGCCATTCTTGGAGGAATTTAAAACTTGGAGGAATTTAAAAATAGACAAGACCCTAAGCAACCTGATCTAACCTTGATAGTTAACTCTCAAGTTAGCTATCCTGCTTTGGGCAGGAGGTTGGAAGGGATATCACCAAAGTTTCCTTCCAATCTAAATTTTTTTATGATTAAATTACACCCTGAATGAGGGCCTACATGGAGCCCATGCATGTRAAAGGGCGGAGACCCTGCCAGGGCTTTCTTGGGTATAGTAGGGAGACAACCCTTTAAGGTTTAAGAGAACCCTTAAAACAGTGGTTGTCTCTTCCTGTTGCTGTTATCACTACTGGAAGATGTGGAAAGGGGAAAGGACAGTAGGCCCTTCCTTCTCTCCACTTCCTTTGCCTCRTCTTGGGGCTCTAGAATAAGCCAAGGAAGACAAAAAGGAGCGCAKAGACTGGTCCTTGCACAAGAAACATAAGAGCAGTAAGAAGATTCACAGTCTTTTATTCACCCCCATCTGTCTCTTTCCCTTGCCTCTTCCCAAGTGTTGTGGCTCAAAAGACAGCCATATCCAGTTCTATAATGCAGCTGAAGATCCTCTTCTCCTGACTTTCCTGGCAATTGGTACATATTCCCCCTAAAAGAACCGTAAAGGTGAAGCAAAATGCAATGTAATAGTTCTTAAATATTACGTTTTTGTTGCAAAGCATTGCTGGCAAGAACAAGTTCTGCTAAGTTGTATAAAAATTACATCATGGTGTATCTGGAGCTTGTGGATATCAAGCTTGTGGATTTAAATCCTCTTGTAATTAAAATGTTTTAAAAGTTCTTGCCTTAAATACGTATTTTTAAATTGCATTTGAGCCAGGATAAAGGGGAAATCAGAACTTAAAAGAGAAAGGCAAGAGTGTGTGGACGTTGTCTTCAGATTTATCTAAAGCTGATGCTTTGGATTTCTGGGTGGTGAAGAACAACTCACKGGGTTTGAAGAGCAGTGTTTTGTTTGGCCTAGAGTAAGTCCTGCCCAAATGATTTGCTTGTATTAGGTTATGTGGCTAGTTCATATCACTCTCACCAGTTGTTTTCAGTTTGTGGGCTCTGTACTTGCTTTCCAGCATTAGGGAAAAGATTGTTTATACAGGAAATACTTTTATTTGTGCTTTTGAGTCTCTTACTCTCTATGCACRTTTCACCTATTGTGACAGGCTAGTTCTGATGGCGGAGTTCTGAGCAATCCCACAGCACAAGTAATAAATCATCATCCTAATGTTGTCTTTCTGCCTTTCCTCTAGCCTGCTGTTGTAACACTGCTGTTGGAAAAGATCCCTGAATTCTTTTTTGACATGTGAGTATGGCCTGTCTTCTCCCTATCTTGAAATGAAATTTCTGTTGAACAGTTGCCAGCAGTTCTAAGTTTACCTATTACTTCAAGTTTACCTAAATGGATGTTTGTTTGTGGGTTTTTTTTCCATCATATATGTATACACTTATTTGCATGGTACTCTGTCTTTACAATTGGGATGCATATATCAGAAAATAAATTAATGGAAGCTGAAATGCAGTAATATCTCATGATTCATTGTCTTTTTTAGCTACTGATGYGAACTTTTTAAGTATTTCAGCAGAAGGACTGCAAAGTGTTTGAGTTTCAAAAAGATCAAAATAGCTGGTGCAGTTTTAGGAGACCAGTAGACACAAACAGATCTCYTTTTAAAAATGCAGATTGTGTTCAAGCAAGGAAAATAGAAAATGTATCCATTGTTTGTTAAATGTAGGACAGCATAGCAGAGATTTTGAGGCATGACATAGAAAGGACTTAGAACATGAAGCTGTTTTTCGATTTCTGCAGAGGCAGAAAACTGGGTACACAGTTAGTAGAGCAGATCAAGGGATAGAAAGAAGCCGAGGCTGTTCCTGGTACAATATTTGTTTCAGTGCCCAGTACCAAGCCAGGATGCAAATGCTGTTCATAGAAGTTGAGTCTGAGAAATTGTCTCACATTGAAATCTCATCAGAGGAGGGTTTAACACAAACAGATGATAACAAGGACTGAATTGTTTTCACCCAAAAGTTCAAAGCATCTTGGATATAAAATAAGCTGTTCATTGTGCTGCAAACCCTTAAATAAATCTTAGAAATGGATGTCTCTTATCAAGCTGTCAGAAGAGTGAAGCTTTTTCTATGTATTAATGACCAGTTAAAAAAAATGGAAACAGTAAAATAGAAATAAACAGTCCATTTTGCACTTGAAGGGAGTTGTCAGGATGGTCCCATGGAGATCTGGGTTGTTCAACATATTCATAAATGGAAAAGGAAATGAGAAGTGAGGTAACAATTTATGGTGATAAATTTCCAGGAGAGTCTAGTCTGAAACTAATTGTGAAGAGTTTTCCAGTTCCTTCAACTTTAACTCTCTCTGTGACCTGCCTACTTTTCCTACATTTTTTTTTTTTTTTTTGGTCTGACAGTGGGTCAAGAAACAACATTCATTTTGGCTAGCCTGCAACTACCCATGCACTGACTGGCCAAGTTCAATCAAATCTGACATAAAAAATGTAGAGTCCTGAAAGTGACATGATTGGAGAGATGACTGGAGAAAGTGATATGACTGGAGATGTCTGGAGAGATGAAATTCAAATTATTGTAGAAAAAGTAGGGAGAAYTCAGTTTGTTTATGCTGTTTGGCAGCAACCAGTTCACTAAACRTATATATGCTTATAGGCTCGTGTCCAAAAGTTACTGAAGAGGGAGGACAGCTTAGATAGTGCAGCTGCGTAAACCCTGTTTTCTTAGAAAAACAGACTAAAAATAACCTGGAGTATATAAACACAACGATCAATTCTATTTTAGGTGTTATCACTGAGGAAAGCCATCTTGGATGAGTGTTTCTTTTTGTTTCTTAWTTTTAATATCAATTCTATGTTTAACAGTAGTCAAAACAACAAGCGGAGCATTAGGGAAGGAATTAAGAACAAAATGGAAAACATCATGCCACTGTAAATGCATGGTATGACCATGTTTTGAATGTTATACACAATTATGGTCAGACTGAGGAAAAAAATATAGTAGGACAGTGTCCATGTAAGGAAAGAAAATTATTCTTAAAAAAAAAGGGGGGGGGGAATTCTTCTACTTGCTGAGGAGATAACTGGCAGAGGGATGATAGTGTCAGTAAAAGCAAAACAGATTTCAAAAGGTAATTGAGGAAAATTTAACCACTATTTCTAACTGTGGGAGGCAGTGAATTTAAAATAAAAAAGTGGAAGTGTTTTTTCATGTATTACATAGTCAACTGGTATAGCCAGGTCACTCTACATGCTTTTCTTTTTGTGCTGTAACTTAGAAAATAGCTGGTGAAAGGGTATTGAAGCATATTGATAGTATCCCTGCTTTGTATATGTAGCATGGAAGMGTAGGGTTCTTTCTGCATGGTGCTAAAATTTGTAGGGGTCTTAGTGGCATTTTTGTAATGTGTTTTTGAAMGTTGGTTTACTTGAATCTCATGRWCTTACCAGCARCRAAGCTTTTAGGTCTGTGTGTAAATYTGACTAACTCATGTTTCTCTTTTTCTGGAATTTCAGTGTGGGCACCTTTGGAACAAATTTTCCTCGGCTCATTATCAATCAGTTTAAATGGCTTGACAGGCTTATTGACAGCCAGGTGGGTACACACACCTGTATGTTTTTCCACTTAACTCCCGGAGCACCTCTCAGGTGGGATGTGATCAGTGTTGATGCTAATGATATCTGATGATTCTAAAGCAGTTTGCTCGCAGGAAGTTACAATCTTATCATTTAATTTTAACAAGAGAKAGCAGATATTTACAGACATCAAGGGGTTAATTGTCTGTTCCTGCTTTGGTTGTTTTTTCTTGTTTCTTCCCAAGTCAGTCAGTCTCTGTGGATTACTCTGTACTAGATGGCTGTTCTAAAGATAGTCTTAGAATGAACTAAATTAAAAAGCCACACTAAACATTGGAAAGCTTATTGCTGGATTTTCCATTTCCTGTGCTTAGCAAGATGGTTATATCTTACCTGTAAAATAGTGTTGTTCCATGAGTTGATGTATGATTCACTGCTTCAACAGGACAATGAGTTAAGGGACAGCTGGTGTAAATCTAGGCAAATGACTTTCTGAAGGACCTTGTGTGTATGATATTGTTGCATTGCTACTGAAATACTTGCTGACAGTGAGATCCTTGTGTTTTATAAGTATTTCTCTTGTATGCAGGATCTTGTTAAGAAGTTAATGCAGATGGTTAGCATCTCTCCTGTACCAATTCAGCATGACATTATCACCAGTTTACCTGAGATCCTAGAAGATTCCCAGCAAACAGAGATTGCCAGAGAGCTCAGGTACCGCAGAGTCTCTCTTTATTTTATTTTTTGTCAGTGTTAATTATCTTTTCACACTGGTGGACCACACTGGTGGTTACTATTTCAGCCTATATCTACAGATGGTGCATCCTATTACTTGTACCCTCTCAAAACTAATTGTAGCTTTGTGTTCCCATCATCAGTCTCACCTCCTAGAAAAAAAATCCATACACAATTCAATTTTTTTTTGCTAAACAAACTCCTCAGACATCTGTTTTCTCTACTTATATCCTTGTAAAGCTGAGAATCTAAATAGTGAAAGTAAAGCATATTTRTTTGCACATTCTTGATGGCCTCTGCCTACCTCTGACATGGAAAAGCTGGGAACAGAATCAAAATCTTTCTTTGTTTAACAAAATGAGGTGTAAYAGGATCCAGATAAAGCCCTAGGTTCTTTCAACTGAGTGCCTGGGAGCAGAGCTATGCAAAGCAGGATCCCCTGCTGACTCCTGTTGTAGTATAGCTTTGGAGTGAAAACTGCAGAGGAACTAGCCAGAGACTGACCCAAGAGCTRCTGCATGGATAGCTAAATGGCCCTTTTGAAGAGACTTTTAGAGCTCTCACAGAAGTCTGTTTTAGGTTGTTTGTTGAAGTGACTTTCTCCCATTGCTCACTTTTTCCTCTCCTGACCCAGCAGAGGTTTGATTCTATTCCCAGCTTTTCCAAAATGGCCCTCTGAAACTTTTGTTATTCCCATCTCCATCACGCCCTACCTGCTTTCTACAACRTGGGGCTTGGAGCCCAACAGTAGCTTGTAAAGGTTAGAGTCATTAATGTGAAGGTAATAGAAGGCATTTCCTAACTCATCACATTCTCMCTTTGGTCTAAGAAGCTACTGCAGTACTTATTTCTGGGGTATAACCAGGTATCTCCTGGAGAAGATCAGCTGCATCCTGAAGGATGTTTGTTCCAGCCTTGTGTACTTTTCTGTATCCAGAAACTTTAGGASTATTGATAGCAAAATTGGCTAGAAAGCATCAAAGTGGTGTGTATGGTTAAATTGTATACCAGCAATCTCTARTTTTTCTATTTGCAGTGAACCCAGAACTTTCCAAATTTCAAATTTTTGCTTGAGGCTTGTACCAGGTTGTTGTCTCTGCTTGCTGTTATTACTAAAATAATATTGGAAATGGGCAGAGTCTTCATATCTGCTTCAGCARCAACAATCACAATTCAGCGTATTCAGAGAGAAGTGATAATTTATAGAACAAGTTTTCCACAATACTAGTGGCAACCATGCTGTCTGTTGTGGAGATTTTTTGCAATAGGCACAAAAACTACTGAAATACTACAATTTAGTAAAGACTCGTGCATGGCTTTATTAAGAAGATCATTTGTTTTCTTTTCTTCRTGTATCAGCTACTTACTAAAACAGGGCAGACGGCTAACAGTTCCAATCCTGGATGCGCTTTCTCGTTTGGATCTTGATGCAGGACTTCTGGCTGAGGTAAGAGTTTTTATTGTGTGGCTGAGCAGAACACGGCCCTGCCTCAGGAACATGAGAGCCAGAGCTGTTCTAGTCATTCAAAGTATTTTTGCTAAATCTGATTTCTTTAGGCTTGCAGATCATAGAACTATAGAATCATAGAATTGGTAAGGTTGGAAGGGACCTCTGGAGATCATCTAGTCCAACCCTCAAGCGAGTGGCCCATATGGGGATTAAGCCCGTGACCTTGGCATTATTAGCAGCACCAATTATTAGCACCAACTGAGCTAAACTTAACCYCAGATGTCCTGAGCTAGGTGAAACTGGAAAACAATGAGAGAAGCAATGTTCAGAAGCATGCATGAGGGGCTCATTGAGGAGCAGAGAGAAGTTTTGGGGGCTCTTACAGTATGCATTCAGAAGTTTCAAACATAATGCTCTCAGCAAACATTATGCTCTCAGCAAATGCAAAAGCACYTTTTTTTCTGCTGGAATGAATGTCTAATACCAACTTAAACCCACTTACTGTCACTCTTTTATTTTCTTTTTTGTTTTTTTTTGAGGTACAGTGAGCAGATTAGACTACTATATTCTTAAGTAAATGCAGGCTGTTTACCACATTGCATAATCTATAGCTTTTCTCTGCAAAATGAAGATAAAGTAGAAGAGCTCTTGTGCCTTAGATATTCTGGACATGCTAGATTGTTGCACTTGCATTTGGCCTTCTTAGGAGTAGAATAAAATTAGTTCGTTTGAGTGTATTAAATACTGTTTTACATACCTCCCCAAAACTAGTGCTGTATAGCATGTTACACCACTTCCATGTCTTTCCCTTCTGAAAGACAGTTAAAAGATGATGGAGCTGAGCAATTCTTGGCAGTGCTAGGTGATATAATAAGGTGCAGTGGTCACAAATTCTAGCCTAGGAGGTTCAGGCTGGATATTAGAAAAATAATTTTCATCAGGAAGATCTGCAAGACTGATGCACCTACCAGAGAGCTGGCAGATCTCCATCCCTGAAGATCTTTGAGAGTCAGCTAGGCAAAGCCAAGGCTGGTCTGATCTAGTATTGGCAATATTCCTATTCTGGAAAGGAGGCTGGGCTAGAGACCTCCAAAGATCTCTTCCCACAACATATCTATGTTTCTGTGAACCATAATCTTACAGCTAACCCAGTATTACTCTCTCCTCAGGTGCGTCAGTCTGCCATGACCATTGTGCCATCTGTAAAACTGGAAGATTTACCTGTAGTAGTCAAATTCATCCTCCATAAYGTCAAGGCTGCAGATGCTGCAGAGGTACAGTATTCAGTTGGTACTAAAAAACAATAAGTGACCTAATCCAATGTATGTTTTGACAGAAGCCATTTGCTCCAGGCACAGGGTTATATGCTTTAGTATTTCTAAGTAAAATTTTTAGTATTGCCAAACATAGTAGAAACTAGGTCTGTCTTTTGACATGGATTCTGTTGTGTCTTCAGACATGAATTGTAACATCCTACTTTCTGCTGACTTACAGACTTAAAGAAAAAAATTCTTAGAATTTTTATTTATTTTTTCAGTGTTGGCATCTTAACTGAAAGTAGTCAAATTGTACYGAGTTAAGTTCTTAGACTAAAAAACTGTGGTTAGGTGGCAACTTTAAACATTTGAATTTTGTCAAAAAAAATTAAATCCTACAACCCTTTTAAGAAGTTTAAATTCTGGAAGTGTTGAAAAGACCTAAGATTGCAATTTGGTAATTCTTTTTTTGTTTTCTCCATTGAAATCTGTTCTAAATCATGTTTTGAAAACATTYCCACAAGGGTGGTTCAGCTTTTGGAGGATTCTTCAGGTCCAGATTTAAACTTGCTCTGTTTTTGGAGTTGCTTTAGATAAATAAAACATATTCAGAATATTTTTAAAATGAGCCATATGCAATTTGGAATCCAGCCTTGCTGAACTATTGAAGGTGCTTTTTTTTTTCCACACTCTAAAGAAACCTGAACTTAAGCCTGATGTGGGATGTGATCTGGCCATATCTTTCAGGGAGACCACTATGAAAACATCATGTTTAGAACATGCAACACAATCTGTACTGATCCACTAGTACCTGACAGAATTTAAAKTGGTAAACTTGCATGCTGCAGGAGTGTTGTGGCTGCCGTATCTCTTACTTTGCTGCTAAACAGGATAAAAGTAGCTCACAGCAGCATTCAGTGGATATAAGTGGGAATTTCGTGGAATAACTCTCAAGAAATCCTTTTCATGACATGATGGTCCTGAACAAAGTGCTTGCTAATTCACTTTTAAAATAAAAATGTTGAGCACAGTTAAATGCTTACGAGTCTTTACAAATACATTAGTTCCTGATCTGTAGCTCTAGTGTTATTTTATTAGGTTGTATTTTCTTTTCTTAGCCTATTTTTCCTCCTTCTTCATAAGTCATAGTGATTTGTACAGGGATTTCTACTCTGCAGGTGATTTCCGATCTTCGTAAGAACTTGGATCTGTTGTCATGCGTTCTGCCCCTGCACACCCTTGGTTCCCAGAAGAAGCTTAAAAGCCAAGTCCAGGCCAGGTACTCAAGCATACTTACATGAACCTTCAAGGGTACAAGAGGGCTCCAGCTTTTCTCTGATCCATCTCTTAAGAACACCTAGTTACATGCTTAAACCTAATCTATCCCCATTCACCACTGGTTCTGACACCATTTCCTTCCTGCGTGGTGGTAATACAACACATTTGTCAATTCTTGTCCAGCTAATTTCCCCATTCATGTGGTTCCTTTTGAGCAGCTGCATTGCATTTGCATACGGTTATACAAGTCCATTTGCAGTAATTTTGCTGGTGGCTCATCTCTTTACGTTCCCTTCAGTACATTGTTAGCTGGTGCTGCTACCTCTGCTCCTAGGTTCTTCTGAAACTCTCTTCTGAAACTCCCTGTCCTTGCCAAAGTGTTCCTTCTAGAGAAGTATTGCTTTAAGTAGCTGCTGTGATGTTAGGGTGACTTGTTCCTTTTACTGCGGTAGTCACAATAACAGTCTCTTTTTTTGATTGTTTGCAGTTCTTCCATGAGCCAAGTAACCACCACCCAGAATTGTGTGAAGCTCCTTTTTGATGTAATCAAATTAGCTGTGAGATTTCAGAAAGATGTCTCTGAAGCTTGGGTCAAGGTCAGATGCACTCTTAGTCTTTTTTTTTGCCTTATGTAGTTGGATCCCTGGAAGCCTGAGCCTTTCCTTTAATCAAATATGATATCAAAAGACAAGTGTTAACCTGTTTTTTTCACTGCTACAGATTTCATTCTGTGTTCCAAATTAGCTATGCTTTTTTGGGAGTCTGCTTTCTTCCCCAGTTACTTCAAAGTGCTTTCAAGGCAGCTACTGGGCAGTATTAGCTTTACCCTACAGACCCCAAAACTTTAGGTGCAGGGTAAACCTGAGTTTACAGGTTTAGGGGAGAGTTTTTCTGAAAAAAAAAAATCTCATTTTTTCTACCTGCAAGACAGCAAAAATGTTGAGACTAAACTTGTGAAGTTTTTAAGACCCTTGAAAATGAATGTTGGCTGGCATTGTGCTAAATTTCAATTTTAAATGGCATTTCAATGTAAATCAGAAGACATCATGTCCTCAGGCTTTTATTACTCAGTGCCTTAGGTCCATTTTTCAAGCCTGATATTATTTGAGAATGTCCTCATTCAAGCTGAATGTTCATGCTCTTTCTTTGGGTGCTGGATTCTTTACTATTGGGCAAGACTTGGTTTTCTGTTTTGGATAGATGTTCTGTTGTACAGGAGAGAAGTATGTGAACAATATTTTTCTTGGTCTGCCTTTTCTGATTGGTCTTCAATGCCTCATTTTTGCTGTTTAACACTCATGGTTTGAAATGTAGCATTGTACACTAGTGTTAACAGTTTTCATGCTTTTTTTGCTCTTAGGCTATTGAGAACAACATGTCTGCGTCTGACCATAAGGTAATACTTCTGACTATGTACTTGTCTCTGGGAGTGTCCCCTTCTAATGGTGTTTGCGAAGGCTTTTTCCATGGTCACAGAGAGAATTTTATAGTTGGAGCAGAAACTGCCAGTGATGTTGCAAGGGTGGTTCTATGGCTATTAGGGTTATTTCTAGTGCAACAKCCATCTTTGGTAACTCTGAATTCATCCCTTCTAAAGCCCAAGGGACAGAATTATYCTACTTTGATTCTACCTTGTTTACTACTGATGTTTTCTACAGTTGTGACTATCAGAGGTGGCTTTTTGAGCTCTTGATTTTCTTCTTAGTTTTAATTTCAAAGTGTGTAGTTGTCTAGTGTGTTTAATGTCATTTCAGCATAATGATTGGTGATTATTTCCTCTGGAAAGGTTCTGGATCTGATAATTTTGCTCCTAATCCATTCTACAAACACCAAGAACAGGAAGCAAACAGAGAAAGTATTGAGGAACAAAATTCGACTTGGCTGTGTGCCAGAACAGCTGATGCAGAGTGCCTTCCAAAATCATTCCCTGGTCAGTGCTGAGATTCTACTTTGGGACTCTTTCTCAAAGATTTTGTCAGATGATCATTTAGCCCTGTACTGCGTTATATACACCTACTGCTGTAGTTACTCTTTTTGGTAACTGATAAATCTTCAAAAAGGCATGTCCTCTRTTGTAAGTGTGCTGTGGTTTTCTAGAGATGATCTTAGAACTGGACGGGCTTATTATTTTGATGCAAAAACTCTTGACCTTGATGTACTCCAGCTCAGGATCCTTACTTTGTGTTCCTCACATGATGCTCTGTCCCACAGTATTTTTAGAAGTTCATATGTTTGTTTACAATTTTTCAATACAATGTTTTCTAGGTCTAGATGTGTATGTGTATGGTATATTTTTGGGTAGTACTATGAGAAAACTGAAAGGCTCAATGAAGAAGGACAGACAGTGCTGTTTGTCAGGAGGTGGGTGGCAGATGAGAAACACTGAGTTATGGATTTAAAGTGAAATAATTAAACTACATTAATGCTTTAATTAAGCACTCTTATTCTGAATAAAAGTGGCTGTAATTCAGTTTTGGTTTAATTCTCCTCTAGAATAAGTTAAGATGAAGTAGATTAGGTCACTTTATATCTGAATAAGAGCTTACTCAAAGGAGCTCTGCGTGACAAAGCTCACTTGAAAAATTAACTTAGATTTTTCCTTAATATTTTGATATAATGGAACCCTCGTATTAAAATAAGGCCAAGAGACCGTCTGCCCCGAGGCTTTTATTTAGTGATGTGTTGTTGTAAAGCGACTTCCCTGGTGTCACCATAAGTGATACGCTATTGTGAGCTCTGCAGCATTGCAGATTGGGTTCTTAATCTGTAAATTCTTTCTGTGGACAAAGTTAGAGAAACTCATTCTAGTGTGCCCTATCAGCTCTTGTTGATCATTTCTGCTAGAGAGGACAGTCAGAAAATTCAGGAAAACACCTACTAAACTGGAGAAACACTTTCAGGATGAGATGTAGCACACTCTTTCTCTCAGAGCTAAGAGTGTTGAAAACAAGCAGCAATAATCCTTCATCTTTCATGTCTGTATTTCAGGTCATCAAAGATTTCTTTCCTTCAATTCTCACACTTGCTCAGATGTTCCTGCACTCTGCACACCCAGCCATGGTTTCCTTTGGCAGCTGCATGTATAAACAAGCATTTGCAGCCTTTGACTCTTACTGTCAGCAGGTATGGTGGGATGGATAGCATCTGTTTTATCTGTGTTTGTTTGCAGTTTATCCTAGAACATATGACACGGTCCTTTGGGCGGAGAGGACTTGAGGCAGGAGGGAGGTTTTGCAGAGCTGTGGAAAAGTCCAAACAAGTTGAGGAAGAATCACAGCAAGGCTCTGGTAGCTAACAACTCAAGCACAGAGACTGCTGAGAGAAGCAGGGAGCAAACAGACTGGCCTCAGAGATGGGGGAAAGAAAAGTACTTAAGGTGCAGTGGGGACCGTGCTGGCTTTGTTGTAATTCAGAAAGCAATCAAGATGTCTGAGATGTAGCTTGGAAGCCTGGACTTGCCCACAGGGGTCGCAGTGAGCAGAGATGTGTTCTTGAGTTCTTATTTTTGTTGTATTACCTAGTTACTTTGAGGCTCTCCTATTTAAAAAAGCCATTATTGTAGTTCATATTGAAACTTTTTATCATTTTCCATGGAGAAGTTACTGTAATGAAAACATTGAGACAGATTCCTCTTAGAACTCTGACCAACTTGCAGTCCTTTCACATACTCTTCAAAATAATCACAGACTTAACTCTTGGAGTTCCCAATGACAGACTGATATTAGAAAACTTGAGGACTGAAGACACTGTACAGAGGCTTCAAAAAAAAATTTTGCATAGTATGATTACAATCAAGACTTTTTCCAACATGGCATCTGTACTAGTTGCTATAGCAAACTTAAACAAAAACCGATTGAGAAAAACCTGAGACACGAAAGAACGCTGTCATCAGTACATCTGCAGCAAGCTAGTGAGTCTAGTAATAACACTGTATTGGGACCTACAAAAGAGAATGGCTGTATTAGCAATACTGACAGTCTTTAATGAGTGACATATAAAGACTCAATACCACAGAGAATAGATGGGAGAGGATAGCGATCCCTGTCCAGAAGTTAGCTGAAGTGAGACCATAAAAGATTTATGAAACAAAAATGTCAGTTTTGAACTGCTGTTGGTAAAGAGAGTTGAGACATTTGAAGCTGCTGTAGTTAGAGCAGTGATCCTTGGTAAGGTGCAACATTCTACATGCCTAAGAAAGCTAGATGGATTTTTATCATCTTATGTGATGGTCACAGTAATGGTAGCAAAGAGCTACCATTTGCAGGAACATCAGCAAGTAGGCAGGAAAAAACTGATGAAGAGAAGCTTCATGGAAGTGGCCAGTTTTGGAAAGGGAATGAAATAGAGACTCGAGAGGAAAGCCAGTATTGTGGATATTAGGACTTACTGTGCTGTGAACTGAGAAGGGAGTTAGAATAACATGGTTCAGTTTTGATATGATTATCTGTACCCGATCTATTTATTTTATATAAGCAAAACAGACACCTTTTCTTGATGTTTCACTATGTTGTTTTTTTTTTCCCTCAGGAAGTTGTGAGTGCTTTGGTGACTCATGTGTGCAGTGGAAATGAGGCAGAAGTGGATATTTCTCTGGATGTGCTCACTGATCTGGTGATTCTACATCCATCCCTGCTGATGCGGTATGCCACCTTCGTGAAGGTAATGTATCTTTTCTGGGGGCAGACAGCATTTCAGGACCCTTGTACTACTCTGTGCCAGATCTAGAACAGATCTGACAGATCTGCACTTCCTAGAAACAGAGCGAATGGAACAATCATTATAAAGCTAACTGTTCTGAAAAATGAAGTGATCAAAAGGAGAAAGTGTCTGCTATGAATGGGTGTGCTGTTAGATAGATCTGTGTGATTTTTTTTTGAGAGGAAGAAATGAAATAGAAGAAGAGAAAAGATTGGAAAATACCTAAAATCATAGATATGTAGTGAAACCTATGATAGAAGGAAAATGATTTTTAGGTTTGTCTTTATTAAGACAGCTATGTAATCAGGTATTTCAAATACCTGACAAAAACCCATCTTCCCTTGTCTTCCCTGCTGCCTCCTCTGCTATGTTGAAAGATTGACAATACTTTTGAATTGTAAAACAAAGCTTATGGTGGGGACAGGAAAGGACTCATGCCCTRAAACTGAAATGGGGAGAAAAATTTGGGTTTTTGACTCGTAAGAATAGCCAAGTAGAGTCAGGCCTGCCAAACAGTTCGTTTCCAAAAATAGTAAAAAGTGAGGGGAGAGCAAAACAGCAGTGCAAGGACATAGTGATACTTTCCTTGAACGCTCTCCCATCTGTGATGATTTGTAGTTTAAGGATATCCTGTATTTAAGAGCCCTTGATGGATATGAGTACGTGTATTCCCTGCTACCTCCTTGACTTTGGGCTTTTTTTGAGCCCATACRGTGGCAGGGGATTATGCAGTTAAAGTATACACTGTGTGAAAGCTACATGCTTTTTGCATGTTTAGATGGTTGATTTTTAAATGTAAATTGCTTGGTTCAACACATGTTAAAAGACGTTCAAGTCTGCCATAAGAAATTACATGCAATCTGTTGCATTTTCGATCTGTAAAGTAAGGGAGAAATAGGACTCTAGGCAGAGGGAGGATGAGGTAAGGACTGAGATTTGAAAGTAGTTCTTGAAAGAAGCAGCCCTCAAACTCCTCTTAGTTGAATGCATTGTGRAAAATGTGAACAGGGGAGCACCTGCTCACAGCAGTCCACTGAGATCATCCGATCTTCCTCCTRACCTTGTTTGCACATTCTTGTGCTGGTAGATCTTCTATGGTCACAGTTTCTAGGGGCCAAATGTTGATGCACTAGCAAAGCTTTTATGTGAAACATATTAATCGATGCTTTGGCAAGACCTTAAGGTCAAGCTACGTATCATGTTTGACATGCATATTGGAGGTGGTTGAGACACTTGAGCCAGTTACCTGCAAAAAGATCTGTAGAGCTGCAGATACCTGGCTTACACAGGGCTGGAGTGTCTTCAACAGAGAGTGAATATGCAGATTTTAGCAGGAATCATCTTCCCACGCTACTGTTTTTCGATCTTAAAGCTGGATGAWTTTTCTTGAGGGTAGCAAAGAGAGTTATCTAATCCTGCTGTCATCCTTGTCAAACTCAATGCCTCATTCTGAACTGTTCTTAAGGATTGGCAAGTAGGAGGAGAAAAATAATTAATGTTAGCAAAATACCAGGCTGGTGGCAGAAAAGCTAGCATTGTTCTGGGAAACAATGGAATTATTTTCTCTGAAACACTGCACAAATGGTTAGAGGCTTGGCCATTACAGGGCTTGTCATGGAAGTATTAGCAAAATAAGTCATGTTCGTTTTGTCAAATACTTTGAACTCTGGGACCAAACCTGTAATAGAAGCTAAATAGATGTCAGTAGATGGATTGGAGCACTCTCAAAATGCTTGTGGTAGCCTGTATATTCTTCTCATTCAGCCTCTGAAACAATAAGCTGCTGTAATTGAGGCCAGAGCAATAGTTTTGCATGTATGTTTGTTTAACTTTACCTTTTTTGTACGTGCAAGAAAAAGCTACATTCAGTTAATCAACTTCTCTGTGATTTACAGTAGGTATATTGTTGGGACTCTGGGAATGGCTTCTTGAAGTATTTAAGCTAGTTTGTGGTTTCTCTCTTACAGACCATTTTAGACTCTACACAAAAACTGAATCCATGCCAGATCCGCAAGCTTTTCTACATTCTCAGCATGCTAGCATTCAGCCAGAGACAAGATGGAAGCTATATTCAGGTGAGCAGAGATGTAGGAGGAAGGAGTTTAGACTGTGTGTGATCAGATAAAACTGTTTTGGAGCTCTTTTTTTCTTTTCTTTTTTTTCTTTTTTTCTCCACGGTGAAAATGTCTGGGTTTAAAATCTTCCTACTTGTTGTGGGTATTCTTGTGCACACTTTCTTGAGACCACAAAGGAAAAATTTTCAGTATCTTGGAAAGTGTGCTGTTGTTTCTCCTCTCTTCCTTCCTAATCTGTGGCACATAAAACACAACATGCCTGCAGTGATTTCAGATCTTCTCACTGGAACTCTACTGCCCAGGTTTTTCAGCAGTCTGGTAGGCTTGACTCCTTGTTGAACTCTTCCCTTCTGACTTTGCCCCAAATGTTTCTTTCCTGTATGTGACTTGTAATAATTACCTTGGCAATATGCAAGGCGAAGTGTCCTGCTCATCACTTGCTCGAGTTGTGGAAAGAATGGGCAGGAATGTAAGCTCTAGAGTTTATTCTGTGCTGAGAGTTTGTGATTGTGGATTGTGATTGTGGAGATCCAGAGATGGGCACTTTAACACTGTCCTCAGTGGTACCAAAGACTCCAGGCCTAGGTCTCCAAAAAAAAAAAAAAAAAAATCAGTATCCTGGAAACTGTCTTCCTCTTTGCCTTCTCTTAACTGTGCTTCTAAAGCCAATGCCTTTTGGGTGCCAGAATCACTCCAGGCAGATGAGGCATTTGTCCTAGCGCTGCACATGTCATTCCAGAAGCATCTTGTTTAGCAGACATCAAGAAAAGATGGCATAGCCATCCTTTCCTCTGCTACCAGTTTGATCACCTGTCTTGTTGCCACTGGTTGTGTAACATATCTCCAACATCCATCTCCTCTGCCTCAAGACCACTATCCAATTAGAGCTAATGCTAACTCCTTTTCAGGAATTCTAAAGTATCTGAGTATCTTTTTACAGACCAGTCTCCTCCCTTGCCAGACTGTTTAGGCCATTGTTGGGACTGATGTTCTGGGACTTACTGATAGGGATAGCTAATAAGCATCAATGTAGCCAGGGCAGGTTTGATTCCATGACATTTTTCAAAGGCCTGTGAGATCTTTGCCTCTCCTATGAAGCGGCTTCTGAGTTTACTCACATGCTGTCTTGCAGTTTGAGAATGCTCCTCCTCATGACAGGGTTGCTGAATTGTTCTCCTCTTCAGACTGCTGTTCTTCTTCAGCAGTTGCTGCTTAAGCTAGCCACAGGACTGTAGCTATTTGGCTATATTAAGCAGGTTTTCTGCTCAGTGCATTTCTTGTTCCATCCTTGCTTCTAATACTTTGAAGTATTATGAACATTACATATCTGGAAAATGAGCTCTTTCTTGGCTTYGGTCAGGGCCCACTTGGTAGCCCTCTCCCATTGCTGTCTAGTTTTGCCTTTTTTCACCTCTAATTTGTAAGTTTAAGGGATCAGACAGAACACATCAGAGAGGCTCTTCTGGACCATCTTGGTGGCTGTTCCATGTGAGCCTGTGGTTACCTGTTCTCTCCTCATCTCTCCAAAAAGGGAGCCTTTCTTGATTATCATTCATCTGCTAGCAGTGTGGGTGCACTCTGGATTTCTGAGGCTAATCTGCCACATATTTCTGTGCTTGCCTTTAGTCTTTTCAGAAATATTAGACTTCTCCACATTCAGAAGAGCAGTCTCCCAACTTTCTGGAAGCATCATACTTCTAGGGCCAAGTATTCTTCATGCTATCAGTGTCAGGAGACCTCTTAGTCTATCATTAGTGTTCCGGCTGTTTATGT
The DNA here is from genome assembly GCF_003343005.1 of Rhea americana. Taxonomy (NCBI): domain Eukaryota; kingdom Metazoa; phylum Chordata; class Aves; order Rheiformes; family Rheidae; genus Rhea; species Rhea americana. The sequence goes on from NW_028186611.1 coordinate 241,380, forward strand.
CTATTTTGGGAAAGTGCAATTGATTAACCACTTTGGCACAACTGTTACTTGTAGAGCATACTGCACTGACACTTGCCATGGCCTTGCAGAGCTGCTTCAGAGAAGCTTTTACAGTCATACAGTTATGTTTACTCACACAAAAGACAAAGGTGGCAGCCATGAGGAGTATCTCAATCCCAGTATCTGGTGTGCTGCTACCTGGGGATATCTTTGGACTGTCACCAAAACCTGCTCCTTCCCTGAGCCTCCTGGAGCTGACACTGTTTTACAGGGCAACTCTGGAGCTGCTCTTGGTGTGTGAAGGGCCTTAAGACCATATACCAATTTTTTTTTGTTCCACATGGATGAAGTCTGAATCAACTACATGCTCTGTGTATTAATTAGGACAAAGTCAAAGCAAGCCATTTTTAATACTGTTTGCAGTCTTATCTAGAGTTGTGAGCAGTATTTTCATGATAAAGGGTGTCACTGCATGTTCTTTCCTTTTATTGGAATTACAGCTTTGTAAACAATCTTGCAACCTTTGGAGAGGACATTAAGTGATGATGCTGATAGCACTGTCACTGATGCACGTAAATGCCTGTGTGATGACTGTTTGTGTCTTTCTCTTTAGGATGACATGCACATGGTGATCAGGAAATGGCTCTCCAGCACTGTCCCTAACCATAAACAAATGGGGATTATTGGTGCTGTTACCATGATAGGCAGTATGGCACTAAAAAGGTGAGAGAGAATGTAGAAAACCTGAATTTAACATGCTTTAAGACCAAGCTTGGTGAGGAGGGACAAAGAGAGTGGGGCATTGCCTTTTAGCGTAGGCAGATCTTGGTCAAATCCAATAATATAAAAGTCTTTTCTGCAAATTGCAATGTTTTGTGCTGCAGCTTTTTTAATACTGCTCTCCTGCTACTAATTTTGAAGGCATTCTGAATTTCTTGTTAATGCTTATTCGTGGATGTCTTGACTGGCACCAGCAATGCCGGTCAGTTCTGTTACAGTTCCAGTAAGTTCTATTACTTAGAAAAAAGTTTGGACACTATGATGCACTGAATGCAAATTAGTTTCTAACACTTAGGCTGTATAGTTTAATGTCCTCCGTATTTGAATATAGGGAAATCTCAAACAGAAGTGAGAAGAAAGATTGTTGCTGCTGTACTGGACATTGGCATGACAATTTCTGAAGTATTCTGTAAATCATTGACAAGTAATATTGATAAACCAGGCAAGCTGTGACAATGATTAAAGCACTTGGAACAGAAAGATTTGACCAGAGTTGGAAAAACTTGCTTAACTTGCTCCTTTTGCACTTCTTTATAAAATGCTTTTACTGTTTATTACATGGAGAGAAAAGCTTATCTTAGCTCCAGCTCCACTCAGTGGACTTCTTGATAACTGCTTCCATAGCAGTGACATCAGATTTGCTAATTCAGAGGCACCAGTTTAAGTCTCAGAGTTCAAGAAGCAATTTAGAAAATCCTAAAATGTAGACTACAGGCAGAAAAAAAAAAGAGTGCCTCAAGGCACCTTCAGTGGCAGGTAATTTGCTGGATAAAATATGCACAGATAATCCCAGCTGGTGGAGTGTGTTCTGTGCTTCAAGAAAAAGGAGAAACTCTATCTGATCTGTGGAGAAATTCCTTCCGAACTCCCCAGTCTGATCCAAGCATGTGGGGAAAATTTGTCTGCTGGCCCTTGAGAAAGATCTTTGCAGCACATTGAATCTGGGTGTACTTTACTCAGCATTCTCTCTGATTTCTTAGAAGCATATTGGAGGAGACAGACTCAAAAGCCAAATTATCAGAGGAAAAACTACCCTTCTGAATCCTGCGAGTAAGCAACAGGAATTTGAGTAGTTGTCCAAATGTACACTTGCAGATATTAGAAACAGACCGATGGTAAGGTGAGGTACTTTGGCCTTTGGAGGAAGTGATGACTAGAGGACTAAGGTTTTCATAGGTTCCAACAGATTGCGAAAATAAACCCACGAATCTTGTCCTGAAAGAGCTAAACAGCAGCAAGTCTTTCCTTAATAATGTTCCAAAGTGCATCTTTTTCATATGTAATTCTTCAATTTCTGGAGAGGGAACCCTGTCTGTATGAGTGCATTTTGCTCTTAGTGTTATAAAGCAAAAAAAAGGATTATTGATTGCTTTCAGAAATGAAGGAGATGGTTCACTGGAGAGATCAGAGCTGAACAATGAGCGTGATGGGCAGGTGAGTGCCAATAACGGGTACATGCTGCAGGCAGTGTGGGAGAAAGGGCAGATACAGAGATTTGACTGGAGGCACAGCCTTGGCAAAGAAATACAGATCTGTTGGGAGTTATATCTAGTAGGCCTAGGATTGTTGCATGTTAMTGCAGAGCCAAGAATCTGTGAAAAATGGCCTTAGAGAAGCAAGGGCTTGTATTTAGATAGGACTCACTGGTCTTGCCAGCCCAGGACAAACAGTACTGCAAACATCTAGTGAAAGTCTCCTGCCCAGACTTCATTTTAAATATAAATGAGAGAAACAGGATAATTTGGCTCGGTAAGTGAAAGACAATTTTTGCCTTTTCCAGAGCTTGGCAGCAGTGCATTTCAGGTCATCCAGAGAAACCGCTTTCATGGTATAGGATTGGCCTAGCCTGCTTTTTCCTTAATTCTGTTAGAACCATCTTCTAAGGCCGGTACCCTATTTAAGGGTGGCTCTGGGTAGACTTCTGTATGTTATTCCATAGTGGAGCATGGCCAGTCCTTAAAAGGCAAATATTACTTGTTAAAACTGAGTCTCTGTAAGACGTGACACCATGGGCTGAAGCTCTCAGACATCCTCAGGATAAAGGGTAGGGAATCAAGGTAAAAGCTTCAGTATATCCAAGTATTGTACTCGTCTGTGTAGGCTGCTCTTTCTCTTTCAGCTTTCCACCTTGTTGGACCTTGTGGGCTTCTGCTGTGAGCAAACACCAGAGGCCTTGGCTTTGTACTATGATGAACTTGCCAACTTGATTGAGAAGCAGAGAGGGAATTTGGACCTGCAGCTCCTGGTATGGTTAGAGTGGTTTGAACCTAATCATTTAAACGAATTCTTCAGAAACATGCAGTTTTTCAAGTGTTACTAGGATGGGGTCAATCTGAGGATTTCACTCCAGTCCGAGAACTTTTTGTTGTAGGAACGTTTGAGAGTCCTGTAAGAGACTGCTTAGATACAAAATCYTCTTTCAACTCTTTTTTGGTTTGTTTGTTTGTGGTTTTTTTGTTGTTTTTTTGTTGCTGTTTTTGTTTTTTGATTCTGGCAGATATGCTCCTTTCCCACTGTGCTTTAATGATTTCATTCATATTCACTTTTACATGATAGCAGGAAGGAGGGAACCTTTTAAAGGAAATTAAATGACATTTTAGAGCATGCAGTTGAGGATCATAGATAAAGGTAAACTTGAAACAACTTTCAGCTTAGTATTGAAATTGGCTTTCTGTCAGACAGTTAAGACTATCTGATGTCTAAGGACTTGGAGGAGCCACGGTGAGGAATTATGGCAATAGGAAGAAATTTGCAGAGGCCACTGGGCATCTCTTCTTCCTAGGAATTCTCTTGCATGTGTGCTGTGCCTACCAGAAAAGTAGAAAGTCATCTTGGGGCTTAGGAGAGCATGGGAATTGTAGAATTGATMTCTCTCTGTGGCATCAGGCTTTGTAGTGGCACAGCGCAGTTTACACTGCTGGTTACAGAGAGCAGGAAGTATATTTTAGTATGAGGGAAGGTGACTAGGGAGTTGAGAAATGCTGACAATCACTCAAAGTAGCTCCACACCTGAGGCTAGAAATGCAAGTCCCCTGAAATGCAACTGGTGCGGAGCAGACCTTTTTTGGTCTCTTCGTAATTTGTTTGTCCAGACTTTGTCACACCCATTAATATATCGTTGCTAACAATGTAAGTGTGTGAAGTACGTGGGACACATGAAACAAAACTTTGCTAATGCTTTATAGTTTTTCACCCTGATGATCAGTTCTTAGGATAGAGAACTTTCCATAGCTGGTTTCTTCTTTCAGCTGGCTCCTCTGCCTCCCTGTTGCATTGGGGAGCTCACAAGCAAGCCCTCCTCTGAAGAGCATGGAAAATATTGGTTGTGCATACTTGATAACGTTTCCTGGTTTTGCTTCTAAAGGGCAGGCCCTGGTTCTCCTTGCAGTTGTGGACTTCACTGCTGTGGTTGTTCCAGGGCACATTTGCTTGGCCTTATCTTCTGCATTTTCCAGCAGTGCTGTTGCAGTTTTCTTCACTGAGCCCCTTTGTTGAGCAGTTTTTTCCTCTCTTAATAGGACCAGTTTGGGAAGAGTTTGGTAGAGGACTTTCCCAGTGACTTTGTGGTGGATCTCAACCCCACAGTGGATGGGTATGCTAAACACAGGCTCAGTATTAGTAATGTTTCTGTTATCAAGAACTGTGTTTGTCAACATGATGATCCCCTCAAATAATTTTGTTTTCTTTCCCTGCAGTATGTTCTTGTTCCCATTGAAGTCTTTGTATAATCTGGATGAAGATGAAAGTCAGGGAGCAATTGCTATTAACCTCTTACCATTGGTGTCACAGAGTGAGCTTGGCAAGGTCAATGATGGAGTGAGTAACCCAAGTAAAAGGTACTTTGACACTTGTACTTTGCAGTTGTTTCATAGTTAAAGAAGTTAGGTTTTCATTTGGTGCAGTGCACTGTGCACAATCCTGCCTGCCAAAATGCCTGATTAGGACCAGGGTGGAGAAGTTGTTTCCTGTGTTCTTGTCCTTTTTCTGTTGTTAGACATGTCCAGGTAGGTCTAGAGGTATAAGCTTGTTATTGAGAACTGACAGACTGTTCTGTCTCAGGCTGTCTAGATGATCTTGAGTAAATAATATTGGGTCTCAGCCTCCTGTTCCATCTGTCAAATATGACAAATATTTCCTATTTGTCAAATAGCTCTTTCTTCTATTGTTAGTGAAATACTGGGGACCATACTCATACCCCATACACTGGGGATAGGCAACTCTGAGCTGGCAAAATTCGTTTTTGACCAATGATTCTCAAGCACAGTCACCAAAGACTTAGCGTGTGTCGGTGGCACATGATTTGGGCAGAGAGGAATCTCATGAGGTTCAACAAGGGCAAGTGCAGGGTCTTGCAGGGTGCACTATGGGCTAGGGGCTGACCTGCTGGAAAGCAGCTCTGCAGTGAAGGACCTGGGAGTTTTGGTGGACAACAAGCTGATCATGAGCCAGCAATATGTTCTCATGGCCAAGAAGGCGAATGGTATCATGGGGTGTATTAGGAAGAGTGTTGTCAGCAGGTCAAGGGAGGTGATCCTTCTATTCTACTCAGCACTGGTGAGGACATATCTGTAGTGCTGTGTCCACTTCTGGGCTCCACAGTACAAGAAAGACGTGAACCTGCTGGAGCGAGTCCAACAAATGCCACAAAGATGATGAAGGACTTGGAGCTTCTGTCTTATGAGGAGAGGGTGAGGGAGCTGGGACAGTTTAGCCTAGAGAAGAGGAGGCTCAGGGGGAATCTTACAAATGTTTATAAATATATGATGGGAGGATGTAAAGAAGATGGAGTCAGATTCTTCTCAGTGGTGCCCAGTGATGGGACAGGAGGCAATGGGTGCAAATTGAAACAGGAAATTCCATCTGAATGTAAGAAAACACTTCTTCGCTGTGAGGATGACTGAACACTGGAACAGATTGCCCAGAGAGGTTGTTGGGTCTCCATCCTTAGAGTTATTCAAAAGCCAACTGGACACAGTCCTAGGCAACCTGCTGTAGGTGACTGAGCAGGAGGGCTGGACCAGATGATCACCAGAGGTCCTTCCAACCCCAACTATTCTGTGACTCGTTCTCACCCTTCAGTTGCACCTGGACTGTACTCCTGATCACAACCACAAACATGTGGCAACAAGTGAAATTTGACTGAGAAACAAAGACTTGGTGGGTGGGAGATAAAGTAAGAGGCATCTAAGAAATAGAAACATCTAATGAAACCATAGGGTATCAAAGTTTAAAAAAAATAGGAGAATTTTTTTAACCGACACTTTAACATCCTGCAGGACTGAGATTTTAGATGTGCTTGAAAAAAAGACATCACTATTTTGTATAAATATCAAGCAAATATAGCCACTTTATTTGCTTCTGTGGAAAAATATTAATTTTCCTCACTCAGAATGTGAGCAGCAGGATGCTGGAAAATGTTAAAGGAAGTTACTGTCTTTTGTGTAATTTTGTATACTTCGATTTCTATGAGAAACAAATCTGACCTCATTTTTGGTTAAGTGTAACACTTTTCCAAGTAATTGATGATCATAAACTTTTTTTTTTTTTCTTTGTCTATTGGGAGCAAAGCCAAGAAAAACAATTCCAGTGTGGTGTATTTCTGCTGTGCAACGCTGAGACTTCTGTAAAACAAAGTAGAAAGCATAGAAAAGGCAGTGTAGAAGGGCAAGGCACACAGGGATAAGTGATGGGTGTCCTGAATATATGTGAAAACATACAACCTGCTCCACTYCTGTTTTTTTTCCAGGGTAATATCGCCAATATGTCTGTCGCCCTCTTTCCGATTGCTGAGACTCTACACTGGAGAGCAAAACAATGGGAGCCTGGAGGAGATTGATGCCTTGTTAGGTATGGAAAATGGACTTTTAGCAAAGCCCATCTGGCTGACTTGTTCTTGTCACAGATCTGCAAAGACTTCCTGCAGTCATGGAAAAAGGTGTTCGATTTGTGAGGGAGGCTTAGGCACTCTGTTGCCTACAAAGCAGAGGGGAGGCAAAGGAGACAACTGCTCTCTCTGGAGATAGTGACTGGGTTTATTCTGAATGATTATTGGCATTGATACAGACACTAAGAAGATGCACTGTCCATACAAAGACCAAAAGATCAGAGTATGGGGAAGCAAAACCACTCCAACGCATCCTCTTCCTGCTCTTCCCCAGGTTGCCCCCTCTATCTGACTGACTTGGAGGTTGAAGGGAAGCTGGATTCTCTCTCCAAGCAGGAAAGGGAATTTCTGTGCTCACTTCTGTTCTATGCTCTCAACTGGTTCCGTGAGGTGAGTAGAGTTGGTTTGGAGTCTCRTCTGCAGATTTTGGAGCAGCACTGAGGAGTAGCATTTAGAAACCTTAGCTTTGGACTTCAAAGGTGCAGTTCTTATTGAGGAAGAGTCTTTGGGAATCTCTTCCAGCAAGATCTTGGTGCTCTCTCCACCTTCTCTTTGCTACCATTTAACCTGTATGCTGCTGCTAGCAGCAACTGTGCTGTTCTTGGGCAGTCTCAAAGCACTGCCTTGCCGATGTTTTCTGCTGCTGCTTAGCTGCAAACTGTACACTGTGATTCATTTGAGTATATGAAAATGAATTTCAATGCTGCAGGCAGGATCTCATAAACCCCAACTATATCTCAACTATGAGGTGAGTGGAAGCCCCAGTAGGAGAGTGAGGGAGAGTGAGGCATCAGAAAGAGAGGCTAGTCTCTCCCTAATGCATTAGCAGAAGAGTAGCCATCAGGTCTAAAGATGAGATTATTCCACTCTACTTAGCACGTGTGAGACATCATCTGCAGTACTGTGTCCAGTTTGGGGCTCCCCTTGATATACTGGAGTGAGTTCAGCAGAAGCTGCCAAGATGAGGAGGAGCTGGACCATATGAGATGAGGAGAGACTAGAAAAACTGGGTTTATGGGAAGGTGAGAACATACTGTGGTCTTCTACTGTGGTCTCCTACTACCTAATAGGAGTGTATAGAGAAGATGGAGCCAGATTCTTCCCAGAGTTGTGCAGCAAAAGGACAAGTGGTGACAATCATGATTTGAAAGGGGGGAAATCCTGACCAGATAAAAAGAAAAACTTTCATCATAAGGGTGGTCAAATACTGGAACAGGGTTGTACTCCACTTCTGCAGAAGTTGAGATTTCCRTCCTTGGAGATGTTCAGTGCTGAACTGCCAAAGGTCCTAAGCAAGCTGTTCTAGATGACTCTACTTTGAGCAGGGTRTTGGACTAGAGGCCTGCAGAGGTCCCTTCCAGACTAAATTCTTCTGTGATTCTGTGCTTTGTTTTTTACCTCTCTGAACTTATAAAACACTGAATAGCAGTGACTTCAGGCAGATTTGGACCATGTATTTGCTAACATCAGAGACCAGTTGGTATGTTCCTTGCTAGGATTATTCTGAGTATATGAGCACTGTCAGAGAGCCAGCTATGTTGGTGCAGTTCTACATCCTAGTCCCCCCTGCTCTTCTCATGAGACTGCCTCTCTCTTGGCAGACTGGGAAGCTGAGGAGTCACCATTGCCACAAGTAGCAGTACAAAATTATCAACATGCACTGTAAAGGAGAGCTTGGCTGGTACAACTAGACACTCTCCATTTTCAGGGGAGCCAGTGACTATTAACAGTTCTGCCTTTTTCCTAAATGCAGGAAGGTGTTCACAGATGTAGGCTTCCGCAAGTTCTGTCCCTCTAAAACTTGTTCCTTCTGGACATCACATTTTTACTCCTGTGCAACTTCTGAGCCATACCCAGAAATGTTCTTCTAGGAAGATGTCTGTTTCTTATTACTGTAGAAAACCCTCTCTCTAGAGTTAAAAAAAAAAACCAGCTGTCTGCTAGTTCCTCTTCTTTTGTTAAAACTTGACTTGTAGGTTTTGCCCTATTGCTCCCCATAGATGGTATCCATTATGTCCATATTACCTTCTCCTCGGCTTCTGAAGAGCTTTTTTCATGCAGTCTGAGTCGAGTCACACAGGCCACTTGTACTAAATATTGTGTGCTTATTCGGCATTTGAGGATGTTAATCTGAAAACAAAAAGTAGTAAAAAGGAGTAGAAATCTCTCTTATTGGTAGTAGGTTTGGTTTGTGTCTRTAGGTTGTAAATGCCTTCTGCAAGCAACAGGATGCTGAGATGAAGGGGAAAGTTTTGATTCGTCTACAGAACATCACAGAGTTGCAGAATGTGCTGGGAAAATGCTTAGCAGGTGAGTTGGTTCCAAAACACAGATTCAGCATGAAGCAAATATGCGATTGACTGCAGTTGAGTTACACAGTCTGTTGTGAAGAATTTGTATGTGAATGTATGTTCTGCATCTGCCCCAGCTGCAAAGAGAAAGGTATTGACTAAAACATCAGTGAAAGAAGTATATGCTGCATGTTTGCAGCGRCCCAAGAGTTCATGCAGCAATAGCTACTATTTTCAGTTCGTCTGAGTCCAGACTGCCCTTCTTAAGTCCTCAAAAACATCTGAGTATGTACTTTCAGTTCCTCTTCAACTGTTCCAATACAGGCTTAACAGAATCTGCTTGAACATGGTGGATACTGGAATAAACCAGCCTCTATCCTAAAGAAACAGCATGTTTCCCTGGTATTCAAGTTGTAACAAGCTTTCCATTATGATCTGTGTTTGTAAATCAACAGATAAACTCCATCCTAGATAGAGAGCAGCATCAACACCTTTAAATTGCTCCAGTAGCACTACAGGGGCAGCAAGGAAAGGACTCAGATGTGGCAGAGCTTTTTTAGCATCACTAACATGGACAAATGTCCAAAGACAGCCCAACTTTTGTTATCTTCCCTGACCAGTGGAATGAAAAGAATTATAATTCCAGGGTAGTGTGCAAATATGGTGAGGGTGATTGGAGCCAAATGCACCAGAACATAAGAGCAGGGGGACATTCACCAGGACAGTGAGGTATGGGGTACTTCCTCTGGATACATACCTTGCTGATATTTTGTTAYTTAGGAAATGAACTAACCAATTTTCTACATTTGGGCTCTTTCAGCAACCCCTGGCTATGTTCCACCACCAGCTACTTTTGATTCTGAAGCCCTGGAGGCGGTACCATCCATCAGTGCTGTTGGTCCAGTGAAGAAAAAAAATGGTAAAGAAAGCTTGAAATGTTTAAGCAAATAGATGTAACATGAGGCTTAACTGGACATGTTGCACTGCAGCCATTGCACCTGTGTGTGTGAAAAGCACAGAATTCCTGGTATGGATATCTAGTTTGTTATTTTATCTGCAACAAAGGTGGGGATATTAAAAAAAAAAAAAAAAAGTCCTACCCCAGGTAGGTGATAGTCCATCTTCTTGGGGGAGATGATGGTTAACATCCAATATTTACAACCCATGGCCTTTGCTGACTGTTTTCACCTGCCAAAGTATTTGCTACAGTAGTAAGTTGTTCTGCCTTTGAGGGGTTTGTGCACTTTGTGGTACTGAGATTGTGGCTTGAGCTGCTTGCCAGTCTCTGTCCTTTGGGTTRTACCTAGCTGATCTCTTAGGAACATTGTCGTGGCTCTACTGTACAAGAAAATGTCTCTTTCATCCTTTCCTGTTTCCAGCTCCCACAGAGAAGAAACAGACCTTGCCTTTCAGGATTTTAAGCTGAATTCCTGAAGATTTGGTTTGTTCTTTCTATCTTCAGTTCTGCCTCTAATTTAGATTAACATTGACTGGAAAAGTGCCTGTGTTTTAGCCAAGTTGGACCTACTTAGGGCTTCAAAACTTTACGTTCTATTCAATGAAAACAACCGGACGGATGACACAGATTGGAGAGCCCTTTTCTCCTGTGCTTTCTCTTWTGCCAAACACGTTCTGTAGGGACTGAACCTGTCACGTAGGAGTTTTGAATACAATAGGAGATTTATGGCTATGCTCTGTGGAAAACAAGAGCATCCATTGTTTCAGATATTTTATTTTGAAAGAGGGAAAGGAAGTGCTCAGACAGGTAAGCCCAGGCCAGACCTTTGCAAGCAATTCCTGAGCTCAGTTTAATTAGCTACAAAAATCAGTAAGTGTTATGACTGTGGGTGAAGCCTTGAGAAAATATAGGTGTAACACCAACCTCTCCCCTCTTCTAGGTGTGCAGCATCTCATTGTGTTTGAGCCAAATGTGATAGTTCTTGCCATCATATACAGAGAGGTTCCCCTCTTCTCCCCACACCTCCACTCTGTTGCCTGATTTCCTGTCCCTCATGTTGGTTCTGGTGGTCACCTGATGACACAGTAAGCCACTTTGGCTTTTTACTTTCTGCTAGGTTGGTTAGTTTTTCACTTGTTGTCTCTGCCTAACCAGTGATCAGACTGCCTAAGTCAGTGCAAGTACAAGTGTTGGGAGTATGTGGCTCGGAGCATAAGAAGGAGATAGAAGGAGAAGGGGGGCTGCCACAGGGCTGGTAGATCAGCTCAAGCCTCATCATGAAATTTAGCCTGAAATGATTCCTCCGAGGAGAGGGAGCAAGAACTACCTCATCAGTGCAGCAATTGTAAAATGGCAGATGAAGGCATATACCAAATTTTATGGTTGTTGGAGATTTCCTTGAGCACTCCCTTTTTCAATTTGCTTATGAAGAAGTTGGGTAAAAAAAACAATTCCTGAAGGACTACCCTTGCTGACTCCATCAGAAAAGTGCCCATTAAGCCCTACCCTTTGCTGCTTCCCCTCTAACAAGCTTTGAGTCCATGAGAGTACCTTTTTTTCCTGTCCCATCCCAACTCARTTCTTTAGTAGCTTTTTGGTACAAAACCTTGTTAAAGATTTTTGAATCTCTTCTGCCTGCTGGATCTCCCTTATTCATATGCTGTCAACATCCTTGTAGAGCTCTGACAGGCTAGTGAGGCAGGCTTTTCCTCTGCAGTAACCCTGCTAACTCTTTTCCAACAGACTATTTTTCTGCATGCTCAGTGATTTTATTACTGTAGCCAACTTAGCCATTTTCCTAGGGGTCTAAATCAACTCAATGGTCTCTAGRGAGATCTTTTGTGTCAATGAAAATTACACTAGCACACCATCAGTCCTCTGGATGCCCTTGTGCAAGTATCACCTAGTGCTTGTGACTCGTCCAGTTAGATGTCAGATCTAAGATGTGGCTTGTCTGATTGATTTAATAATTCTTGTATGATTACTTGAAATTCATGTAGCTCCTCTGACCTCTCTGCTACACAGTGCTTTGGGTATGAGAATCTTCCCAGCATTGTCAGCAGTAAAGACCAACATGAGAAATTCACTGAGCTACTCTGCTATTGCCTTAGCATCCCTGTGTGTCCCTGTTGTAGTTCTATGTTTTATCTTCCTTTTCCTAGTCCACCTCCTTTCTTAGTACTGTGTCTGAGACAGCAACACTAGTTTTGTTCCAAGAATTTTTGGAGAAGACCATCCATTTTTGCGATTATATTGTAACATGTTTAAACTAAAGTAAGAAAAGTGAGACTTGTTTTAATTTCTTACTGYGATTTTGTTTTAAAAAAGAAGCCAGTTGGGGAGGGAGCCCAGAATGTGTTTGGCTCTGTTTTGGACCATGATCCTGGCTACAGATGACACACAGTCTATGTGTGTTCCACACGTAGATTTGATTAAARTACAGCCTGCACCATTTCCCTGTCTTGAAGCCTAGTAGCTCCTCCTGTGTTGAGTACAGTGTAGTCTTTGTTTCTGAAGTCATTTTTCTTTTCAAGGCAAGAAAAAGAAGCCTGATGGCAGCAAAACCTGCTTTGCAGACCGTTCCCAAGTGGRTGACAGTTCTGAGGGAAATCAGCCTGATACTGAGCTCTCCGAGCTGGAGAAGGTAGTTACATACTCCCACGGACTTGGGAGAAAGGCAGACAAGAGGAGGCAACAAAGAAGCGTAAATAAAAGCACTGAGAGGAGCTCTTAATTGCAAAAGTTAATTGCAACTGAGAGTTTCAATTCTACTTTCTGACATCTGCCTACCATCTGAATTTTGAAAACTGGTTACCAGAGGCCAGCCACTCCAGCAGGGCAGTGCAGATGTGTGGATTTTCAGAAATACTATTAGTTATTCTCTGGTTATGACTATGATAGGTTTCTATTTTTAACCCAGTTTTCATCTCCCAAAATGTACAGATGTGATAACTGAGTCAGATATAACAAAATAATTTAAGTTACAGGGAATAAAGTCTTCAATAATTTTGGGAATCTTTCTTACCTGTGTACTAGTCATAAACTAGTTCTTAGATGTCATGCTCTGTTCAAGACTAGAAACAGAATGCAGAAATCTTGTTGTGAGGCATATGTAACGTACATCAGCTGCTGTGACAGGGCCATATTGAGCAAGTCTCTGAGAACGTTATCTATCAATTGAAGGCTCCTCCAACGTAGCATTGTAGCAACGCAGGCAGTTTACTGTCCTGGTATTTCTCAGAGAGAAAATTATTTGCCTTCATCTTCTGTGGTGCTTATGGGCCACTGCCTTTCACCAAGAACAGGTTTCATGGTGGCTGTTGATTCACAGAGAGGAGATGGCAAAGATTATTCCAGTTACATAGATATTATTTTTGTTTTCAGAACATTTTTAGTGCCTTATGTAGTCCAAAATGAAAATGTTTCTGATTYTATGTGCTTGTCTCTGCAGTAACTGTTGAAAATTTTTATTCATTCTTTTTCAACTTGGTAAGAAATATAGAAGACAATGGGAAAGAAACAGCTTTCTTTGAGCTAGAGAGCATGGTAGGAAACTGATAGAAAAATACACTGATGTCAACAGAATGGCACTCAATTAGACAATGCCTTGGAAATGACAAGAGATAGTACTATAGGTCCCATTATTTTACAAGATTTATCCTCTGTTAATGTGCAGCCTTGGCCGCAGTTTAATTCTGCCATTTGCTTTTCAGACAGCTGCTGAAAGAGAGGCGGGAAACCCTCTGGCCCAGCTGCAGAGTTATCGTCCGTACTTCCGAGAGTTAGACCTTGATGTGTTCACTGTATTGCACTGTGGGCTGCTGACAAAGCGTGTCTTGGACACAGAGATGCATACAGAGGTGAATGTAACAGTGCCATAAACCATACCGAGATCATTTTGTATAACTGGCTTTCTCTGAGGCCTTGGCTTTTTTTTGTTCTACTCAAATGGATAGAAACTGATGTTAAGAAGTGTTGATTCAGGGCTGTGAGCTGGGTGCCAGGAAAGGATTAGCCCCCCAAAAAAACAAGTACTTCAAAGCACTGAGATGAAAAGAACTTTCCTGAGAACAGTAGACATGAAGTACAGCAACGACATTAGAAATAATGCAATATAAATGTTGCACAAAAGGGAAAGATACCATATAACAGGTATAGACTTAACAGAAAGAAAATGCCTTTAATATTGAATGCTGCTACGTTCTAGCACGTTAAAAGCACTAAGAGTTGGCCACCCTGTTAGAGAGATCTTCTGACATTTAACTAATGGTGCAGAAAGGCAAGCGTCTCAAAGCATCAGCAGATGGGAAACTCAGCACAAATGTGGGATCAGTGTCATGGGTGTGGCCTCACAGGGCAGGGTCCTGTTTATCATCTGGGCAGTTTTATAAAACTGCATTAATATGGATATGGAAAGCAGAAGTGCTTAAGTTTGTTATCCTGTTTGCAGGCAGACTGAGTCCAACTGTAATCTAATTTTGTTATGCTACAGTAAAATTACTAAAATGTGAAAAGTTCACAGCTTCTACTTTTTTTGAATGTAGCTACTGCCTTTTATTCTTCTTCCTCTGGTATCTTTGTGTGTCCTACTTAGTCTGAAAACCTTAACTTACAAGAACATGTTACATGCTTTTTAAGTCATATTAAAGCTAACTGAAAGGCCTACAAAAGTCTATTAGCATTCCAAGATCATCCCCCCTGATCTTCATACTCCTTGGATTATGAATAGACTTTTGCTTTGTCTGCACAGTGTCAGCACAATTAGATTCTTGAGCACCCCTCCTCTGCAGGTAGTGCTGAACGGCCTGTGGGAGGCTGGGGTACCACCTGGCCTGCTCCAAGAACAACTGTGTCTGTGCTTGCAGGATACAGGTCCTTTGAGAGACTACTTGACAGATCTCTTGGACTRTGTGGGATTATTTCAAATCACTTTTTGCTCAGTTGGTGGTGTGATTTTTTTGACTCGCTTAGGCTTAAGCCTTTTTTTATCCTTATCATCCTAGTGGCATTTTGAACTTCAATGTATAAGTGGATTCTCTCTCAGCAGTAGGATGTTACTGCTTTTGCCTCTGCTGTGTTCAGAGTGCCAGGTTCACTTTATGCATTGAGCAGCCCAAACCAGTGAGTCCATACTTGCAACAGGGGAGATGTTTAACTCTAGCATCTACCAAACTGGTCCCTGGTTGAGATTCACTAAGCTGGTAGTCATAACTGGAAATGGAGGGGATGGAATTGAATCTCAAGACACTGCAGTTAGGCGCTGAGCCCTGAAAATGACTGTTCTTCCTTGTAATTGCAGGTTAGTGAAGTTGTGCAGCTGGGGCCCGCTGAACTTTTATTCCTTCTGGATGACCTGTGCTGGAAGCTGGAACACATGCTAACCCCAGGCCCCACAAGACGAGTCCCCTTCTTAAAGGCATGTACAGCAGCAATTGATGGGGAAATACTGAGGCTGAGCACTCCAGTGGCCCCCAAGCCTTCCTTGAGAGAGATTATTTTCAGAAATCACCGAAGGATTAAATGGCATAAAACCCATCAATAGTGTGTCTGACCCCCAACTGTGTGTCAGAGCAGCCCTTGCCCTTTCAAAAGACACTTCTGTACTGCTTCCCTTGCTAAACTGTTTGCAGCATCTGATTCCCTGTATGTTTCAGGAAAGGGCATGTAGCTAAAGGGGAACCCTGTAGCCTTGAAGCTTGGGTGACTCTTTTCCCAGCCCAGCTTGGAGAGACTGGCTCTGCTGTGTGAGAAGCAGCTCAGGTCAGAGGGCTACAGGAGAAGCTAGGCCTCTGTGAGGGAGGAGTCTCTGCCCTAATTGCTCTAACTGAAGGATAAGTCTCTAAATACAAGAGAAAGGCTCCTCTTCTTGTTCTTCTTCTGCATCCGCTAAATAATGGGTGAGGAACACTAGACGATGTTGTTTTTAGAATATCACCCTGACTGCTGTGACTCCTTCTTGCATTTCTGGCTGATGCCACCAAGAAGAAAACTTGTGTGGTCCAACATATTAAACTATAAGAAACTTACTACAGCAGCCTGACTGACTCCTTAACATTCAACCTTCTTTTTCCTTGTCTCTGTAGCTGTTTTAGTTCCCATGTGCAGAGACTCTGTCTCTTAGTGTTTGAGTAAAGTGTAAATGAGCTATGTGTTTCACATTAGTTTTATTCTTTGCATGAAATATTATTCACTTGTCTGAAAGTTGGAGCTGCTTGTTCAGCAGAAGCCAGCTTCCTTATTCTGTGAGTCTCCCTGGTAAAGAGTATGACATCAGGAATTGCACAGCTCAGAGGCAATCTAAGTAGCAGCACTTCATATGAAGTTCTTCTCAGGTAAGACTGATGAAAAAGCTTTAAACTTTTGGGTTTTCTGCAGGAGAGGAGCTACAAGGATATTGGCTTTTCCCACCTGTGTCAGAAATCTCCTAAGGAAGTTGCTACATATGTAGTCAAGCTACTAAAGCCACTGTGTAATCACATGGAGAACATGCACAATTACTTTCAGGTTAGTGGGCAGCAATTTTGCCTTGGAATTGTCAAGTTATATCACCTCTAAAGATATTTTTAGTTTTGTAAGTGGGAAGGGAAGGAGAATGGATTTGGCTGCTTCTGTTTATGGGAATTTATGTAAATAGAACCTTTGCCATTATTTTCCCCTGGAAGAGTGTTTAATAAATGGTTTGTTCTGTATTTAAGGCAGTTGTTACAGAAAATCATGGTGTGGTAGATGGACCAGGGGTGAACATTCAGGAGCACCAGCTGATGTCCTCTTGTTACCAACAATTGCTATTAACTTTTCGCTTCCTATTTGCTTGGTGAGTTTAAAGAGAAGAGTGTATAGTCACATAAATAAGTGAAGTCTGTTTATTGCTTCCTTTTCTTATTTCTTTTCTTCAAAGTATTCGTACCTAGCAAATGGCCTGTCAGCCATGTAGAACAATATGCTGCAGTGGCTGAAGACTTTAAGAACACACTTTTATAGTTATGACAAAGTCTGTTGATTGACCCTGAACTGAATTAAGGCTGTGTGTTAACACATGTGGTTTTGAATTAAGACCAGTGTAAGTGGCACACCACCACACCTAGCAGTGCGATTCTCATTCCGCCTAGAAATTTTGGAATTTCTTACCCTCGACTATTCCTGGACTGATCATTTACTTGTTAACCAACATTAATATTGATTGCTCCTGAGTGCCTATCTTGTAAACTGAAGAACCTGACACATTTAATAGGCACCTGTAACAACAGGTGTAGCTTAAGATAGTTTTGCTGTTGAGGTTGGATAGAAAGTAACATAGTTCTGCTTTACTGTGGGTCAGGCAGGAATATATTTGGTCCATCTGTACCACTACGTAAGTCCAGCAAGCAAGTTCCAACTCCTTTTATGTAATTTAATCAAGTCCTCATACATATAATTTATTCTTACTGATTGTTAACTACTTTGCATGTTAAATGCGCACTTGACCTTTATCATTATCAACTCCTTGCATTCAGTCTACAGTCTATCTATAATATGGACATATTTGAGCATTTCCAGCATATATATATCCTCAGTGAATGATTTCACAGAAATCTGGTAGTTCAGAGGATCAGTGAAGGTCTATGCAGTTTTCATGCCAGTTAGGCTTCTACTTGTAGTTTAAGAGGTTACCAGGCATTGTCACTGCATTTGAACTGTTCATTAGACATACTTCTTTATCAGGTCTGCATAACCTTGTTTTCATGTGTGTGTGTGTGTGTGTGTGTGTGTGTATATATATATATACACACATATATACATACATATATATATATATATATATATATATATATATATACACACATACATATATATAGACTTCCACTTGCAAGAAATGTCCTGGCCCTTTCAAGCCAGGGTCTGAACTCTCATGAAAAGTTAGTATGCTGTGTGCACAAGGTTTTCCACTCTGAAAAAGATGAAGTGAATGTATATGATCCAAGCTTGCCATCAAAATCGGTTTCCAGTTTAAGTCTCCTATAATTTTCATGTTGCTGGGCTCTTCTTGGTGTAACAAGCTTCTTTATTTTTCTTGTTGCAAACATATCCTCAGTTAGCTTTTGCATTTTATAACTGTCCTAATTTGATGATGAATTGGTGTTTTTTCTGCCCTTAGGAATGGATTCTCTCAGCATGAAAATACTGACTTGCTAAGGTCAGCCCTCCAAGTTCTTGCAGACAGGCTAAAGCCGGGAGAGACAGAATTTCTTCTTATTGAGGAGCTGATAAGGTAGGATCAAGCAGGGCTTTGTTGTTGTTGTTGTTGTTGTTCTGTATTTGTTTGTTTTCTTTTTTGAGGAATTTTGAATAAAGGTGTGTTTGACAAAACTGACTTATTATCCATCAAAGTCAGGATTCTAAAATCCAAGTATGAGATACTGTGTGAAGATCCAGGCACAATCTGACACACTGAGTGGAAGAAACATGCACAAGGAATTTGATATCAAAAATACTTTGAAGCATGTATTTTGGTTAGAAATTCTTGTCTGGAGTCTGAAAAGCAGTCAGCAATCAAAGTCCTGTTGATTTGAAAGGTTTCTAAATGTCTTTGTAGCCTGAACTTCTGCCACTGCACAAGGGAAACCTATTTGATTGTACTAGGAATGGGGTGATTCACAATTGTGAAAGTTGTTCATAACTGATGCAACCTCTGTTGGTTGCATCTGCTGAAGGAGAGGGAGGTAGACAGGCATCAGGAAATGAGTTATCTTCTGTTAGTTGCTGAAATCCGAAATAGTGTACRTCATTAGCCAGAGCAAACTTTGCATTACTCTCTGCTGTGCTACTGGCCAGGAAGGTCTTGCAAAGACCAAACCACCAGACTAATAAAAGYGACTGTACTGGAGGTGTATGAAATAAGGCATGGGATAGGGCAAGGAAGCAGATCACATGGTTCAGCCTTTTAACAGAGAAGAGCTTTGTATTCATGGCAATGCATGAATGGCAATACATTCAAAGCTAATAAAAAGGAGCTACTGCATTATAAAATTAGTCTGTGAATCTCATTTATATGCATGCTATTTGAGAATAGGAAGTCAGTAGGATTCACAGAAGGAGTAAATATGTTCAGCATAGTTAAAAGGCACTGCCTGAGACAAAACGCTGGGCTGATGAGATGTGGAATCCAGGCTGATCCTTTTTATTTATGTGTTTCTGGGAGATTACCCTGTTTACACTGTCTTTACCATTTGTCTTTCCTGTCATCCCCAGTGAGAGTTTCCAGTATCTAGTGAATTTCCAGCAGAGTGTTCCCAGCTTTCAGTGTGCATTCACCCTCGCTCAGCTCCTGATTGCCATTGCTGAGAAACCAGTGACCGGCTGGAAGAGAGAGAAAATAGGTAACATGTGAAGAACCTCTTATCATAGATTAGTTCTCATGCTGTCCTTCGCCTGGAAATCTTAAGTTCTGTCTCTGGAGTGCTTCTTACGTGGGAGAAATTTCTTGTAGGCATCCTGGCAAGCTCACTGGGGTGAACAGTCCTAACCATTAAATAAAAGGAACAACAGTAAATTTCTTCAACGCTCTTTTGGTATTTGTTTTGCTGTATCTCAGTCACATACATGAAGGCAGACTACAACTTCATTAGCTGATGTTTTTAAAAGTCAGTCTCACAGCTTTTAAGATTTCTAAGGCTAAGAACTAGTCTGCTGTTCAGTTTTAGCACCTATTTAACCACTCTTTATGGAAGTGATCGTAAACTATATCAGTTGTCTTAGGATATTGTGAAAGTTCATCTTCAGAAATGATGGAAATGAACTATGCAAACACAACTGTTGCCTTGGGGCGGGAGGGGGGTTAGCATATCTGTTCTTAGCACTGTGAAACAAGTATTTTCAGTCAAGAGAGCAGCTCTTCTCAGGGATTAGAACTGGCTCTGTAAGGGGATAGCATTCAAGCAGGTAAGGAATAGACATGTTTGCAAGGAATATTCAAGAAAACTATTCGTTTTCCATTTTGTTAGACACTGAAATAAAGAATTTAAACATAGAGTCACCCCTCTCAGCCATACGCTGTCATGCTGAAACACCTCTAGTCTTTCTCAGATCCCTGCAGCCAGGGATCTGGCTGTAAATTCCCTCCTTTGTTTTACTATTTTACACAGTCCTATGTTGAGAGAACAGTTATTTCTTGGCACATTGATTAGGCAGATTTTAATTAATAATATCTTGTTGTTAACTATTTCTGCAAGAGACAAACAGCTTTGTGAGTAGCTTTAATTTATGAAATTTGTAAACTTTAATCTGTTCCAATTTATTATTAAAAAAACTGTAGCCAAAAAGAAAACTCAGTTGTTACTGGAATTCCATTTCTAGAGATAGATGCCCTAAGGGTGGCCTATCACCCTAATTAAAAAAAACAGAACAAAAAAAAAAAAATCAAAAACCAACCCCCCATCCAACTGGCTCACTATATGAGCTACCAAAGAAACAGATCTTAATATAAGTTTGTCAGATAGAAATGGCCAGGGATAGATGACAACTCTGATCAGGACAAGTATTCCAGACCAGGAATGCTCTGGATATGCGTGTATTTTTGTTATTGTGACACGTGGCCTTTACTGCTTTTTAGGGAGCATGCATTCTAAATTACTAATGTTAGGGCATACTGGGTGGTAGAGTGATACTATGATCTTTTGAAAAGCCATTTGGACACACAGTCTTTGTATGGAAGAAGGAAATTGTCTTGGATTCGTGCAGTACACGAGGAAACAAAATACATCCAGATCTTTCTTTAAGATCTTATCCCTTATCTTTGACAGCTTCACTAGCGAAGCAGTTCCTCTGCCAGTCATGGGTGAGTCCCAGTGGAGACCGAGAGAAGGGCAGCCAGTTCAACAGTGCACTGCATACTCTGCTCTGGTAAGACTGGGCTGAATTCAGTTAACAGCAGGTCTTTGTAAATAATCTTACATTGTGCATCTGTCCAGGTTTTCTTGATGATTCAAGCCCCAGGACCCTTAAAACTAATTAGTGGACTGTGTGCTGGGTTGATTTGCAAGGGAACGTGGTCAGGTTGGTACTTTCTGCAAGCCTACGTGGAAGACATGAGCAGTTCTTGAATTTTTGAAAAACAAATTTGAAAAGCTTAATTTTAAAATAAATTATTATAAATGATTTTCTCAAGATAAAAAGCATAGCTTGGACCCAAACTGACATTTGTGAAGTCAACAGTTTTTAACATAGCCATGTAAGTGATCTGATTTTCTTGAATCTGAAAGGGAATTTAATCATGATCTGAACTTTCTGATTTCTAGGTTGTCTCAAGCATTCTGAGACACTCGAAAGAATTTGTTTCCAATTACAAGGGATCATGGTGCTGTTGCTGTAGAGGGATGATCCCTCTCATCATAACCTTCATACTTGCACTTTTTTTACAGCACTAAAAGACAGTAATAGAAAAAAATTTGTCTTGGCCATTGGCCATAGAAGCATATATAAACCTCATTTTTGCTAGATTATACCTTGTCAGTATACATCAGCACATCTGTATGTGTGTGTATATACGCACGCATGCACACGCATAGAAATATGAATCTGGACCAAAGTATGTGTTTTCGCTTTCATGAAGCTTAAGGCTAATTTGCTCTTGCTAAAGTCAAGGAGAGCAGGATTGAGTCTTAGATCAAATACAAGAGTGAGTAAATATTAAACCCAGATATGCTTCAAATTCTGGTAGCTTTTAATGCATTACTGGGACAGTTCTAAGTGTTTGCTTCAGATTTTCAACAAGTGTTTACCTTCGGCATTAGAATAAACTTGACAATTTTAGGCCGCATGCTGCAGATAGTGGAGAGTTTAAGGACTTGCTGTCTTACTCTGCATAATATTTAACGATGAACTAAGCTGATGTTTGGGTTTAGCGTCTACCTGGAGCACACAGATAACATCTTGAAAGCCATAGAGGAAATCTCCAGTGCTGGCGTTCCTGAGCTGATTAACTCTGCCAAAGATGGATGTTCTTCTACTTATCCCACTCTGAACAGGTAATTACATCAATATAGACCTTGAATTTCATGAGATGCACAATGTAAATTTCTGCTTTTTTTATATATATTTCATTTTCTGATTTTCTGGTCTGTCTTTTTAGGTTACAGTTTCATGTTAGTACTGTTATGAGCAACACAGGGCACTTCTAAATTTTTTTTGGCAGTACAAAATAGATCAGTACATAGTTAGCTTTAAATCAGGGTGGAATGTCCTTGTGCGTATACACAATGTTGAGTTAATTATTTGTGAGCCATTTTAATTGGCAAATGAACTGCTTTCATCATCAAGTATGTTGCTTCTTTCTATGCTACTGTGGTGGCATAAAGCACTCTAAAAGCCTACCTCAGAGAGCTGCAGTGGCTGTGAGCAATCCTGGGCTGGTATGCAGTGTGCAAATGTACAAGGATTCAAGGTGTTTCTGCTGCCAGCACAGGAATTTGGAAGCATGGTTTATGCTGGAGTGGCCAAAGTTCCTGCCCTTAAGAACTACAAAAGTCTTYTTGTGCTAACAGCTGCAAGCTTTATATTCTGCACCTCTCAGAGCTATGAAGGGGAGGAGGGTGTCTATGTGTGATTCATCCTGGGGAAGTGATAGTGACTTTCCCTACCTGCATAGGGGCTGGGCTAGAAATGCTGATGAGTCCTAGGGTCAATCTCCTGTCCTTTTCTACTGAGAAAGGTGCCCAACTGAGCTGCCTCCAGTTTTCCACATTGTCCTAGGGACAAGAAGCCTATCTAGAAGCTCAGAAGATGGCTTTTAGTTTTGCTCTTGCTTTCTCAACAGGCAGACATTCCCAGTTTTCTTCAAAGTAATGATGGCTCAGCTGGAGAATTCAATGAAGAGCATCCCGGCTGGGAAGCCATCGGACTCAAGTGAGGTAGGGAAACAAAAGCATCTGAACTCTTCAAGGGTATAAAATATAAAGTATATGTAGCTCAGACAGGACTTTACTGCTGAACTTTCTAGGAATGGTATTCAGATATATTATCCTGTATATCAATTTTAAGCTATAAATAGCATTCTTTGTGGGTCCTGCACCATGTCAAAAATCCAGTAAATCCAACAGAAGCAGTAGCCAAAAAATAGGTAATAATCAGCAAAAGACTAAGTTGTGCAGCTGGTCCCGCACACCTGTGTTGGAGCGCAGAAGTATTTCACAACTAGGAGCTTCTCTCAGAACCAAGGAAATGTGTTAATTTTTAGTAGTTTTAAGGCATATGGGCACTGATGAGGCTGGGATTGCAGTGAAAAATCTGCCTCTGGTGAAGCTTTGTCCCTCTTTCTTAAACATCGCCATCACTACTTTGGGCTCTGGGCATAGTGAATGCTGAGAGAGCGTTCAGCAAGGTGAGAGGAAATAACACCATCTTGGTTACTATGTTGTCCCCTTGCGTCCCATTAGGTGCAACTGGAGAAGCTGTTACAATGGAACATTGCTGTGCGAAATTTCCATATCCTCGTTAATTTGGTCAAGGTGAGGAGCTGGTATGTTCTTCTGGCTTTCCCTTCAGATTCCCAGCAAGGCTCTGTGTACACAGGCTCAAAAGTGCAAAGAAAAAATGTGAAGTATGGTTTAGTGGTGAAACAACCTGGAGATGGTAACTAAAGCCAGTCATAATATGTGTGCAAGGATTCCCATTTAACTTGCTCTTTAATCCTTCCTATTTCCTACAGCCTGCATATCCTACTAGCATAGCTTTCATATAAATAAAAAGTCTGTAGAAAGGCAGGATGATGTAGAGAAGTGCAGGGAAAGGACTGAGTGAACTCCTAATCTGCTAATACAGTGTCTGGTGTCTGACAGGATCTACTGTCAGCTCTGGAAGAGGCAAGGGGAACAAACCCTGCAGGTAGATCCAGAATAACGCTTGACAGAAGGAAATATTCTCCTTATCTACTTAGCTAGAGGCAGGTTAATGCTCTGAACAGGAGACTTTAATTCCTGTTTGTATTCTGGCACAGTGCTTATCTAACAGCCTCAGCTGCACTTGCTCTCCACGGTCATGTTCAATCTTCCTCTGAATCCTACCAAGACTTGCTGTCATCCTGTAGTGGTGAATTACAGAAGCCAGTCCCACTGGATAAAATGTTTCCTTTAATGTGTTTTAGAGCCTATTACATTCAGTGTGACAGAGCGTAACCACGGTTTAAGCAGAAGCCAGTACAGCTGCACTCTTCTTTGCACTTAAAATGGTCATTACTGTATTTGTTTTTCCTATATCTGCCCTGACAATCAGCTAGTCCAGCTTTCCRAGTCTTTGTTTATGAGCTTTAGTGAACTGAGCTGGATTTTTCTGTTCACCTGCCTTCACTGGGGCCCTATCTGCACTCTAGATGTGCTCATGGCAYCTGCATTTCAAGTGCATAAAGGGTAGAGCTGGCTCAGCTAATTCCTTTTTGCAGTCCATAGCAGCACCTGGGTACTTTTGCAGCACCTATTGGTGTCTGTGCACTGTGCTAGTTAAAGCCTTCACTAGCTACCGAATTGGTCGCGGACAAAAGTATGATGCATACACCAGAAGAGATCCTGTAAGAAAGCTGAGACCATCTATTTAGTTTCTTTGTTTGCTGTTGGAAAACAGCTGTGTGTGACTTATGCATAGTGACATTTGGCACCTTTTCCAGCTGATGCAGTTAATTTAACAGTGAGATGACCTCCTCCAAAATACGTTATTTTGCACATCTCAGTTTTGCTTTGGCTGCCATGTGGTTACTTGCCTTTCAGCTGGACTAGATCTCTCAGATCCCAAACTATTTAAGATTTCAGCAAATCTGAAGATAAGTTTGTCACTTGCAGAAGGTCCACCTTCCTGCTCCCTTCGTTTTGGATTGTTAAGCAACCATTCATCCAAATATTTCATTCTGCTGTTAATCTGCTCTCTCTTTTGACCCATTCCCATTTAAATACCTTTCCTAGTTACAGTATTGTTGTCTCTTACTTTTTTGCGATACTTGTGTGATCAATGCAAAGGCACAGCACAGTGCTTTTGTGTACCAACCCTATGCTTTGTTCAGTGACACCCATTCATGCACTCAGCTGGTGCTCTCTGTTGAAATTTGAAAGAAGTTATTGCCTCCAAATAGCACTCCTCTAATGAAGAGCATGTAAGCAGCAGTGTGCTATTTTTAACTGCTGCTGTGCTTCCACTGTTTCCTTTAAATTTGTGGATTGATCTGGCCTTTTTTTTYCCCCCTTCTTGTCTAAGTAGGTATTTGACAGCAGACCTGTACTCAGCATCTGCCTGAAGGTAAGCAAGAACACAAAACAATGAAGAGAGACGTTTAAGTACCATCTTTTTTGAATCGTTGCCTTAGTGGAGTAGAGGGTGGTTACAGAATTCTCTCATAAAAGCAGATACTGTTTTTATATATATAACTGTCTTCCACTAATCCTCCTTGAATGGCTTGACTGCAAAGACTTCCTGCAAGTGGCATTATAGACTTTAGACTCTTTCTCCTCACTCTTCTCCATAATATTCTAAATCAGAGGAGACATCACAGCAGGCAGGTCTCTGCTGAAGATGAGAAAGGTCATATGTCCCTTTGCAGCTCTCCCTTTTCTGGCTGGGATTCATGTAGTGACTTTGTCATGTTCTATTTATCAGTTTTGTTCTCAATTTGCTAATGAATAAAACTGGGGATGTGTACAAGGATGAGACCTTGTCCTGCTAACTTCTCTCTTTTTTTTAATGATTAAAATGGTTCTCTTTACTGATCCTGTACATCCAAGTACAGCCTTTACATGAATATAGCCTTTAATAAGATCTCTAAGAGAGAACAGTCTCCAAGGTAGCTTGAAAGAATGTGTCATGATCTTGTTTGGCTTAGTGATGGTTCTTTGAAAAGGAATTTAAACCTGCCTTCTGAAATGGCGAAACATAGTTTATAATTTATAAGAATTTATCATTCTTTTATAGTATGGCCGTCTCTTTGTGGAAGTGTTTCTGAAGCTTGCCATGCCTCTCCTGGACTACAGCTTTAAAAAGCACAGGGTAAGTATTTTGGAGACAGAACTGTCTGGAACCAGTTGGGAAGCTAAAGCAAGAACACAAGCAGCTCTTTGTTGCATTATAGCAACTCCAGCTAGCAGTGGCAGACCTGTAGATCATAGTGATATGGTCTGTATTTAAAAAGTTCACTCACTTGGCTGGATGCACATGGAAGAAAGCTGGATTTGTCTCTGTTGTTTTCTAGTCAACTGCAAAGGCAGCCTGCACTACCCCTCTTCCCAGCTTTTGCTGTCCACACAATGAATTATTTCAGAGCTGAGCCAAGCAATCTGCAAGTCTCTGGCTTTGCATGACCAAGCAGTCAGGGGTGTTCAGCAGTCCCTAGAACAGAGAAATGAATATCAATACCCACCTTTTTTATAAAGAGGTGGTTTGCTGAAATCAGAGCACCTGTGTTAGGGAGAAAGGTAAGGATTAAGTGGCAAAGGGCTAGAAGAGAACAACGTTTTGTCCTTCTATCACTGATGCCTCATTGACATTAGCCTTCAAGACATTCAAAACATCTAAGCATTAAAAGCACTTCATGGCTTGTCTACTTGTGTCATCAGCCAAAGGCTTTGAGATCACAGACAGTGTGACAGCTGAAGTCCTGCAATACTGCAATGTTTTTTAGCATGTTGGCATCACATAACCTTATGTGTTGCACTGTCAGCAATCATTCTCATTTGAGTTTACTGCATTTCTGCATTCTTGTCCTCCATTCCCTCCTCTTCAAGGACTCTGCTTTGACTGGAAGTCTACCTGAAGTTATGGAAGGCACCACAGAGACAGTTTCTGAGAAGCTAAATGCAAAGAGTTCCATAGCAGTTATCTCCTTGGCCAAAAAAGGGAGGATGGCAATGTATCCTGTATTTCTGAAAGTGACAGTCTACATCCTGAAGTTCAATTTCAGGATAGTGTTCTTGACATTCTTCCAGTTGTTCAGGGAGTAGATTCATTAGCTGTCCTCTGCCTTCAGTATGTATATTGTTACAGAATCACAGAATGGTTGAGGTTGGAAGGGACCTCTGGAGATCATCTAGTCAAACCTCCCTGCTCAAGCAGGGTCACCTAGAGCATGTTAGRCAGGGTTGCATCCAGGCGGGCCTTGAATATCTCCAGAGAATGAGACTCCACTAGGAGATCATCCCCTTCTACAAACTTAAGATCAGCAAAGTCTGAGGTACTGTCAAGATACCTGTTACTGACTTGGTCGAACACAACTGATGCTTGCTATAAAGACGTTCCTGTCTCTGGTCACATGTTGGTATGATACTTGCCTGCCCAGCCCTTTTTCAGCAAACAGATCACCATTGCCTAACCTATCAAGGACTCCGCTTCTTTAACAGGACTGCTTCGCTGCTAAGAAAGGAATCCTTTTTGACTTCAATCTCCTTCAAAAATTATCACCACAAATGTGTCTCTCAAAGAGTAAGAAGCCTGTTTAAGCAGTCAGATTACTCAGGGCTTGTGTTATTGAGAGGGACAATGTCTTTGAATTAATTTTTAGAGCTTTGAGCAGTACAACATGCATATGAGTGGAGATGGACARACCAACCTTAGTGCACTTCATGGCAATGAAGATGCACTAAGAATGATTCACTGAATTCCCCCTGCTTTGTTGCAAGGCAATCCAATTTTGCCAGTAAGACTCATTCTTTGGCTTAGTCTGAACAGCTTGTCTAACTTTCCAATACATAACTCCTTTGCATTGCACTGTTCTTAGGGATGATGTGGGGGGAATGAGGCTATCAAATAGAGAACCAGCTGCTACCACTGTACAACAGAAAATGCCTTGTACTTTGCTCAAGAGGAAGAATTGTTCAGGTTTCATGCATTTTGAATACCATGATCTAGCAATCTATTTTCCCTCTGCTTTCCTTATTTCTGAAGGTTGTGCTCAAGATAAGATTGGGCGAGYTTGTCCTGATCCTAAGTGTGCAACTTTGGCTGATGTGATTTGGTTTCCAAGTCTGATGCAAAACAAGTTTCAGCTCAGAATGCTTGGCCTGGTAATGCTTATGATTTGTGTGGTCAGACTTTCATTACTGGTTACTTGACTATATGCACAGTGCAGGTTTCCTATGACCTCATCCAATTTGTCTGATGTTTTCTGCACATGTACAACATACCTTTGAAAGGATTAGTAGGATTAATACTATTTTAATATTCTTGTTTGCGTTATGGTCAGTGATTTGCTGTTCTGCTTCTTTATTACAGGATGATGTGCAGAGTTTGCTGAAAACCTTGCAGCTGAGTACCAGACAACTTCATCACATGTGTGGCCATTCCAAAGTAAGATAAGCTCTAATTGCTGTGCAAACTCCTGTCATAAGGAAGACTTATTTCCCTTCCACTGCTTTTCCAGAGCATAGGCAGGTTCTACCTGCAGGCTTCCAACAGTATCAGTGCAGGCAGAAACTCTCAGAGGAGGAAAAATAGCCTTGGTTGATGGACTGAAGTTGAAATATTTGTGGAAGTGGCTGAGTTGGATATCAGATCAGGTTAGCATGCTCTGTTTTTTAGGACAGAAGTTATTGACATCTTTGGTTGTTGGCATCTGTAAGGGGGTATTTTTGAGAACACAAGCTAAGACCTTAGAGGCAACATTTGCCTTTTCATAAGATATGAATGCCAAATTCATAATATGGGAGAGAAGCATTGGCAGAGATCAACAGCCCTATGAGTTACAGGAATCATCATCAGGAGTTGGACAGGGGAAAATCTACACAAAATSCTCTTATGATGCCTTTTTGACATTATTACATTGACATTGTTACCAGAGAAGAGAGCAAAGGCAGTGGATTATACTGGTGACACCCAAACCAGTCTGCCAGTCTCTCCTAGGGGACTGGCAGGAGGGAAGGGGGACAGGACTAATAGCCCACTTACAGTGCAGAGAGCCAGTGCTTCTTGTCAAAGATGATCATGCAGGGAAATGCAGTTAGAGGGAATTTCACATGCATGATGCTTTCTTCCTGTTGGATTCCCAAGAGGACCAAGAATACCTGTTCTAGAGGGGAGCTCTGCTGGAGTATTTGAAGGGAGAAAGTTAGGTATTAGCATGGCTCCCTGAGCTAGATTTGCTAGGGATTTAATCACAACCAGCAGCAGGGAAAAAAAAAAGTCTAGGTGAAAATCAGAACATGGCACTGCAGTCATCAGTATGGGGAAGTACCTACCCAGTCAGCTTGGTGACTTGGAAGCTGGCACAAACCCTGAAGATGCTGAAGAGCCCTGCTGATGTTTGAAAGTGAAATCCCCGTGCTCTCTTTAAAGTCACAATTCACCTTGTAAAGAAGATGACATCCCTGCACCTTGTAATCAGGGTGTTTGTCTTTGCACTTGACCGGCATTTTCAAGTGCTGTGCGGATAAATGAGCTGCCCTCTATCCAAAATAAGAAAGCACAGCCCATGGTCCCCATTAGCATATAACTGCAATTCATGAATAATGAATTTTGGCATTTTGCCACAGCTTTTGCTATCTGTTGCAATCTGATTAGGTCTCTGTGCTACATCTTTTTGCAAGAATGAGAAGGCAGGAGCTGAGTTGAGGCAAATCAATGTATGCAATAAATGCTCCATTTCTGTTTGAAGAAGATTTGATGCTGGCTTTTTTGTTAAACTAGTCTTGATTTTTCACTTTGATATAAAACCAGTAATTACTCACTGACATACCATGCAGCATTATTTAAGATTTGCTAGTCTTCCTCAGCAGGGATACCTTTAAAGAGCATTTCACAATAGACAGTAGCACTCAGCTTCACCTGTGTCTTCCCAAGTCTTACCATTTACTTTTCCACACCAAGTCTCTCTTCAGTTTATGTACCTAATACAGGACGTAAGGACAGTTTCTGGAGACAGACTTTTGCAAAGAGCATAGTGCTTTGAGTCTCTGAAGCACTTGCATACAGTCAGACAGGCTTCAGGGTCTAGGGAGCACAGTAAAGTAGATAAGGTGTCATTAGTGAGGTCTTCACTGATTTTGTTCTGGTTAAGACTGCTAGGTGCAGGGAACAGACTGGTGTTGGCACTGAGCTACTATTCTCTTTTGGCAGAACATGAAGCAAAGCAGTGCTGCCCTCCTTCCCAACACATCTTGAACTTTTTCAAGAAATGAAGCTTATCAGATTTCAGAGTAGAGCTAAAGAGAGCATCTTATGCAAGAAGGATTTCATAGCATTTTCATAAAGGAACTTATGCATAAAGTGATTGCTTACGCTTATGGCAGGTTGTCTGTTCTGTATTGCAGATTCAAGACTAGCAGGAAGACACTACTCAGACAGGCATGCTCACCTGGAGCTATATCTCATACAATACCTGGCACAGAAACTCTTCCTCAGCTGATTTTTGCTTAGAGCAACTCTATTCATTCCCTCCTGTCCGACTTCTCCAAAAGCCAGCGCTGCTTTGGTCTGGACAAGTTGGATTTGGAGTTAATAGTGCACACACATTTTAAGTACCTAATGTTCTGGATATGGAAATCTGGTCCAATTTATGAAAGTGTGCAACTTGTAGGGCACATTTTCTAGCCCTCTTGCAGAGTCCCAGAAAATCACCAAAGAATACTGCCACCACCTAGTCCAGCATCCCATGACTGTACTGTGCCAGGTGAATAGTGATTGCAATGACAGCTACTCCCACTATTTCTGGACTATATTGATGCATTACTACAAGAGTTCTCACTGACCCTCAGGAACTGCATGGGACACTGAGCAGGGAAAAATTGCCATTGCTCARCAGTAGCTTGCTCAACACCTTTCTCCTCCTTTTCCTGCTGTGCTTCAGAATGCAGTGATTTCCTGATATGAAACTTGCCGCAGGATTAGTTTGCAGCTTTTGGCTATTAGCAAGTACCTACCTCCTTTCTTAAGCAGGTAGTTTCACAGTCTGGCCACTTGTAGCATTGCTTTTTGCTGTGAATTAGCAATGTTTGATTGTCCGGTGCTGACCTGCATAGATAGCTCTGTTAGTTCACCGAAAATTTCTTATATGCAAGAGTAAGACTTATGCACCCTGTCAGTTGCACATGCCACCAGCACCAGTAGCACTGAAGCTTCCAGATCTTCATGTGCACACAAGCTGTGGCTGCAGTGAGCAAAAGTGATGAGCGATATGAGATCTGTCTGAGCAGAGCTCTGTGCTGCTGTTCTTGGGGAACAGAGCAAGTGATATCACTTTGTTGCTGAGATGATGGAACAAATGAAAAGCAGATTCTCAAAAGAATTTCCCAAGTGTCAGAAGAATTCATCTGATTTATGTGGAGGAGTTACTAGCCTCTCTCAGGAGTTCACAAGAAAAGCTGAGGCTTCTTCTATTTTTATCCAGAGTAGATATAGCTGTTAGCATTGTTGCAAGGAATTATTTTGTCTTTAGAGAAAATGCGTTTCTCAATTTTATTTTAAAAAAGCAGATATGAAAGAGTTTGGCTAAGAAATGACACAGTCTGGCCAAACTTTGTGGGGGCATGGTCTTTCCCACCCGCCTATATAACCATGGCTTGTATTAGCACAGCTTCTGGTGATCGTTACAACACAGTGTCATTTGCTAATGAAATTCTATCCCACGCCTGAGTCTATACTGCCTTTTTTTTTAAAAAAAGCAAGAAAACCTAACCAAGAATCAAGTGTAACCATATTGTACTGTTCCATATTTAGATTCGACAAGATCTTGGACTGACCAACCATGTGCCTTTGTTGAAGAAGTCACTGGAACAATTTGTGTATCGAGTAAAAGCGATGTTGGCGTTCAACCACTGCCAGGAAGCATTTTGGGTGGGCATCCTTAAAAATCGGGATCTTCAGGTGAGAAACACTRTCCTGTCTGAGGCAGTTAAAAACTGGGGAAGGACAAAGGTCATGCTGTCCAGACAACTGTAACTCTGCCCTTTTGTGCAAGTACAGCTGTAATGCCACACTCAGCATGATCATAGTCGGGTCATATCTAGTGCAACAGAAGGAAGCATTTTAGTCCACAGTTTCAAGGGGTACACATGGTCCATTGCTACACAACTGGGGGATCCCTCACCGTAAGGCTTCCATGCTTAAGCGACTGATTTTTATTTTTTGTAACAATGAATATAAGGGATCCTTCCTCTGGGTGGTAAGAACTACGTGCAAAGAAGGGAAGAGATAAAGGCTGCTCGAACCCCTTTTCTTGCGCTTTCTTGTGTGTGTGTCCCCTAATAGAATCCAATCCTGACCATCATCTTCCTCTTTTGCTGTACAAGCACGATGACCAAAGCAAAGGCTGCTTTTTACTCAGTTATGTGAGATCATAACTAAATGCTGCTTTCTTCCATTCTTCCCTGCCATGCTTTGGCTGCTTCACATAAATTCAGTACAGCCTTTTTTTGTGCTTCGCTTAGGGAGAAGAAATCTTGTCTCAAGCATCCGAGGAAAGGGATTCCAATGAGGAGGACTCTACCGAAAATGTGGCTGAGGTACTTCTTTACAGGCCACACTACCTGTTGCTTTTAATTACTTCTGCCACCTGTTAAAACTGTTACTATAAGGCAGAGAAAATGCTGGGGGGGGGGGATAACAGAGCTCTGCCAAATCAGGCCTCAGGCTTAACTCATTTAAAACCACCGGAGCAGGCAAAATCTTGAGACATCAGGCTGATGCCCACTGCTCTGGTTATGGTGTCTCTTTTCTCTAAAAGTAACTATTTATTTCCTGATGAGGTAGGGGCTTGGCAAGCTGGTGAGTGAAAACCTGAGGAAGCCGGGAGGGAGCAGGGKTGTCCTCGTGCGGCCTTCCAGTGCAGTGCGCTCCCCACAGCACCGGGACGCCTGGCAAGAGAGGAGTTCTTGTCGTCAGGGAAACTGTGGCTCTCCTGCCTGTTGGTGGGAGCAGCAGGCCAGGGCCCCCGGGAGCGAGGTTCGAGGCGGGCAGAACCGCCCTGTGGGGCAGCGCGGGCCTCACAGCAGCCTCTCCCGCAGGAGCCGAGCGGCACGGCGAGCGAGTGCAGCGCCGAGAGCAGCGACGAGGGCAGTGCCGAGTAGCGGGGGCCGCGCCGGTGGCCGCGTCTGTCACAAATAAAAGTGATGCAGAAGCGCATGGCTGTGGCAGGCTCGGGGGGGGAGGGGGGACGGGACGGGCGCCACTCAGGCGGGCGCGAGCCGCTGGGCGGGGCCTTGTGCGCCGGCACCGGAAGCGGCAGGGGTTGGGGGGGAGGAGGGAGTGGTGCGCAGCCGCGCGCAGGCGCAGTGCGTGGCGGGCGGGCGGCCATGTCGGTGCAGGAAGACCCGGTGCAGCGGGAGATCCATCAGGACTGGGCGAACCGTGAGTACATCGAGGTGATCACCAGCTCCATCAAGAAGATTGCGGACTTCCTTAACTCCGGGCGGGTGGGCGGCGGCGGGCCCTTGACTCGTAGCCCTCACTGCCGCTTCCCCGCAGACATGTCGTGCAGGTCCCGGCTCGCCACGCTGAATGAAAAGCTGACGGCTCTGGAGCGCAGGATCGAGTACATCGAGGCCCGGGTGAGTGGGGTGGTGGCAGACCAGGAGCAGGCGGGGGGCTGGGAGCTGGGTCCTAGCTTAGCTCTCTTCTCTTTCCACAGGTCACGAAGGGTGAGACGCTGACATAAACCTAATGCAGCCCTGGGTCCCCTTCTGTTGCCATCAGAGAGCCGCCGCCCTGCACCGGGGTCCGCTGTCATCTCTGCGCATGTCACCAATAAACCACTGTGCTCCTGCCCTGACTGCTCTCTGCCTGCCTGGAGCCGGGCCACGAAGTGTGGGCTGTGCAGCTGCTGTAGTCATCTCAGATGTCTCACTGGTCCTGTGTGATTTCTGATCCTCCGTGCTCAGGGGTCTTTAATGAGAGGGGAGATGCTTCCAGAGTTGCTAGGCCTGACCAGCGTGGCTCAGCCTTTGAGGTGCTTTGTAGCCCTGTTGGGATCACCAAGGATAATGGCTCAGAGGGTTTCTCAGTCTGCATGCTGTCGTGGCTGGGTGGAGGAAGCAGGCATACCCAGTATGCTGCCTGTGTTGGAGATTGTCCTTCACTAGCAGCTAGGAAGAAGCACATCTTCTCCTGAGGATGGTGGATGGAGAGCAGTCAGCTGAGAGTCAAGCCTYAGGCCTCTCAAACCATTCATTTCTTCATTGATCTCAGTTCCTCAGTGAATATCTAGAGCTGCGAACTTATTTCTCTTGTCTGGTGTTTGTTGGGGAAACTCTGAAACTGGTATCAGTAAAGGCCTTCTTGCCTCCTAGCAGGCTCTGAATGTCTCAGCACATTATTCTCTAACTGAAGCCCACCTTTTTGTGGCAATGATGTCTTGTCTGCGACGTTTACCTTACTGGGTGTGCCTGTAACTTTGATTTCCTTTTGTATTTTCAAGGTTAGTAGGTGTGACATCAGCTGGCTGCTCCCCAATATATGTACTCCCCTGAGGTCACAGTTTTGTTGTCGATAAGGAGCTCTGTGGTGACTGCTGTTTGAATAAGAAAGGTGACTTCTCTAGCCCTTTCCTCTACTTACATAGCCAGTTACATATGCTTTACTGTCTGGTGGGGCTGCACACTCCAAGGGCTTAGCTGCTTCTTGGTGAGTGGTCCTCCAGTAAGTACTTCATACCAAACTACAGAGTTTACAGTGGAGTGGAACAGTGGCAGGGCATTTTATTATGTCTTAAGAAGTAGATGTCAAATGCTGAGAGATGATGTTGTCAYGACATACAAGATCAGCAGGCAGATGGGAAACACCTGTCTCTTTCCTCAGATGCAGTTTCTGCATCGCCCAGGCACATCAAAAGTCTGCTCTGCCTGTCTGTGGCCCATGTACCACCCATACTGAATGTGCTTGTGGATGGACTGGAGTGGAGTCTTGGAATCTTCATCCTTAGAGATACTCAAAACTTGGTTTGATAAAGCCCTGAGTAGCTTGATCTGACTTTAGTTCTGCTTTGGGTGCACAGGTTGAGCTAGAGACCTCTAGAGGCCCCTTCCTAGTATTCTTCACCCAAAGATTGAATAGGAGGCAGAGGCAGTACCATAGACATCCCTGGCACTGTCCCTGGCTGACCTGTTTGTTTAAGATTCACTTGTTAGTATTCTCAGGTAATGAACTGGTTGATAGGCTGGGTCTCAGTTGGTTTCCTAGTCTCCTGACAGGCTGCTGCAATATATGTTCCCTTTTTCCTTCACTAGGGTTTCTCATGGGAGTTGATGTTGCTGGTTCTATCCAGTGTAACCATGATGTTTGGTGTTAAGACATTTGTCTTTTGCAAGATGCCACTTCCAGAAAGTAGGCTGGTACAGAGCTGTGGTCTGTGCACAGTTCATCTCGCAGTGGAAATGCTGGGCAGCTCTTGTCAGCAGAGAGTACTGMCATTTTTATTTCCTTTTCAGGGAATGTCATAGTAGTTCTGTAAGATGCCCCTGCCAGATCAGGTTCTCCATCTGGTCCCTGTTACTGCTTATTCTGGGTCATCTGCTGAAGGTGGAGAAGCCTGCTGATCTTTGGTATGTTTCAGCCTTCTGCAGCATATATCCTTCCAGTAGATGGAGCTTTGCTATTTTTGAAGCATGCAGATTATTTTAAAGATTGAAGTGTTCTGCTCTTTTTCTCCTTTACTGTGAAATGTATGGGTGATATGACATCCCATTAAACTTCTTGGGAACTATCTAATTTATTCTAAATCAGGAGATTGATTTTTCTGCCTTGTTTGTGGTAGCTTTCTCCCCTCCGCATATTTAATGTAGCAGGAGATGAAGATGTGCTCTGTATCCTCAGAGCATTCAAGAGGAAGCAGTGCTCAGACATCCTTGATAACTGTCCAATCTGATGCCTTTCCTAAGAGTCTGGAAGTCTGGGTAAACCGGTTTCATTAGAGCTTGAGCCACATCTGTAACTTGAGATGTGTCTGCATTCTTAAACAGCTGGTGCTCTGCCCCACTTTTAGTGAGTGCTGTCTGTCACACACTTGGCCAAAGCTTGTGGAATGATTAGAGCAATCCTGTAGCGCTTATTAATTATTCAGTAAGTTAACAATTCCCAGACCTCCAGGTAAGCACGAATGAGTAGTAGTACTGAATTTTTAATCTCAGATGAAAGATGAGGTAATGCTAAGTTGGCTTTATTCTTTTTCAAGCATCCTCAGCAGAAGAGGGAGATAGGGCTTGAATTTGAATTTGAATAGTCACGCRTGTGCGTGTGTCACATATGCTGTGAAAGTTGCAGTCTCTGGTCCAAAGCATGTGTTTGAACATTAATGTAGATTGGACCAGATGTCTTAAGTAACTAACTTTTAGTAGATAACTATGGGTTGATGGGCTTTCTAGGTACCTACTGCCAACAGAGTCTTGATTTTAGGAAACAGCACTTTGAGGAAAGGTGGATATGAGAGAATTAACTCTAAATATTACTCAAAATCAGATTTAAAAAGGTGCCTGTGGCTTGCCTTTTTTTTTTTTTTTTTTTTAACCTGTTGAATAGGAGTTCTACTATGCAATGTTTTACTGGAGTTGGAAAAGCCATGATTGCATATGTGTGCTTACACTGGGTTTCTGGGAAGCTTTAAAGTCCTATTTACCTTCATCCCATGTGCGTTGCAGGTGGTTGAGCCTTATTCAGTCACCTGAGCTGATCTTAAGAGGAATACATTAGGACATCCTTGCATTTTTGACTGAGACCTTCCCTTATAGCTTTGTGAAGCTTTGTCCTTAGTAGCTTTGGGAAGGTGAATTGCTTAAAAATCCAAGAAGATGGTCTCTTGCATCTAGATGCCAAGACACAGGAATGAAAGTCACTCAGATAGTTGTCTCACAAGGAGCAGATTTTCCCTGTCTGCCTGCTGATCACACCAGGTCAGTGAGCTAGAAAAGTCATGGGGGTATGGAAAGTTCCCAGATTCATTAAAATTGTTGGGTCATTTCCAAAAGGCTGCTAGCAATACTTCTTCAAACTCTGCAAAGCATCAGGGCCTAGGACCTGGTCCTAGTGCACATAGCAACCTTAAAGGCAGCATACGCACTTGGCTTCACAGCTTGCCTCCCACCCTCCCAGTCTGACACATGACATGCTTGGAAACAGTGTTTTGCCTTTTTTCTCACAAAAATGCAAACCCAGTATTTGGCAGAGCCCCATGCCAATGGGGAGAGGAAGATTCTCAATGCAAGCAGGCATCCTGGAGCAAAAGATTCCAGAAAATAATATCCTGGGGAAACACTGTTTGGATAGATCAAACTCAAGAGGGTTGCTACTGCCTGCCAGCAAGTCGCTTTCAGTTACCTGTACTTTCAAGAGGTCTGTGGTGTACTATTTATTTCATATCTCTGTAGGTACAGAAAGAGAAAACAAACACCAGGAAATCTCCAGGGGCAACCTTAACTGATATTTAACCTGACTTAAAAAGCTGGACCGTGAACATTGAACATCTCATTGTTATAATACTCATTGCTATATGACAGAATCAGCCACAAAGCACTAGGCTTTGGAGCATCAAGTGTTGATATAATAAGGTCTTAGCATGGGGCATTTTAATACAAAACAGGAACCTCCTTACTGAGGAYTGAGTCTTTTCTGTGGTATGTTTTAAAGTGAGGAATACACTAGGAAAAGATGATGAGTCTTTCCTTGCAAGTGATCTCTGTGCTGGACTTATGTTTTGAAACTACTATGCTGGACCTGTTGTAGGTTCTTAGATATGTTTTTGCTGAGGGATGCACCATGTTGTGCTATAGCCAAGGCTGTAAATACAGCTGAGCTCCTGGCTGAGGCCAAGCTGTGCTGTATAGCCATCTCCATGTTGCCTCCCACCCCACCCTGTCAACGGTTACCTGCTATCTCATGCCTCATCAGTTTTTCTGCTTCCTAGTTTTGCCATCTCCCAGAAGGGAAGTTGCTGAGAAAACTGTGAGCTGATTGATCTTGTGATACTGCTAGTCAGAGCTGAGCAATGGGGAGAGGGAAGTAGAGCAGTTTCCTTGCACTACCTCCTTGATGAGGTACAACTAAAGAGAGCAAATGCTTGCTGCAAAAAAGATTGCTGGCCAGGTGGGGAAGGGTGTAGGTTTTTGGGAGGAGTGGAGGGGACCCTGTGCTTGGTTCCTTGGTTTTGAAGTGATGGGAACTGGTGCCCCGGAAGGCTGCTGTGGTTGCTGTCCAAGAGAAGAGAAATGTCATATTTGCTGTCCCCTGTATCTGGCTGCAGGGTAGAACAGGAGTTGCCAGCAGGGCATTTGATTTGAGGGCAGTGTGGTAGGACCCCAGCTTGCTCTCATCACCTACAAGTAGCCTTCAAGCCCTCTTCAATCACCCATGCTTGCTGCAGAATTTATTGGCTCAGCCAAGCCAGCAGTTGGGCATGGTCCCCTGCTCCTCACTGCTCTAGCAGCCATGGTGGCATTCCTGGGATCCCCAGTCCTCGAGCCTTTCCTGCCCCTTCTCCACAGCCAGCTCAAAGGCCAGGCATGTATCACCCCCAGGGCAGAGTGAGGAACAGGAAGGACAGCTTCTTGCTAGTGGAGTAGAGAAAGAGAAACTAGTGCTGCTGGCATCAGTTATCTCAGCAACAAGTGGGTTAAAGGGCTCTCTGTAGGGCTTATGTATTTCCTTCCTCTGATCAGTACACTGAATGTAAGGACACTTGTTCAAACTTCCCTCTGCAGAATCCCAAGCATGGGGCCATCCAAAGCATGCAGCAGTCTGTCATTGTTTATGCACCGGCCTGCAGCGGGCACAGTATTGCTGCACTCAGGTGGGCATGCAGGAATGTCGCTTCCTCCCAGCTGAACTCCCTACCCTGGGTAGGCCAGGCAGGTGACCTTCAAAGCATTATACAGCATGATTCAGCTTGGCATGTGTTTCCTGCTGTCTGGTGCAGAATATATCAGTAGCAGGGCTGGTGATGGGCTTGGTTTTCAGACTTTCTGTTTGCTTTTTCCAAGAGGTATTAGGCGGCTTTGGCTCTGCTGCTAAAAAAGGAATCCTAACAGGGCTAGGTCTCAGGCCTGGGAAGTATGAAGACTGGCAAGGCAGGAATAAGACATACTGAGGGGAATAGGGCAAGATAATGGGAAAGAGAGACATTCCAGAACTTGTATTTGCAGAGGTACTGTTAAACACTGACAGGTCCAGAGGTGCATTGGGCAGGGCTGTACCACGGCACAAGAGTCCCTGTCCAGCCCTTCCTGGAAGAGCTCCATGAGGGTTATCCAAAAGCTGAAGGAGAGGGTTAAAAGTCAACTCATGTCCCTCAGTAAGAGTACATGAGAGCCCTGCTAAGCTCAAGGGTGGGGAAGGAAAAGAACAGTTGTTCCACTAAGGATAGAGGAATTACTATGGGAGCACATTGTGTCTTCAGTGGCTCTTCTTTTCATGGCTGCTGCAGAGAATGCCCTTGCAAGGCACAGGCTGGTGAGTCCAGYGRKGAAGGGGCACCAACTGCCTTCCCTTTGCAGTTGCATGGGGATTTCAGCACCTGCAAAGACACCCTTGCCCTTTGCTAACAGGTTCGCTGCTGCCACGAAGATCAAAGAGAGTGCTGCTGGAAGCTCTTGCACTCGCACGGTGTGCTTGGACCCTGGAGGTGCCGTCCCTGAGGTCTAGCCACCCTCTGGGGCTGTTCAGCCTTTT